>NW_015505346.1:750576-763040 GCF_001515645.1 Sinocyclocheilus grahami | reverse complement strand
GGGGAGGAAATATTAAACAGAGGAAGTACCCACACTGAGAGCGAGGGAGTGGAAGACAGAGATGGTAAACAAATGCCTAGTTAAAACACTGCCATTGTTTTGCCAATTTCTTCCAAGATGCCTATTTTGTAGGTATATTGGAAGGTGCAACACAGACTACAGTCTTGTTGGGATCTGGGAGGGATAGTGGCAGTTCCTCAAGTTTGTGGTCCAAATTGAAAATGGATGAAAGTATTATGGCATTATTGTTTGAGAGTGGAACATAGAGACATTTGGAGCATTTGGCCAGACAGGGAAAATAACCTCTAGAGAGCAACACTTCAGATAATTTCTCGAGCTCAGCAGATTGAAGATGAGATTTAGATGGGGGGAAAAAGTCTATGCTTCAATAAATGGGCAGAAAAGACAAACCAACCACCCAACAAAACATACTTTCCTCCTTTTCTTAATTTGGGTTAAAAAGCTCTCTAAGTTTCTGATCTCAGGCACTTCAGTCTAAAATACCCAATCTACAGCAACAATCACACCAACCAGCAGCGATTTCTATTGGGGGACACATAATGAAGCTATTCTCTAAAGGGTGAGCATTCACTTCCACAATAAAAATACACCACTAGACAATTTCAGGAGAACTGTGCCACTGATCACAAATCTGTCAAGTGCTTTTGGGTTTGATGGCTTTTTTACCTGCTTTTCCCGGAGGCAACGTCTTTAAGTTGGATGCACAAAGAAAAAGAATGGGAGTGAAAGAGATTCATGAAAAAATAAGAACATTTGGTTGCACACTAGTCTGTATTCCAGGACTTAATTAAATGATGCTATTGTTTCTCAGTGTTTAGTGAGTGTTGATGGAGGAGGGGGAGTGAAACGTGATCAAAACGTCATAATACGTTGCAGAGGGGGATCATGGGATTAGCACAGATTGGCGAACATCACATTACTAAAAAGCACACAAACACTCACAAAGGACTGAGTAGTTGGTGTAGGCTTGTATGCCTATCCGACACTTTCACTGTATGATTGAGAGATAGGCCCCAGATGGCCCCCTGTGCATTCTTCTAAAGCGATTAAACGACATAATGATGAATTTTGCATTACTGTCATCTGCCTGTAATTATATGAAGTTACATCATCAGGAGAGTCCTTTGGCACAAGGTTTGCTCCATGAATAACAAATAAGCTTCAATCAACAGTCGAGTAGTAACTATGTGAATAAACACAGGTAATTATGACAGTGAATAATTTACATGTTTGATGCAATTCAAATATTCAATATGTATGCAATAAATATTAAATGCGTAAAGACAAATATTTTCAAATAAACACTTTTTGGTTATGCATCTGTTGTTTCGGATAGACCTTTGTGCCAAGAAAAAACACACAGGCACACACACACCGTAATGTGCAAACTTGTATCACTTCATATTTTTCCAATGACAAAATGTAATAAAGGTGATTAAATCAGTGAGGGCCATATGTCAACACACAATGTTTATCGCTTGTGGGCCATAGAGGGAGGTGAGACAGAGAGAGAGAGAGCGAGAGAGAGAGAGAGAGAGAGAGAGAGAGAGAGAGAGAGAGAGAGAGAGAGAACACACTGCAGCAGTAGCAACTAGCTATCTACTCTTCTAATCTTCAGCATGCCTTTGCCAGACTCAAGCTCCATGGGTAATGGAGCACCAGCACCAGAAACAGGAAATATAAAGAGGATGTGATGGTGGGGAGGGTTATTTCTTTATTTGTAAGTTATGGGGCTAGGAGAGTAAAACCTACAGTTGCACAAACCAAGGTTTCCTACAAAGCTGAGAGTAATTGTTTTGAGGCAGCAGCAGAGTAAGTTGGGAAGGTTACTTCAGCTGCATAAATGGAGAATGGAAGGTCAAAGACGTGCCTGACCCTGAGACAGCCGAAAAGGGTGCTTCTGGAACCTTGATCTGTTGTGGCAAAAATGGTAAAAGCTAAAACATACTGTAAGTGGGCATATGTGTTACAGCAGAATGTATTTTTGCTTGTTAGTTTGTTTGCTCGAGGAAGAAAAAAAATCTGTGAAGCAGAATTTGTTTCAAATCATCTGGTTGAAACTTTGTATACAAACAGCCAAATTTATATATATATATATATATATATATATATATATAGTTTCTTGAAGCATCTTGGAGACGTTGCCACAGTTCTTCTGGATTTAGTCTGACTCAGTTTGTTTTGTTTCTTCATGTCATTCCAGACAGACTGGACGATGATGAGATCAGATCTCTGTGTGGAGAACTGGTTGTTGTCAGACTCCTTGTGCAAACAAAAATCTCACTGGATTATTACAATTAATGGCAAAATGAATGTTTGGAAATGTAAACTGATATTTCCTACTGACACACTACAGCAAAAGATAGAAATAACTGACTTAAAACCATTTTTAGCTGGTGAAAATACCAGTGTTCTAATCATTTTGGCCACCACTGTATATATACTGCATACAAGACACATAACAGGGTCTAATTTGAGGTTGTTTGTCACACCAAGCTATGTTAAATGAGTATGTTTTAAAAAGCAGCCGTATCTTAATCAAATGTGGCACGAGTCATTTCAATGAGAAAAAAAGATGTTGTTCAGTGCTAGAAAAAAAGAAGGAAAGAATAATTATTTGACACTAAATAATGCTGTGAAAATTCTGCTGTGTACTTTGAAGATTAAGATCACTTTAACGTCTGATCAAAAAATCTTGCTCGGTAAGCCTTTGAAAAGCTACAAATGTCCAACCACTATGTAACATTAATAAACACACTAGAAGCTTAAAATAATTTGTTTACTCAAAAATGTCTAACAAAGACCAAACCCTTATGACCTTCCTTCTGAAAAGTATCTAGATTATTTACTATATAATAAATGTAAATGAGGACTGGAGCAAAAAAGACCATAAATATTTTTTATACAATTTGTGCACTATATTTCTTCTTCTAAAGTCATACAGTAGCTTTGTGTAAGGAAAACACTGAAAATTTAAGTCAGTGCTCATGAGACAAGTAGTGATATCTAATTAGCAAATCAATCACTCCTTTGAGTCTTATCTTTTCAATAAACTAGGTGATTCAATTAATGATTAATTCACAAAGACTGGTCCAGTTTTCCAATTCACCTGATTCTGTCATACACTAGATGTGAACATTATTAGTAAATATTGACACATTTCACCCACATTTCAGAAGATGTGGAATAGTACAGAAGTCATTTGAACCACTTTTATGACACCTTTAATGGCACTTTTGCATCGTTTTTAGAGCTTGAATGCTCCAGTCTCGGTTCATTGCAACTATATGAAACAACCAACTGTATTATTTAAAATTTCTCCTTTTGTGAAAATGAAAATCATACGGATTTGGAATGACATGAGGGAGTAAATGCTGTCAGAATTTTCATTTAGGGATGAACTAATCCTTTAAGTATTGGCTGATATCCTGGTTCTTTTTCCACATTGAGATGTGAGCTCATAAGTGCATTCTCTGCCCTAATTTAAGCAAGAGAGACACCAGAAACACAAGTGAGACAAGACTCTAAAATCCTGCTTTAAATAACCACGCTCTGCTGAAATTACGGATGTTTAGAGCAAGTGCGGGGCATTTGTCAAACTCAGCCACCGCAGATCCACTAACAGAGCTTGCAAACATGAGCTTTCCTCATCAAACTAAGATGGATGAGAGCTCAGATAAGCTGGAGGTCTGGTCTGCATTCTCCCTAAATCTTTTTCAGAGCCATTTCTAAACAAAGATGGGAGATGTGAAACGTCTAATCTGACAGTTTGTTAAGAGTCAGACTAATGAAAATAATGAAGTAAAGCAGCAATTAAAATATGCCAAAATCGATCAGCGCAGATCTGAGTTTTTCCCCTTTCATCTAATATGCCTTTCAATCAAAGCCAGGCTCCATTTAGACGCTAGCTACCTTGGATATATGACCCAGATATTCGATACCAGCATTGCCCTTCACTTTCCACAGTTTCTACCTTAAAGAGTGCATTAAAGTTTCAAGCTCTCGATAAAGAGCGAGGACCACAGCCTTAGTTAAAAGGCAACGTCTTAGCAGATTTCTGCGAAAGCTTGCTAGCCTGTTGCCCCCCAGCACCCTGCATTGTCCTGCTCGGCTGCACTCTCTCGGCTGGCCAGAGCTGAAAGGAGAGCCAGGCCTTAGAGTAATGTTTCTTGACAGCTTGGCACACAATACGGCACAGGAGAGCTGGAAATCACAACACATGTCGATAAACAAATGCTTATTTTTAGAGGAGAGAGAGCGATGCACTAGTTTATCTCTGCAGCAGGAAGGCCCTGACAGATCTGTTCCCGGGACAAACAAGGGAAGGGACGAGAAACTACGGCTGGTGTCCAGTGCCGGCAGGCCTAGTATCTTTCCCTTTTACAGGCACAGCAGTAGGACCATGTTTGATGGGATATCAAACGGCTGACGGTCACACTTGCCAAGAGTTCTCATTGGGATCCTCAAGACGGACAAGACAGTCTCTGAGTGGTGGACCAGCTTGGTTTTCAAAAGAGATGGCAGAATTTAAGATCTAAAACAAAAAGTAACTTAAAAGAAGGGAGCAGGGAAGCAAAGGCACACACATGCATCAAACCATCAGATGAAAAATACTTTCCAATAGATTGGAGCCGAAGGCTAATCTACAGCACTAATCAACACCTCTGCAGCACTGTAGGGAGGCAAACTTCAGCAGTCAAACAGGAATGTGCTTATGCAGTAACAGAAACACAGCTTGTGCTTTCAAACACTCCCCATCCATTCTTTTTCAAAAAAAAAACAACAACGTTGAATGTGTTTATGTACTTTACGTACAAGCTATCGGAGTATATTAGCCCTGAATTAAGCCATTAAAACCAGGTCGAGCTGGAACCTACAGACTTTTTTGATTCCCATTTATTTGATGAATTCGGGGGGAGATCTGTGGGAGAGAACTAAATTGATTTACAAAACAAAAAATGATTAAAACACTTAAGCTCATACGTAAATTCATGCAGTTTGACAAAATAGTTGAATATTTGATCTAAAATCATTATTTAATTCAATAAGTGAATAATGATGAATAATGAGACAAATCATTACAGATCAAATAACAATTCCAATAAAAGAAAAGCACCTGAATTACAGTACACACACCCACCCACACACACACACACACACACACACCGTCATGTATTGCCATTATATATGAAGGAATGCAATAAATTATAAATAAGTCTAGGTTCATAATTATAAAAATAAGTTTGAAAATGTGCATCTAACTCATAACTCCATAAACTATATTAATTCTTGTATTAAATTAGAAAACAACACACATATATATATACATACATATACAGTATATACAGTGGGTACGGAAATTATTCAGACCCCCTTAAATTTTTCACTCTTTGTTATATTGCAGCCATTTGCTAAAATCATTTAAGTTAATTTTTTTTCCTCATTAATGTACACACAGCACCCCATATTGACAGAAAAACACAGAATTGTTGACATTATATATTTATTATGTGTATATAAATACACACACACATAAATGTAAACATTTAAGAAAAATATGTTATGTTTATATATATATATTTATTTATTTATAATATAAATTATATGCATATATAGACATGTAAATACATGTAAATATTTTCAAATTATATACTGTATGTGTGTGTATTTATAGATATATAATAAATATACACAGAACACACACATATATTATGCAAACAAAAGCTTTCATTTTGTATGTTGTATGATATCAGACCAAATCAGACAATGTAAGATTTGATAAAGAACAGTTGAAACACGAGGAGCCCAAATTCCACAGAGGCCCAAGACACTGGATGTCGTAAATCAGATCCTGGCGCCACAAACCTGAACCAACCAGCAGCTTTGAGTAGCTCACAGCATTTAAACAAAAGAACACTTATTGACAATTCCAAGAATGTCCAAAAGCCCAGTTTAAATACTCAGGACACCATCTCTCTCGCTCTTAGCTCTTGGCTCGTCTCGCTCTTTGTTCGCTCTTTGTTTAACTCTCTTCTTTTTAGTCATAGCTGTGAGCTATGTTTTTTTTATCATGCTTCTTTAGTTTTTGAGCGTGCTCTGGCTTACACGCCAGCCCCTCCAAAACCATGAGGAGAAACGCCACCTAGTCTCATCAAACTTTACATCTATTTCTTTACTTTAGTTTATTTTCCGTTGAGTTTCGTGTTCTTCTGAGTTAAGTTTTGCCTAACGCCGTGCCTCAAGGGCCATCTAAACCTCAACTTCAGACCACAGATCCGCGTCGTCAGCCAACGCCCAACCAGTGGCTTCCCAAAACTGAACTTCCAGCCAATCAGCGACCGCGGGAAACCCCTTTCGGCAACCAGACAACAAAGGGAACCCCCGTACAGGCAACGCAACACAAGTACCTCCAGATCCTAGCTGAACTGGTGCATTTAATATAAATTTTAACCTCATTGAGGAACTCAATGCGAGGGTTAATAAAGTGATTGATGGTTGTTCAGATCTATGCAATTGCACATATTGTTGTAAACTTGGGATTTCACATTTTCATTCTCTTAAACTAATTATTTCCTCACTTTCTCTCTTTCTGCAACTTGTGTGAATGCGTGTGTTCATGTGTTAGATTAGTTTATATGTCTTAGATTTATCCAATAAAGCCTTATTTATATTGAAAAGAGAAGTATCTTGTGTTTTGTGCTCACAAGTTAATGTCTTAAACTGCCGATCTTGTTACTGTGCTATTTAATAGTGTTTTCACTATATTTTGGATATAAATATCCATTGCAGAATTTATGTCATACGGCTCGTTCAATGAATCGCTGGATGTCTCAGTGATCAGCCGTAAGACAGCGATTCTGTCCAAATTCCCTTTAAAATCTTAAATGATTCCCTTTGAGCTAAATTATCACTGTTTCCCTTACAGCGATTAATTGTTTGACAGCACTAATATATATAAACAAAAGACAAAAATAATCTGACAGATCACCATCATTCAACAACAATATAGATAGATAGATAGATAGATAGATAGATAGATAGATAGATAGATAGATAATTTAACCTCAAAAGTGTAACTGCATGTAAAGCATTCATAAATTGAGATGCAAAAACTGTTATTCTTGGAACATTGTGTTAGCATCATGGCTGAAACATTGGGGGCAGATGGGGCCTCTGGAGTGAAAAAAACTGTTATTCTTGGAACATTGTGTTAGCATCATGGCTGAAACATTGGGGGCAGATGGGGCCTCTGGCGTGAACACTGCCCCCCCCCCCAAGTTCAACTCAGGAAAGGTGAGTGGCTAATCCATTAGGATCATGTGCGCTAGGCCCCAAAGCACCATACTGATCCTTCAAAACTGAGAGTGACCCAGCAGAGATCTGGCTTGCCATTGGAATGAGCATTTGGATGAGCTCCTATTAAAGGCCAGGCAGGGCTGGGTTTCATGAACAACGGCCCATGTTTCCACATACAACATTATAAGCACAAAAGAAAATGTTATTTATCCATAACACGAAAATCTGAATGAAGTATCAGATGTGATTATATGCATATACTTGGAGGTGGGTGCATGAATCAGAAGTTAAGACAAGCTTAACCAGTCCAATGCTATTCCCCAGCTAAAGAAGACTGCACAGTTAGAGAGAAGCTTTGATTGACAGTGGGGTAAGTAGACAGAGAAGATAGTTAGACAAATGGATACCACGATATTGTCTGACAGACAGATGGAAGCATGAATGGATGGTTTGGCAGCATGATAAGGTAAATAGACTGATGGATAACTAAACAAATAGAGGAAGAAAATGGCTGGTGTGGTTGCAAAAAACAAAACAAAAAAGATAGAAAGATAAACACAGATGGATAGTGTTGATATGACATAGATCGATAGATTCTTCAATCCTATTTCTTCTTTCAAACATGATTGTATTTTGGATGAATCAAAAAATGGGTGAGTGTGAAACAGCAAGTTGACCAGAACAGACATGCCACTGTCTTCTCATCCATTAAATCTGATGTCAAATAAGCACTGAGGGGGGAGAGCTCTATAAATTCACATGATGAACATCACACTGAATATATGTTGAGCAAAAACATACACAGATACACAGGCAAACACAAGATGGAAGCCGTGTAATAAATCAGTGGGTGAGATTGTCATGGAATGTGAAATGAGAGTGATGGAGTAGTGATGTGTGATGGGGTGGAAGAATGAGAAAATGGAGGGATGGAAGTGATAAAGCTGCTTTCTGCTAACAAGGTCTCAAGATACCATTTGCACATCTTAATTACTCTTGGTGGAGTGCTGGAATACGAGTCATACAGCAAAAAAAAAAAAAAAATCTAAATGAAAATTACCTTTAAAGGTTACTTTATTTATGCCCCAATTTTACAGTCTCTGCACTGGCTACCTATTAAGTTCCGTATCAGTTACACAATATAATTACTTGCCTCTAAGGCCCTTAATGGGTTAGCTCCTGCATACCTAACTAGTCTTCTACCACGCTACAATCCATCACGCTCCCTAAGGTCGCAAAACTCTGGACTTTTGGTAGCACCTAGGATAGCAAAGTCCACTAAAGGAGGGAGAGCTTTTTCGCATTTGGCTCCTAAACTCTGGAATAGCCTTCCTGATAACGTTCGGGGTTCAGACACACTTTCTCTGTTTAAATCTAGATTAAAGACACATCTCTTTTGCCAAGCATTCAAATAATGCATCTCATAATCTTGTACTGCAGTTATATCTGATCAAATGCACATTATTATTCTTTAGTTTGGGTTAAACAAATCAATTTTGCTTGGTTGGAACAGCAGCTACGCTAATTATGTCTCTATTCGTTTCTCTGTTTTTTGCACAAGCTTTAGTCTGGATCCAGAACACCTGAGAAGAGATGATGCCAACCCCTCAGAGGACCTCAGATGATGCCAACCCTGAAACAACATACAGAACTACCACATAGGTTATGCTATAATGCTATAAGTGCTATAAGTTTGATTGCATCATATAATAATTGCTGTTAATAGTGTTCATCGTCTGTTTTATTACATCTTAAATTGATTTTTCCGTACATTTCTGCCATATGTACATTAACTGACAGTCACCACTGATAAGCTACCACTAAATATTGTAGAAACTTAATTTGCTGTAAAGTTGCTTTGCAACGATTTGTATGGTGAAAAGCGCTGTACAAATAAACTTGACTTGACCATTTAGCGCCCAAACTCTGGAATAACCTACCTAACATTGTTCGGGAGGCAGACACACTCTTGCAGTTTAAATCTAGATTAAAGACCCATCTCTTTAACCTGGCTTACACACTAACACAATAACACACTAATACGCTTCTAATATTAAAATCCGTTAAAGGATTTTTAGGCTGTATTAATTAGGACAACCAGAACCGGGAACACCTCATAACACCCGATGTACTTGCTACATTGTTAGAAGAATGGCATCTACGCTAATATTAGTCTGTTTCTCTCTTATTCCGAGGTCACCGTAGCCACCAGATCCAGTCTGTATCCAGATCAGATGGTCACTGGTTCCTTGCCGCTGTCGCCTCTGGCTTGCTTAGTTGGGGACACTTTATTTCCAGCAATATCGTTGACTTGATAGCAAATGATTGCAAAGATACTATTTAAACTGAACTGAGCAGGATGATGACATCACTGAATTCAATGATGAACTGCCTTTAACTGAAAAATTAGTGTTTACTATTGTCATTTTGCATAATTGACACACTATTTTCCTAATTAATGCTGTTCAGTTGCTTTGACACAATTTGTATTGTTAAAAGCGCTATATAAATAAAGGTGACTTGACTTGACTTTATTCAAAAATGAAAATTCTGTCAACATTTACTCACCCTCAAGCTGTTGCAAACCCATGTGTTTTTTTCTGGGGGACACAAATGTCCATGCAGCGACAGAGAATGTGCACAGATGCAAATCTCCTGAAGCCATATGATAGGTTTGTCAGATGAACTTAAAATTAAAGAAGTCATCGTCTTTGGCATGTTCATGAGGGTTTATAAGTGAAGTATTAATGTATAATGTGTCAGTGTCTAATATACTGTAATATGTATTCATTATCAAATGATTCTTTTGAGTCAGATCTTTTTAATGAATCAGGTCATTCAATTAAACAACAAAATCTATATTAAATATGATTTCTTTGCATGATTCTTTGGATGATTTGCTTCTTGAGTTCAGATCACTGACTTGATTTGTTTGCAGCGATAGCAGGCTAGATTATATTATATTAGATTAGATTAAACTTTATTGTCATTGCACATGTAAGGTACAAGGCAACGAAATGCAGTTAGCATCTAACCAGAAGTGCAATAAGCAGTAAGTACAGGATATACAGTGTCTCCAATATGTTACAAATGTACAATAAATATACAGATAAGGCAGTACTATGGACATAATTTACAGATTTTTAAATACTATCAGCATGATATACAGATAGGTGTACTATGAACGAGTCAGCGGGCAGAATTCAGTAAGGAGAGAGCTGTAGGGAAAAAGCTGTTCCTAAGTCGGCTGGTCCTTGTCCGGAGGCTCCTGAAGCACCTCCCGGAGGGCAGGAGGTTAAACAGTCTATGGTCAGGGTGAAAGGAGTCCTTAAGCATGCTGCGAGCTCGACGTAGACAGCGTTTCCTCTGGATGTCCTCAATAGCAGGAAGTGGTGTCCCTGTGATGCGTTGGGCGGTTTTCACCACCAATCAGCGTGGTGTCATCTGCAAACTGGATGATGGAGTTGGATCCATGCATAGGCCTGCAGTCGTGGGTGTAGAGGGAGTAGAGGAATGGGCTCAGCACACAGCCCTGTGGTAAGCCGGTGTTGAGTGTGATGGTGGTGGAGTAGGTGTGACCTGACCTAACATGCTGAGGCCCGTTGGTCAGAAATTCCATAATCCAGTTGCAGAGTGAGGTGTTAATGCCCAGGTCTCCAAGTTTAGTGGTCAGCTTGGAGGGAATGACAGTGTTAAATGCTGAGCTGAAGTCAACAAACAACATCCGTACATATGTGTTGTTATTGTCCAAGTGCAGCACTGTGCATACTGCATCCTCTGTGCTCCTATTGCTACGGTAGGCAAATTGTTGTGGGTCCAGTGTGGGTGGGATGCAGTTCTTAAGGTGAGCAAGGACCAGTCGCTCAAAGCACTTCATAACAATAGGTGTGAGTGCTATGGGGCGGTAGTCATTCAGGCACGTCGGGGAGGAGTGTTTCAGCACTGGCACAATGGATGTGGACTTAAAGCATGTTGGCACAGTTGCTTGGGTGAGGGACAGGTTGAAAATGTCTGTGAAGACCCATGCGAGCTGCTCTGCACATGCCCTAAGCACACGTCCAGGAATGCCGTCGAGGCCAGCAGCCTTGCGTGCGTTGATCTGGCTCAATGCAGTGTAGACATCTGTGTAGGTGAGTTTGAGGGGTTGGTGGTCTGCTGAGAGTGTGATATTGGTGGCCGTCTCCTTGCTGTCACTGTCGAAGTGAGCATAAAAGTCATTCAGTTACTCGTTAGGGAAAGAGACGTCTGTGACCGTTGGAGTGGAGTTGCTTGGCTTGTAGTCACTGATGACC
This sequence comes from Sinocyclocheilus grahami, assembly GCF_001515645.1. NCBI lineage: Eukaryota > Metazoa > Chordata > Actinopteri > Cypriniformes > Cyprinidae > Sinocyclocheilus > Sinocyclocheilus grahami. The sequence goes on along the minus strand of NW_015505346.1, from coordinate 751,431 downwards.
TGGATGCCCTGCCACATGCGTCGGGGGTCAGAGTTGGAAAAGTGTTCCTTTAGCTTGTAGCAGTATTTGGCCTTTTTGATGCCCCTCCTCAGGTTAGCCCTGGATTTGCTGTAGGCCTGAGCATCATCTGATCTGAAGGCAGCGTTGCGGGCTTTCAGCAGGAGTCGCACCTCCTTGTTCATCCATGGCTTCTGATTAGGGTATGTTGTGATCTGTTTCTCTGTTGTGTAGCGTCTGCGTAGAATCATGCATGATCTTTGGGTTTTATGGCTTAAGAGACCCTTTTAGCTTTTGACATTTGCATATAAATTACAGTCCTGGTCACAGACGTTACACTTATATGGGTGCTAAATGTCAAATGCCCCCCCCCCATCAGGGAGATGCTAACCAGTTTCACCACCCTCGCCTCATTTGGAGTTTCAAACACATTCCAAAGAGATGTAAATGACCCCCGGGGCCATGCACAATGGGCCTGGCTGACCAAGCAAACTAACACACACACACACAAACACACACACACACGTAAAGACCGTTACTCTATTATATTCTTCAAATATATCGGGTATATTGCATGTGATGTTTGTACGTTTCCCTATTAGATTAGCTGAGTTACCACTCATTATTTGTATTAGTTAAAGCCTAAACGCTGATATTCAGCGTTTATGAATGTATCTTTGGTTTAATATATTCTAAATGTTTCTTTCTTGCTATCAGTATTATCTGCTTTTCATTCCTCAAACAATGAGGTACAGTATGTGATTGTGAAACGCATCATACGATTTGTACTATATTTTGGGTTAAAACTACAGAAATTCCAGACCGGCCATAAAACATGCAAATGAGCCATGAAGGGAA
>NW_015505346.1:740581-750319 GCF_001515645.1 Sinocyclocheilus grahami | reverse complement strand
GCACAATGGGCCTGGCTGACCAAGCAAACTAACACACACACACACAAACACACACACACACGTAAAGACCGTTACTCTATTATATTCTTCAAATATATCGGGTATATTGCATGTGATGTTTGTACGTTTCCCTATTAGATTAGCTGAGTTACCACTCATTATTTGTATTAGTTAAAGCCCTAAACACTGGTATTCAGGTATATGTATGTATCTTTGGATTAATCTATTCTAAATGTTTGTTTCTTGATATCAATATTATCTGCTTTTTATTCCTCAAACAATGATGTACAGTATGTGATTGTGAAACGCATCATACGATTTGTACTATATTTTGGGTTAAAACTACAGAAATTCCAGACTGGCCATAAAACATGCAAATGAGCCATGAAGGGAAACAAAGGAAACTTCTCCCGCTCAAAAATTCACGCCTGGTATTGGCCAGTCCACACAGAATAGGAACCCTCAAAAGTGATTAGCCGAAATAATCTTTGCTCAGAAACCCTCTTGGTTTGAGACAACACCTTTCCAAGACTCTTAAGATCTTCCTCTTGAGTTTTATTTTCAGGCAGTTTTTATCTTCAAGTAACTTTAGTCGCTGTGGACTTTTCCTTCGTCAGAAGAACCAGAAGTAAAAACTTCCAGCTGACTCCTCACAAACTCATCAAAAGACCTCCGTTGTCTACCGCATCAGGATTCTTCTTCAGCAATCAAAAACCAATGCAAGTAACCGCTTAAAATTATTTAGATGTGTGTTTAAGTTTCTTTTTAAGGTGATTTTTGATTCTTTGATGATTTTCAAAGGTTGTGGTTAAGTGATGTGAAATACTGCCATTCTTTTTCTATTTTCTTTCTTTTCCTTACTTTGTTTCATTCTGTGTATATAGAAGTGTTTTGCTTAGTTATATGTTAGATGTATTTCATTTATCCCTTATATTCACAACGGATTGTCTCTGTTTGCTGCTCACAATTCGAAGTCAATGAATGTGTGAACCCTTGCTACATTTTGCTAAATTACTGCTAGCACTGCACAAAGAAGGACAGTTATTCTTCCTTGGCCAGGAAAATAATAGTTGCTTGAATTGATAAATTATTATATTGTCCGCTCGGTGGACGGACAGATCAAATAATTCTAATATTGATTCTGCTACAGTTAATTCGAAGATCTAATCTAAATATTTATTATTAATCATAAACATTCCCCTTTTTGAGCTATAAAACCCTACAGTTGTAAAATTGTCAATGGTGGTGTTGATGTAATCCATTACAGAGGAGGTATAGATATCAATGTCCGTGTGAGAGCCACAAGCAGCCTGAGAAGCAAACATACTCCAGTCTGTGTATTGAAACCTGTCCTGAAGTAAAGAGTCTGCTCCTGTTGGCCACACTTTGATGGTCCTCACTGATGGCTTCACACGGTTGATGAGGGGTGAATACTTAGGGGTGAGAAACAAAGAAAGGTGATCAGACTGTCCCAGGTGGGGGAGGGGGGTCGCCGATGTAAGCTCCATCAATGTTTGTGTAAACATGATCCAAAGTTTTGTCTCCTCTAGTGTGGCAGGAAACATGCTGATGAAATTTAGGGAGCACTGTCTTTAAGTTGGAGTGATTAAAATCACCCGCGACAATAAATGCAGCCTCCGGGTGAGCAGTCTGTTGTTTACTAATGGCCGCATGCAGTTCGTTCATAGCAAGCTTGGCATTAGCATCCGGTGGAATATAGGCTGCAGTTATAATGGTGGAAGTGAACTCCCGTGGCAGATAAAAAGGTCTACACTTAACCGTGAGAAACTCTAGGTTAGCTGAGCAGTGTCTCCCAACAATGACAGAGTTCGTACACCAAGCTTTGTTAACATAAATGCACAATCCTCCGCCTCTGGTCTTGCCGGAGTCATCTGCCGTCCTATCTGCCCAGAGCATGTAGCGTCCAGCTAGCTCAATAGCATTATTGGGTACGTCGCTGTGTAGCCATGTTTCTGTGAAAACCATGACATTGCAATCCAAAAGTCTCTTACTGTGGGTGATGCGTTACTGGAGGGATAGACTTATCAGTAGGTAACAACTTAGGTTTGCATGATACAAGTCATATGGACTAAATCTATGATACTTTTATGTCATTTTTGAAACACGAAATCCTCATTAATTGTGGGGACTAAATGCACTGAAAAGAGCAATCAGTACAATTCTTTATTCTTGAAAACTTCACATTTTCCACAGAAGAAAACATACAGACATAAGGTTTGGAACAACATCAGAGTGAGCATGATGAAAGAATCTTAATTTGTAGTAATAACGACAGAATTTTAATTTGTGGGTGAACTATCCTCCCAATTGGAAACTGCCTGATGTAAGAAAGTGCGCCACCTGAAGCAGCTCAGAAGGTCACACTGAGACTTTTAAAGATGCCAAGGGAATGTTGTCATGTCCAACAGACTCTTTTCCTTACTGAAATATACAAAGGGGCAAAAATAGACCATTATTGCAGCTGCGGTCTGTTTACTAATCCCATCTTCACGTTGAGATGAAAAAGGAAGCATGTGAAAGCAAACATTCAGAATTTTAAAACAAACTCTAACAGGTGACCAATCTATCCTAGTTCACAAACAGTAAAAACATTTACAGCGAATCCATTAGAGTAACATCTTTCCAAGCTATCAAACAAAAGTCGGCGTCTCTTAATCCTGTGCCTGAGTTAGCTGATGCCTCACTCTATCTGAGAATACTCAATGCAGACCTTCACTTAAATAAAACATTCTGCTCGCACTTTCTTTATTTATTTACTCATCTTTCTGTGGATCTCTTCTCTCACCAAAAGAGCATAAAGATCATGGAGGGCCATTTTCACAAAGAACCTCTGACCCATTTGGTGAAGAGTCTGGACTGAGTCATGTGTTTTAGGAATAGAGTGAGCTTACGTCTTGAAATATGTATATGTGTAGAGCAAATTCATCCACTGATGGTTCATCATCTTCCTCTCCTACCTCTAGGGGTGTAACGATCCATCGATATGGATCGATACATCGATTAAATGTCTAACGATACAATGTATCGATGCCACACGTAAAATATCGATATCTGTAGTATAAATAGGCCCCTTATTTTGACACTGTCCACATTTTCACCAATGTCTGTCTATGCATTACCGCCAATGCTTGCATTCTCGTACAAACTCACGTGTCGGGACGATAAGACGTAAAAGCGTAAAAGACGCCCGGGATTGACGGAATTGTCGAGTTTTCAGAGCAGTGACACTCGCACACATCCATGCATACAGACAGACGCATCGACAGCATGCTAATACCCAATTGAGCTCCCTTCTGCTTTTTTGTGCATGGATGAACAAATACAGACCAAATTACATCAACATGTGCACCGTGGCGAATATCCTAGTAAACACAGTCGGTTAGGCCTATGTCTTAACGTAAAGAGTTGAGAAAGAAAACGAATGTGTATCAGTATATTGGATCCGTGCGTTTGTTCTTAAAGAGAAAGCAGAACAGAAAACTTGAAAAAAATCTTTCACTGATTTTGACTGAACAACTTTTATATGGATTAATCTATATTTAAGCTATACAGCGCAGTGTTATTTTACATTTGATTATTAAATTTCTGTACCTGAACATTTCTTTTAGATCTACCTGAAAAGCACTGTTTATTTAATTTCTGTCTGTTATATTGTATTTATTTTCTGCTTTTGCTTGTAATTTGGTTATCTGTAGAAAAGGATTTTAGCACTGAGCCCATAGTAGCAGCCAAAAAAAATATAAAATAAAGTTTTAACAGCTTTAACTTTTTTTTCTACATTAATGTATTTTTTCATACAACAGGAGTACCTCGTTTGTGTAATGAGGATTTACATTATTTTACACATTGCATATTTTAGCAAAGAAACCTGAAAGACTGTCTTGACTGTCGTCATATTTTAAGATTACTGATCTTGTGTGTGACTTAATTTCTTTTTTCAATTATTTATTTTTCTTTATTATTTAAAAAAAAAGTGTAGGCCTATTTTTTGTTGTGAATATCCCAATTGAGGAACAGGATATGAAAATTAAAAACATTTTTCATGTTATGTGTTTTGGTTGCATTTGTGAGTTAATAAAAATGTAAATGGTTGTTTAAAATAGGTATATAATATAATAATATCGATATATCGATCAATATTCTCCTGTATCGAATCATATCGAAATCGTATTGTTGAATTTTTTTGAAGTACCGGCAAACATCGTATTGCTAGGTATAAGAATCGATATCGTATCGTATCTTGACAAACCATCCGATTTACACCCCTACCTACCATCTTGAACACCCAGAATTACTGTTTGACTTCTAATCTGAAGTCCTTCCACATTTTTTGACTCTCTTCAGCTTGCATTCCGTTATTTTACCTCTCTGTTTCTTGCTGCATTTCTTGATATTTATTGCTCCCTCCCCCACAGGGCATAAAAGTACAAGCTATTTTCTCACTAACTGGGGGGGTTAAACTTTTCTTGTGAATGCTTCTCCTAACCATAGGTTACGGCATATGAAAAGTGACAAATGTGCCACTAAATCAGTCCGATTGCTGCTCAGATGCTGTTGTGAATGTGAAATACAATGCAGCCAGATGTCACATGACTATAGGTCTCATACAATTTTTGTCATGTTATCCGTCAGAACCATAAATGTGCGAGCTGAGCTAATTACGGGGATTGCAACAGCGTCTCTTTCAGAATGCCAACAACGAGGGATTGGTTGACCTGGGGGGGAGGTTGTTTTGCTGTGTGCGTGGAGCGACGACACGTCCCCGCAGACCTGCGGGCGACAATGGATTGCATGTGAATGAAATATTCATCAACGCTGACTTATTTATCGGGAAGAAGATTTCTGCGGGGGGCCCTCAAGAGATCACACTCACATGCCAGCCTGTCGCCACTTTACCCGCAAGCTTTTCAATAAAACAAGCAAACAACACAATTCCAACACCTATAAATAAGTCAGCATTCCTGAATAAAGTGCAGTACACAGGGTCTCTCTAAGGCTCTACATCACTCTTTTATAGAGCTGCATGGGTCCAAGCATGCCCAAACAGGATGATAACAACAGGACAACAACTGCGCTAGCATGAACATGGCCACGATGCCATGGCTATTCTGTACTTCTGTCAATTCTGTATACGTATGCAAAAGCACAATAAGAGGACCATAAAAGCTGAAAGTGTGCTTTGAGTGATACCCTAATTTTACGAAGCTATAAGAATATTTTTGTGCGCAAAGAAAACAAAAATAATGTTATTCAACAATTATTCTCCTCCTCACCCATCTGTCATCATGCGCCGCCATTGTGGAGAGAGTATCACGATGCATGTGTTCTGTCATCTGCATGTAAATGACGCATTGTAATAAAAGTATTCTCATAGCTTCGTAAAATTACGGTTGAACCTCTGATGTTACATGGACTATTTTACCGATGTCCTTGCTACGTTTCTGAGCGTGGGATCATTTCAGTTGCGTTGCTGTCTATGGAGGGTCAGAGAGCTCTCGGATTTCATCAAAAATATCTTAATTTGTGTTCCGAAGATGAACAAAGGTCTTACGGGTTTGGAACGACATGAAGGTGAGTAATTAATGACAGAGTTTCAATTTTTTCTTTAAGTTGTCATTTGCTGCAACCAGATCTTTTGAGATTGGGTCAATGTGAACTAGATCAGATGTCAAGGATTTAGGACAGTGAATAACTTTTTGTTCTAATTCAATTTCATAATATTGAAAAGAGTGGCCAGAGTATTCATACAGGTATGAGGGTGAGTAAATAATTCCAGAATTTTCATTCATATTTCTTTAAGCACTAAAATAGACCTATAAAGTTCCCCAGTGTCTTCCTGTGCCTATTCTTCCTCAGTGAATGGCTGTAGTTTCAACGAGCAGTGCCGTCCCACACCACCTTTTCGCTTTCCTGTTCCCTGGGTGACCGAGAGAACTTGATTAAGCGGGCAGACGGGGTTGCTGGGGCACTGTGAATATTCGCAGAGCATTATGCACCAGCTGCCTGGACGTCTGTCAGTGTGAGCTATTGTTAGTGAGTTTGATTAAGTCTCCCGGTAATAACGTCGTTACATGAAATGTGCTGCAGGGGAGCGAGTGAGATAAAATGTGAGACTCACACCTGCTGGCAATAAGCGCACAGTCCCGTCAGCTCAAAACACGTGTATCTACAGAGAAAAAAATGCGTTGCCCACATTCAAAACCTCTCACAGACCTGCAATGTCCAGTGTTTTTTCTCTTGCCTTCTGATTTCAAAGCAAAATGACCACAGTTAGACCAAAAAACATGTATTTGGGCACTGTTGCCCATTAATGGTCAAAACCAATAGTGCTGTGCAGGAAAATGCACTACAAAAAATGGTCTCCTGATCCTACTGTTTTTGGGAAGCCCTGCCTTGCGGCTACACACCCGAGTCCATAAGCCTTTACTGGGATCAATTAGTATTAAAGTTTCACCAACCTTCATCTTTGCCCACAAAAAAAGCAGACATTATACAATGCAGCCAATTGGAATCATTATATTTAACTCACCAATGGAAGTCCGCAGGTTTCACAAGAGCAATTACTGCCAACTAGAAAACACATTTGAGAATTGATCAAATTAGGATCGGCCTTCAAGTGAGGACTCTGCGGCGAACAGATCTTTCCTGTCAGCTCAGTACAAGAGGGAACTTTCTTTTCCCTTCCCACCATTCCACCAGGGTGTCACAGCCAGTTCCAGCCTGAGGACAGTGCATGTACTGGGCATACCTGTGCTGGCTCTACCCCATCTCCTGACAGTACCCTTCGCATCACAGCATGGGTCGAGTCATGAGATCTGACAGATGTGCCCTCCATACAACGTCTCCCCTTCCCCTACTTTCACGGCCCCCTTTCCCTGCTGCCCGGCAACACCACCTGACAGCTATCAATATGGATTCCAGCAGAGCTGCTGAGAAATGGCTGAATAAACACAGAGGGAAGGAGACAAAAAGAGAGAAAATCAAAGGCCACACAAAGTAGCCTATTATCCACAAGAACAGGAAATAACTTACCGGCAATTCGTACCTCATTTCGCTTTCTTTTGTGGAGGGGAGCTATTTGTGTTCCAAAAAGACTGGGAGAGGGCTCTTCACATACATTTTAAAAGTAATACGAATGTGTCAAAATGCCCTGAACTGGTTTGACAATCGACAATTTTTTCCCATCCTCTCGTCTTTGTTCGTTCAAACATTTCTGATTCTTTTTCGTACTATGGTGTACATAAAGAAAGATCATCATTCAAAATAAGTGTAAATTGGTACAAGTTTATGTTTACAAATAGCCAAACGATTGATGGCCTGTGGAGAGAACTTTTTTTGTTCTGAATAAAATGCAGTAACTTCATGTTGTAAATAAAAATATTTACAAAAGCAAAGAAATTTTCCTCAGCATGGTCATCCAGAGAACAAACTGTAATTTGGAATATTTATTAGGAATATAAATAAATAAAAAAATTGCACCAGAATCTAGTACCATTCTAAGATGGAAGTTATCTTTCAAATGATCCTTTTCTCTAATAGTGCAGTAAATAACTACACTACAATATGCAGAATTATAAGAGTTAAAGCTTTGCAACCTTATAGTAATACTGTTGCACAGTGATTTCCATGTTAATCATAAGATTTCTCAGTGACTTGCATGAGATTTAACCTTTCCATCCAGAACTCAGTCTGTTCTCATGCTTGCCTCATAAATCATTCGGGATGCAGTGAAGCTCACCTTCAGATACATGCTAGATATGGCATCAACACATTCTCACAAAATCTTAGGTGTTTGTTGATATTTTCTTCACACATTACATATTAACATTACTAATATTTCATCTAAGGCATACTCTTTTTTAGGTTTAATGAAATTAAATATTTTAATTTTAAAACAAGTTAAAGCTGTATATAGATACAGCAACTGAGGGACAGTAACTTGTATGTTTAAATTTTAATACATTTTAGTATGGATGTGGAACAAAAAAAGGCTTTCATTATTTATGCCCCTCTCATTCAGACTTATAAAATAACCATAAATACCGCATTTAAAAAAATAGACTATCTGAAAGAATAAAGAGAAAGAATAAAGTACGTGACCCTTCGGTCAAGTAGCTGGACAGTGATCAGTCAGACCTGAGAGGTTCAGGACTGAAAAGAGGGCAGAGCAAACCTCCAGTGCAGAAGGTCTGGAACAGGGAGCAGGTAAGAGACTAAAGGTCCCTCTGTGACAAGTCCACTGAGGGAAGGAACATCTGGTGGACCGGCTGCTCCTCTGGTTAACATGCTACCCCAAGCGGCCTACGCACACACACAAAAATGCAACTAGGTTTCTTTGTATTACAGAAATCTACTCGTGCCACTGCACTGTTGCTGTCAAGGCTCCAAGTTTGACTGAGAAAAATTGTGTTACACACAACACTGGCATACAACAATCCTCTATGAGGTTTAAAATAAGATCCGAAAGGGCAACCTCATTCAAGGTGAAACAGATGCTCTATATACAGACAGTGGAAAATGTCACTGTTGGCAGAGATTGCTGCTCCTCTACTTCCTCCACTGGTATCTCATGCGGGATAATTCCCATACCTTTTCCACCATTGGTTGCAGAGATGGAGAAAGTAGAACTGAATCCTCCTCACGGCCCTAATGAATAAGTTGAGAATGTGAGCCATGTTCGCCCTGTCAACACGAAAGTAATTTACTGCTGTAGCAAGGCTGATCCTTAACAACCTGCATGTTCGCCTGATAAAACACTAGCGACGGGTCTCTCAGCTCAGAGCTAAAGACACAAACAAACACATGGTCTGATATAGCTGTGCAGGAACCCTGAGTGAACCCTGAGATGCAAGAGCTTCATTAATGTTGAATTCTTGCCAACGAAAGACATGCAAAAGTGAGAGGGAGAGAGAAAACCAAGACACAGGCTGTGAGAGGGTGGAAGGGTCAGTACAACAAGCCTGCTGCCCAGCACCAGCACCGCAAACACACACAAACTCACTCACTGCATGCTGTCGACCTGGGCTAACCTTGAGATCCAGGGTGAGAGGCAGGCCGTGGTTGTGTTAAGCAAGGCTCATCCTCCCTCAGCATCTGTAATGTTGGAGCTAATGTTCGCTGCTGCTGCAGGCACAGCCTGGCCCGTGTCGGAGTAATTGCAGGGGATCTGCACAAGACCTGCCGATGATCTCACTGCAGCCAGGTTCAGTCGGCAACAGAACATTTCAGCGAGTTTCAGAAGGCACTCTCATAGCAGGAGAAGAAAAGAAAACATTGATCTTCTTTATCAGAGGATAAAAATGAAAAAAAAAAACAATAAGAGTGGTTGTCTCAAGGAATACAATGAGAGGAGCAGGTGAACATGGAAAGCCTTTCATGTTCCTGAAAGAACAGGCTGAAAAGGGAGAGAAAAAACAGCTGAAAACGCATTGATTTTTCTCATCTTGAAGCGCTAAACTAGCAGCTAAGTGCCAGCGAAGTGAGCCGTGCTCTGAGCACACCAGCTGTACTCCAATCCAAATTGATAAATTTCATGATGCTGTTTCACACTTTATCCTTACTTTATCAATAATTTCCTTCTTGCTATAGGCCACTGAACAGTGTTATTAGCATAGAGCAACACACATGAGGCAACACACATGAGACAAAAAGGGGGAGGAAAGTAAATGGAGCTGAGCAGGAGAGAGAGAGAGAGAGAGAGAGAGAGAGAGAGAGAGA
>NW_015505346.1:648747-739970 GCF_001515645.1 Sinocyclocheilus grahami | reverse complement strand
GGGAAGAAAAGAGAGAGTGGGAAGGAAAGGAAGAGGGAGGGGAGGAGGAAAGAGAGAGAGAGAGAGAGAGAGAGAGAGAGACGGATCTTCCAGCCAGTCAAAGGATGTGGTGTGATTAAAAATAGAAATGCACAGCAGATTAAATAAAAATAAATAAATGAATAAAACCTATACCCATCCAAGTGACTGGAGCTAATGTGATAGGGATCCTCTCTGACAGAAATCAACTTTTAATGAAGAGACATGTGCTGGGAGAAATTAGCCATTACCCACAGGAGCTGATATTAAAAGTTTATAAATGACAGTAGTGTTGCTCGTGACTGCTGAGGAAGGGGTGAGTCAGGGGAGCATGGCAGAGGAAGACTGCTTTGTGGCCCGCGCTCTGATCTGTTTACACGTCGACGTGCCAGCGGGGCGTGTGGTGGGTACCCACATGCTCCTGACGAGGTAAATTGCGAGCGTCTGCCCAGCGAAGGCATGCCACGGGAGTGTGCGACAAACATGGCAGAACAAACGCACTGTGACGCCTGCACCCTTTCATCACTGCTCTGATCAAATACACCAGGACATTCAGCCATATGGGACCTGGAGATTATTCATACAATCACAGGCCTACATATGGGCTGGAGGGAGACTGGACTCCTGAGGTTTACTCGTGTCACTAGAAACGACAGTGGAAGGAATGAACTGTGTAGAGACAGGGCCGGAAATGAGCTTTCCTCTAAAGAGCCCGGCAAATCGGCTGAGTAGGCCACAGATATGAAACAGTTACTCAGTACAGCATACAATCCTTCTATATGTACTAAGGGTGTAACACTTCTCTGTGAAGAGTTAAAACGTACCATTTGCCACCCTCAGTACAGTATGCATTTCTTAGCAATCAGGCTCCATTAGATTCATTACCAATGGATTCATCCATATAATAATACTATGAATTGAAATCATTGCACGTATCTTTTTCACAAACTGTTTGTTTTAATGAGTGTCACAGATAAACTTAAAATACTTCACTGTGTGCTTGCGTAATGAATCACAACAAAAAGAATGATATTAAATAAAACATTATATATATACAGTATATATATATAAATATATATATTAGTGCTGGGCAACAATACATTTTTTAAATCATGATTAATCACATGATTTTCAGTGATTAATCGTGATTAATCGCATTGTTATGCACACAATTCAATAATGAATTCAAAAGTAGTGTATTGTGCACTTTTTTCATTTAAAAGTACTGCTATATGAACAAAAGTGCAATAACATTTGGTTTGCAAACACTTTAAACAAATAAGGTGCCTTTTTACAGAAGTATTCCTTTTACATAGTAGCAGTTAAAATATTTATTGTAAATCTCAAGTTATAACATTAATGTAATCAAATTAAATATAAAACCAAAGCTATTTGCCACTGCCAGGGCATTAACGTTTTTATAGAAAATATTTTATAGTTTGATATAGAAAAACAAGTTATGCTCAGAGTCCAGAGCCTTGATCATAACATTATAACAGGCACCTTCCGAGTAGAGACCTGCAGGGACCTAGTAGGATCGCGGGACCTAACGCAGCAGAGTGTGGCGCGGGACAACACTTGATGGGTGGGTAGAGACTTGTGTTTGCGGGCTGCGGGAGAATAAGGGTGTATCAAACAAGGCAATCTTACCCGTGCCCGAGTGCATCTGACCCCCAAAGCCTGGTTCGTTTAACCAGTGTGATCACTCCGTGCTGCGGTTCATTTAGCCAGCTCTGGCTCGGTTGCAAGAGGTGGGCCAGAGCGCGGTTCAGTTGGGCTCGGGCATGGTATGCATGTAGTGTGAGTGGAGCGCGGAACTTCTGATATGTGCAGCATGATTGCGTGAACATTTCTGAGCGGCAAAAGTGATAGATCTGTAAAGTAGTATATTGTGAGAGGGCCGTGTGTGTTACGCGTCCCAAATGACTCAAAATAATAAACCACAAAGTTAACAAAACGATGCACTCCACTGTGCTGAGTGACAGCGCTTCTCTGCTGCCTTCACGTGCTATCAGAAACTTCCTATTTCCCACTTATGAAGTCATGAGTGCTTCATATGAGCGCTGCTGCAGTCTTAAGCCCACCCCAAATACTCTCATTGGTTGAGACGCGTGATGACACCCATCCCAAGACAGTACTGATGAACATCCCACCCCTCCTGTGACCCATGGTTTGTCTGTATATGTATTCAGAGCCAGTGAGCAACGGACTTTCATAATAAAAAACTGCATTAACGCGCGATGATAAAATAATTGTCGGAGTTAATCAATTAATGCGTTAACGCGATAACTTGGCCAGCCCTAATACATACATATATATATATATATATATATATATATATATATATATATATATATATATATATATATACATATATATATACACACACCCAGGCACGCACGCACACACACAGGTTTGTTTTTCATTGTTTATGGGGACTCTCCATAGGCGTAATGGTTTTTATACTGTACAAACCGCATTTTCTATTGCCCTACACCAAACCTACCCCTAAACCTACCCCTCACAGGAAACTTTCTGCATTTTTAGATTTTCTAAAAAACTCATTCTGAATTATTTATAAGCCTTTTGAATTACGGGGACACTGAAAATGTCCTCATAAATCACCTTCTCATTGTAATACCTATGTCATACCCATGTTTTTTTATAAATATGTGTGTTCACACCACATAAACATGCACACACACACACACACACACACACACACACACACAGTCCTAGATGTAGCATAATGATACTTGTATTTTTAAGTTAGAGCACTTATTTTGTAACTCCTAATTTTTACACACACAGTAAATAATTAATTACCTAGACTGCAGTGCCCCACCAGTGTGAATGTGGTCTGAGGCACTATCACAACTAAAAAGACATTTATTTAATACAGAAGTGAAATTTGAGGGGTGGTAACCAAGGTGAGAATTATTTGACTGTTGATGTCACCTCAACATTGCACCTTCCATAAGGCAACCTGCTTCATTTCGAATATGTGAAAGAAACACAATTTAAATTTTTTTTAATGTGAAATTTCTTCACAGGTAAACTGTGGAAATAAAATACTGAGTGCACTTTTAAAGCGGTCATATGATGCGATTTCAACTTTTTCTTTCTCTTTGGAGTGTTACAAGCTCTTGGTGCATAAAGAAGATCTGTAAAGTTGCAAAGACTAAAGTCTCAAATCCAAAGAGATATTCTTTATAAAAGTTAAGAGTCAGCCACACCTACCTAAAACGGCTCGTTCTAACACGCCCCCACATATCTACCTCACTATGTGGGAAGATTTGCATAACTCTGCCCAAATGTTCATGCAAAGAAAGAAGGCGTAACTTTTATTCTCACTGTAGTATTGTTGCCGCTTTCCGCCATGTCCTGCAGACGCTGTGTGCTTTGTTGTCAAAGCGAAACTACTTTGTTTGGTCTTCCAAAAGAAGATGATATCCGCTTCGTCATGCCTAGAGCTGATCCGTGCTGGTCGCTGAGGGAATACATCAACTTTGTGCTGTGGATCGCCGGATCGGATTTCACCGTGGACGAAACCCGGGGTCGTCACATGTGCTTGCCGCTCCTTAGTCGGATCCGCCGGCTGCACCGTTCTCAACCCCGCCGCCTCTGCACACTCTAGTCCGGCCTCAGCTCACTCTAGCCCAGCCTCAGCTCACGCTAAGCCTGGGCTTCTGCTAGGCCGCTGTGTTTTTCGTTGTGAAAGCAAAACTACTTTGTTTGGTCTTCCAAAAGAGGACGATATCCGCTTCGTCATGCCTGGAGCTGATCTGTGCTGCATATGACCCCTTTAAACATTTATCTTAAGCCTAAAATTATTGAACAATTCAAATATTTCACAACGGTATGCCTCTCTAATAACAGCATACCTTTGTCTATTCTCCAGCTGCCACATGGAAAACATTAAAATAAAGAATTAAATAAAGGCTTGAAAATCTAAAAATGGTGATCACCCTCTCTGCTGGGCTCTGGTTAAATGAAGATTAAGGCTAAGCCGAAGAGGTGAAGGGCCTGGCGAATTGAGCCCCTGCAAATGGAACATTGCACGGAAATAGACAATCTCACAAAGCCATATTTTCCATGAGAACAGAATGTGTCAACTTGTCGACCATGAGGCACTGTAAACTCTTTTTGAGCTATCAACTTGGCCCTGAGCAGAACCAATTAGCTTTATTTTGGCAACACACATTCTTAAAAAGCTAGGCTCTTGACTGCTGGCGCAGGAAGGAGTTGTTAGTTTTCATGTAACTTGGAATTTTTGCTTCCTCCTTTGATCTCTGCTCGAGCCATCAAGCCATCAACATCAAGTAAATTAGTACTTTAGGTTTAGATCTTTCTAATCAAACAGAGCTGTCATTCAAATGATGGGCAACTAAAATATGTTTTTTTCGGAACACGAGTCCATTCCTTGATGCTGTCATAGTATCCTGATGTACAATTTGGGTATGTGTGTGTGACGAGTGGGGCGGGGCCGAAAGCTGTGGGAACGGAACAAGGCCGGTGGAGTAAATGATAATGCGTGACACCTGCGCCACTCACCGGTCTCGAGTCCCACAGAGGAGCTCCGGAAGGATAAAAGGAGGAGTGACGACCGTGTTGGATGAGAGAGGACCAGACCTGGACTATATATGTTGTTTTGGTTTTGTTTGTGTGCGGCAGTCGTCTGTGAGGGGCTGTCGTGCTATTTTTAGTTTTGTTTAGTTTGTTTATTTTATTATTAAAGTTATGTTTAAATGTTCGCCGGTTCCCGCCTCCTTCTTCTTGATCTATGAACTGTGTTACAGTGTGTATGAACAACTTCAGACTAAAGCACACATCATTCATATTTATTTTTAGATGCCATCTTACCCATGAAGAAAGGAAGTTTCCCCCTTAAGCAGTGAAAATGGCATATTTAGTCAGCAGATTGCACAGACATATTTATTCATGTCATTATATAGGGTCTGTTAGACATGGGGGGGGGGGGGGGGGTAACAGGAAAGTGAATTTTCTGATCCTTCAGCCAAAAATTTATATATGCTAAAATTATCCACCGTAACCAGAGTCAGGGGAGAAGGAATAAACATTATGGCATCGTAGAATATATCATCATTTTCACGATTCCTGACTCCTCCATATCTGGGTGTGCAGCTACTCGACTGAATAAGGAGGTTAGACTGTGGACAACAGCACGCTGTAAACTTTACAGGGCATTATAAATTCCTGTCGAGATGAAATCAGAAACCATGAGGGACTAGAGAGAAAGAAAACAGACATTACCTTTGAGAACACAACAGCATCTCCCCAGAGCTTTCTATTAGCATTTAATTGACAAGGCTTCTTATTCAAACACTCCAGTTGCTCTCCTCCTCCTCCCCTTCCTGCCCTCTGCCACAGGCTCTACTCTATTCTTAGCTCCCTGCGAAAAACTGCTCCACTTTCTCATTTATACACACTACAAATTCCTTACATTCACACTATGAATACTGATCATAACAAATGTTGTGACATTTAAAGGAAAGATGGAAAACAGACAGGAAAGACCTATAATACTCATTATATGGAGGGATTTCAGTGGTTGTCAGAGAATCTCTATCAATCAATCTATCTATCTATCTATCTATCTATCTATCTATCTATCATTTAGAATTGAATTGGGATTGCATTTTATATATAATATCTTTCCCAGAATGCATTAGCTGTGCTGTATTTCTTTGACGTCCAGTAAATTCCTATTCAGCCTTGGTGGAAGCATCGTATTTGAAGATCTGGGCTTGAACACAAAGGTTGCAGGTTCAGTTTCAAGTGGTTTGACATCACAAGCCTGTGCGCTTGAGAAAAGGTACTATATCCCAGGCTGCTTCAGGGTAACTGCCAGCGCAATTAGTGAACTGTATGTCAACTTAGATGAGGGGGCGACTAAAATAGAGGGTAAGCCTTCTCAACCTTGCTTGGCTAAAAGCCTCACAAATGTCCCTATAAAAAGATGCACGATTGGATAAAAACGACTGAGGCGATGCCATTCAAAGAATCTCTGTGTCTGGCAGAGAGTTCACTTCCTGTTTACTCCTGAATGACAACTGTACCTAATAATTGTGAGCTCTCTGGGTTGAGGTTAGAGGAAGTGACAACCACATGACAGGAAGGAGTGATCTTGCATTGTCACACTATCTACTTGAGAGAGGGTCAGGGCATCATCAAGTTGCACTGGGGTTTCTTTGATTAATGCTGGCATTAATAAAAGACAATCCCTGTCCAATAAAATGGCTTCAGATAATAGATGTTGCCATTCTAAGCCAATAATAGTGTCTATAATGGAATCAGCAGAGCTGAAAAAGGCGGACTTTCATTTCCTCTTGTGGGCCGTATGTTTTGAACACCCCATTGTTCATCAGCTCCTGCAGCCGATAACCACTAAATTTGCATGTGAATCAAGAATGCTTCATAACCTGTCCTAAACACTGGCTATGCAAATGACATGACCCAGAAAAGGACAAGCATCTTCAAAACGAGGCAAAATTCCTCACATTTTCAGAAGAACCAAAGGTGCAACAGTGTAGCAACCATGTCACGCTGAGCCATTGCCGTCGCCTTATCAGATTCTGCCAAAAACAACAGGTTCTCAGCCATGGAAAAAAAGGCTAGTATCAACAGTTTGTTCTCTCCAGGGCTGACAGATGGGTTGGCTGGTATGCTCAATTTGTGCAACACAGGCTTCAAGGTGAACGTGAGGAAAAACTATAGACACTACAGCTATTTTTTGAGTCATGATGACACTAAAAACACAAGCTCGCCAATGTAACACTGGAGGACCCGGTGTCTGTCAGCTGTGCTTAAAAACGTCTCACTGTAACTGACAATGTGTGATATTTATCACATTGACAAAGAAAGATTCACTGATTCAAAGTGAAGCAGATACTATACAGAAATTTAGAATTTGGTCCCCCCTTTCTGGTTGGAAGTGGTACAATCCACGTGCTTGAATTTAATCAGGATACGCATGTGTGAAATCACCCATTTGATGTGTTACAACAAAAAATAAAGAAAAAAGACATGAATAAATAAATACAGGAGATGTATCCACCTAGGATTTGTGCCACAAATTAACCTAAAAAACAGCAGCAGCACATTCTGTGGAAAGGGAATGTCCATCTCTCTTCTCTGTCTCTCTAAACCTCAGCCATGGGCAGTAAATAAGCTGGCAGTGAAGAGAGAAGGTGCGATGACAATGATGTATGGTCTTGAGTACTCTACAGCCATTCAGCTTGCTCACTCTCTCTATCTCTCGCCCTCTGAATCATGGACAATATCCTACATTAGCAAGGTCATGTTAAGTCTGCACTAATTCCAATTTATTCAATTTGCTGCTCAACAGAAGCAGGCGAATTCAAACTCTTCTCCTAGGCCAGGCATATCAGAGGGCTCTGACCTTTCTTCATCACGTGACACATACACACACAAAACCGGAATTTATTAATTCCTCACAGCCCTCAGGCTTTATTACGATGCAACTCAGCGAAGGCTAAGTAACACAATTCTTGACCACAACTCTGCACAGGAGCACACAAAATAGACCATGTGAGACGACAACAGATGTGGTCTGGTTTTAACCCCATCACACTCCTCACCAACAGTCAGTCCTGGAGAAGTGTGTCAGCGGGATGTCATGGGGATCAGGCACACACGTCTGCTCAGCTAACTAGCATGGGGTGATGTCGTATCACAGGATTGAGGAGAAAAGAGCTGAATTATGGAGGAGAGAGTTAATTATGGATGGGGAGAGGCAAAGGCTTCGACGTTTACCTGAGACACATGGCTGCTTCAGCGTCTGGAGACACAGCTTGTCCTTTGCTGCGAGATGCTGCGCTGCCTTAATTGAGCATCTGCATGCTAAATCAGATTTTTCTATTTCACGAGAAACGCTGCGATGTGGCTACACTTGTTAGCTGTTTTCTTAACAAAGAATGACAGTGGAAAGTAAGTCTGAAACCAGGATGAGACAGAATTCTGATGCAAAAAGATATGATCACACCTCACCCTTAAGGGCATATCTGTAATTGACAGCCGAGACAGATGCTGCAATGATTAGTCAAAAAAGGAAATGAGCCTTGCGTACTGATGAAGAGGGGCCCTGAGAGTGATGCAGCTCTTCATTAAGTTTTTAACATCTCTTCGGTGACTATCGATAATGATGTGGACAGGGTTTTTATTACCCATGTCACTGTTATGGACTCATATTACATTCTCAAGTAAAAATTAGTGTATCACTTGTTACATTTACACCATAACAGAGTGCAACCATTAGGTTGCAAAAGTAAAAAATTCACAATTAATATTAAACAATAGTTTATAAAGCTTAAAACACAGACCTACTGTGAGCTACGAGGTTGATTAATCAATGGTATTAGATTAAAACCAGGGCTATTATTTTTTTTTATAATCATGTTTAACAGTGGAATTCCTGGAGAAAAACTACCTTACCCATGATTTTGCAGAGAAATCACCACTTTAAAAATGAATGGGTACAATACTTACAGAACCAAGGCCGCTAAAAAAGTGTACAGGAACTGTTGCACTCTATGTTCAAGTTACTATTACAAACACTTAATGAAAGCTACTTTCCTTTTTTTATTTTTTTATTTATCAACTGAAAAATACAACTGAAAGCCTCTCCCTTCTCCCATGTTGTGATTAGGGGGCATAATTCAACGACTAAAATAAACGTTAAACAATATTTAAATAATAATTTATAAAATAATGGTAGAGAGAAATTAGTATTGGTCAATTTACTATATACTAGTCAACAGCAAAAACAACACTTCAAACAGTCTCAGTTAGCTGACAGTAAGAAAAGATAACTATCTTAAAATTAACATTAGTTTCTATTGAAAATGTCAGTAGTTACTTTTTTATACTGAGTAACACAACATTGAAATGCAATACAGTACTTTTAAAAGTAACTCTTCAGCACTATTATTACCTTCCCTACAATGTCAACAATTTAACTTCAATTAACTGACTTATTTTTTAAAAACCTTTGTTTGACCTGTTGATTAAAGCAGGGACACAGGGAGCACACCTGCACTTCCAAAGAATTGTAATAGACTGTCAATGGGACTGAGATGGAAAAAATAAAGGTAAAAAAGTAAAAGCAAACAGTCAGTGTTGGGATGGGGGCTGGTGGGAGCACTGCTGGAACTAAAGAGGGGCGTGCCTCCAGAGCTTGGGAAACAATTCTGCCCCTGGGAAGTCAAGTCATTCTGGATGACATTCGCACGCTGTGCCGGAGGCAGAGGGAGGCGGCATTGTGTGGTGCTGTGGATTGATGATGCCATGCACACTGAACCCAGCAGCTGTAATTAAGAGGTCATGTGTGAAACTTTTATAGAGTTTGCCCTATGCACCGGCATCTCGCCGCAATGTGAAAACTCCTCCGCCCATTTTGAACAATGCTCCTCACTTCGCTCAATCTTCACTCTAATGCTATTCTTAGATGCAATTCTCAAACACACTATTTGATTACGGCTTTATGTGATAGTTTCACATTTTCTGAAGAAAATATAAGTTATTCATACCCATGCAAGACTCACTGCCACAATATTAGATTGTTTATAATTAGGTGTATCAAATATATGCAAATATATGCTGATTTGGTGCTCAATAATAATTTCTTATTATTATCAATGTTGATATTTAAGTTATAAAAGATTGATTTGTTTCAAATAAATGCTGTACTTTATTCATCATTAAAATTTCCACAAAATGACAAGTTACTTTCAACATAGATAAGTAGTAAACAGATAACAATAAGAACCATAATTAATAATTGAATACCAATAATAATTGATAATAATTGAGCACCAAATCAGCATATTACAATGACTTCTGAACTTTTAGCACTGAGCTAAAACTTCAGCTTTGCCGTCTCAGGACTAAAGGACATTTTAAAATATATTCCCATGGAAAGTAGAAGTAGTTAAAAAATAAATGAAATGTGTTTTCCTCATAACATTAAATAACAACATACATACAATATTATACTGTTGTAGCCAATAAACTCATGAGAACACTTTTTTTTTTTGGCTTTTATGCAGTGTCCTTTGTGACAACGCCTTTCAGATCTTTCACTGAGATCAGGCACTGAAGACACAAAATGGACATCAGCGTCAATCCATCTTAGTCCTATCCCAAGGGTATCTTAATGGCCCAGGCCTAATCCTGGACTAAGGCCTAGCAGCGGGGCCCTTGGCAAAGTTTAGCCTGGAACATCCACTAGTCCTCTTTTCACAAGTCTTAAAACATTCAAAGCCTTCTATTTAAAGAGAGAAACTTTTGTTGGCGCACAAAGAGCCAACCAGAGGTACTTCTATAAAGCGAGCCCCGTTCAAAATCAGATTATTTCCACTCAAATCCCCCTTTCTTCACATGTCAGTTAACTATGTAGTGTCTTTTGTCTCTTTGTGAATAACCCATTTCACTATGATGGTCAGTGGATGCGTATTTCTGCATTTATTGCTACATTTATTCCTAAAGCAAAGAAAGAAGCATATTTTCCCCTACTCTCTATTATTTTTTTTTTATTCTTTGAAGAAATCTGGGACACATGCCCCTAAGGAACACAAAGTGCTTTAATTTATTCCCACCTTTTCTCTCTGGCTGCCATCTCCAAGGCCTCTTTCTATGCCCAGAAGTGATTTGTTCAGGCTGGACCATCAAAGCAATTATTGTAGAGGCCCGCTTTCCTATTATGAGGGGAGATGACTGACAACAGCGGGACGGTTGAGGGTGGAGGGCACTTGGCTCCAGTTTATTAGATCTAAAAGCTCGTTCCTCATTGGCAGCTCTGCAAATAGTGATACATAAACAAAATGCACGCTGTAAAACATCGCCGCCTTTCAATTACAATATCAGTCATTGTCAGCACCTCGTTCGCCATGGTCCTGGTGACTGATTGGCCATTTAAATAGGTCAGGGCACGGTAGACATGCTAAGTGAACGTTTGGGTCAGATGTCAGATCTTGATATAATTAATGTAACACACATGAGAGCAGGGGCTCTTCTTTAGTAAGGATCTGCTCCATTGCACAGCCAGAAAGCATGGCGATTGATAGAGCAAACCACTGGGGGTCTAAGGCACCACGAAAATATTCTCTCTTTATTGTGACAAAACCAATGCCCACCCTAAGGAATGATGTACGGGTACGAACATGGGAATGAATGGAAGATGGGTTGTGTGAGAGTGTACAGAGTGAATTTAAATGAGTGAGGCAAAAAGACATGGCATGAAGCTAATAACTCTCATGGCTTTGTGCACCAAAGGCATCGCCTTCAATAAAAGCCCCCTTTCACCGACTGTTTCCTTTCTTCAATTATTTAGGATTTATAAGCACAAACCATCTATTCTGTTACTAAAAGATCCCGTAAAAAATGAATAACCGGCCCATCAGCCTTATCGACAGTCATAAAAGTTTTACAATGGGCATAAGAAAAATCCATCCTTCAGACAGCCGGTTAGCAGCACTGTAAACATATTAATGAAAATATCTAAGACGGAATAAGATATGCCTTTAAAACTCAAGTTTACAACATGCAGCTCCAGAGATTTTTACATGCTTTTAAGCTAATCAAAACGTATGCGAGGTGCAAATTACTGTGAGTGTGAGTGTTTGTATGAGTGTTTATACTTGTCACAGAGGATGACAGAGGGCATGAGTTCGATTAACGCCGTTTTTCTCAAGCGCCGTCACTGCCTCCAGGTTGCCACGTCACATACAGAGATGGTTGTGCCCTACTAAACAACACATATGCATGCCTCAGCGGGCGCAACCTCCTCATTCCTCAGCCATTGTGCAGGACTATGGGGAAAAGGTGACCTGATCCAATGAAGAAAGCACATCTGCTGGGAAAAGAGCTCTGTAGTTGAGGTAATGTAGTGCATCGCTTCATCCTGCAGTTATTTTTCCCTCTAGGGCAGAGAGGTTACTTAGCCACACCGATTCTGGCTGATTCACTGTCCGCGAACCCCTGCCTTGTGTTCCTGTTGCACAATGGCCTCACGCTCGCATCCACGCTACCTATTCTTAATCTGGCGTTTCTGGAGAATGGGTTTGTTCAAGCCCACCGTCTATTTTAAAACCCACACATTATTCATCTCTTACAGGGGAGCCACACAACATAGTAATTTATGGAATTCATGAATAGCAAAGGTGTCTCGTGGAGGTTTGCTGCAGTTGTTATCTTTCTTGTTTATGCCCCTTTGAATTTTTAGAACAAACGAGACGACGTTCTGTTCCTGGTTTATGCTGTTCAAAAGCATGGATATCAAACCATCGCATTGGTTTAACGCTGAGTTTATATTCTACTTAACACAAACAAATAGTGGCTTGGTACTCCAAACGTTCATCCAGTCATTCATCAAGAAGTCTACCAAGTCAGTGAGTTCACCGAGCCAAAACTGAGGCACAAAGATAAACACTGGCTGAAACCCGTAACCTTTGATTACTGAGGATATTCACCCATAGCTATGTATTTAGCATAAGTCCAGCTTGGGGCTCTGAGATCACTTACAGCGGGGTTGAAACCATGCCAGCTTGTATCCTCTTACTAACCTCTGTGGCCTGTTAAACAAATTCAGACTACTTAGTGGGAACCTCTTGACCTATTTGAAAACGTCATGGTCTGCAAGAACATTAATGAAATTGAATTTGAATAAAATAAAAGCTCATTTGCAATTCCAGAGAGCACTTGGACGCCCCCGTTAGAGTGGAACTTCTCTTGATCAATTACCGTGTCTGCAGTTCACTGACACTTATGCTCTTAAACATTTACTCACAAACAGAAAACGGCAGATAAACGGTACATGTGCATTTATCCCTTGCTGGGGAGTAATCTGACTCTGTTTTCTTTGCTCTCAACTAGGGGCAAATGTAGCTGAAACATTTCTGCATTTTAATTTCGTATAGTGTTTATGCATGAGTTTCACTTTAGAGCAGAACTGCTGTAAACACTGTTAATGTCAACACTGCTTGGGTCGGGAAACACATTACAATATTACCCTTAGCATAGCACTATAGATTCAAGCAAGGAAAATACAACAAAATGCACACTGCTTTTGGGAAAGATGAAATTAAAAAAGCTTAAAAATATATAAAAATCCTAGATTTCTCCATAACAGCACGTTAAAGTATAAGTCTATTTAGACAGTTTCAAGTGTTAATATATTAAATATATGACATCTTGGGCCAGACTTGATGCACAGAAAAATATTCTCTTTTAATGGTACTATGAACTTACGCCCGAGTAACATTCTTACTAAGTGACTTCAGGTTAATTTCCACAGAACATCCCGTACAAATGTGTCTAATGTGTCTAGAAAAAGCACAAGATACATTTCACAGGCTCTTGGGTGCTTGGTAAAAGCGTGGAGGTGGCATTTCATTTGCTCTTTAAGCGCACCAATACGGTTGCGTGAAGACTAATATTGTGTGGGTGAGCCTTCCATCTAAGGAGAGTAAATGTTGCGGATGTTGTGAAAATGAAAAACAATTACAATGACACATGTTGCACACACATTGCATCACTGTAGAGATGAGAAAACCTAGATATGATTAGCTCTAGGGAGGTAATAGAGAGCATAAGATATCTCCATGATCATTGACTCCAGTTTGATGTACTTTTAAGCGCATATTAAACTTTTAAAGGTGATGTGTATGATTTTTTGATGATAAAATACCCTGCTATTTCAGATTAGTATGCAAAGGCTGTAAGTGAGACATTCGTAGGTCGATTCCCTTGAAAATGTAAGCGTGCTATCAAAACTTTGCTCTGTTTGTTTGAGCAACGCCAGTGATGTGAGTTTTGGGGAGGATTATGCGGTTGACTAACCAATGACAGACAGTGGGAAAGTTTGGGTGATATTAGTGGTGCAAAATTACACATTAAACAAAAATGCGGAAACTTTTGCTGCTTTTCAGGTGAAGATGAAAAGAACACAGCATACAGTCACATATCACAACTTCCTCTGAGCTAGAACAGGAGGAAAGAGAAGGGCACTGGAGCAATGAAACCAGTGGGATTAGTGCTAAGTAACTAAATGGGCCATATCACTTTTCCATTACCAGAGAGGAATAGCTATTTGGATGGCTGAAATCTAAATGAAAAGGTGGAGCACAGCTTTAGTGTGGATGCTCATTCAAGTGTAAATGTTGCACACTGTTCAACCTTCTTTTTTAGCAAATGGAAATTTGCCATCACATCTTTGAGCTCCATCAATAAATAAACCAGACGCAAATAAACAGATAAATAAATAAATATGAGACGAGTCGCAAATGGGCATCCGTCAGCATTAGTGATGGAGCGATGTCAGCCAGGATCACGCTTCACTTGAGGGGGAGTGCCTGTGCGAGGGAAGATTCCTGCTGATTGCATACACACGCACATACGCACGCACAATTCCCCCTGAGATCAGCTTTTGACCAGACACACAAGCCTCTTCTGCTTTATTCAAGCTCTTTCTATTTCTCTCTCTCTCCCCCTTTTATTTCTTCCCTGTCTCCTCCCTCTCGCTAGGCTTCCAGATTTTGCCCTCTCAGTGCTCTCGGCTGTGTTCTGCCTCTTTCCTTACATTATTTTTTGTCTTTCTTTTACAACCTCTCTCTCCCCTCTCTCTTTCTTTCAACAGGACTGCACTGAGAGGCAGTGGTGGTGTTAGTGTCTCTTTGTGCTGTGTCAGTGCTTTGAAAGCCACCGGTCTGATGGAATTTCTGGTGAGTCCCCACAGTTATGTGCCATCATCAGCTTCTGCTCCATTCAGCACATCTCTGAACCGTCTGCTCCCTCAGGCAACACAAGCAAAAACAACTAAAGCTTACACTAGCATTACCTATTATCACTATTAGCAATGAGATACCTCTTACAGACTTTAGTGAAAAATCCCATCTAAATTGTATGTATATTCTGTATATTCTACTGTTATTCTTATTGCTTTTGACAAGGTGGGTGGGCATCTCACGTGAACACTTCACAAGAATCCCTCTCTAAACCTGTGTGCTCTGGTTTGAGAATTCATAAATCTGGTCAACATGTAATAATAACATTACCAACCCGAGTCCTTCATACCGTTTTAACATTCTTACACTACAATAAGGCTAGGCATTGTAATAGCTAGCACTAAATAATCAATTAATACATTGTTGTTATTGTTAACTAAAACTAAATAAACCTGAAAATAAAGCAGAAATAAAATAAAAAATATGAATATTAGATGTCAAACTTAAATCTGAAATTATTTTAAATTTAACAACTAAAATGTAAATAAAGCTAAATAGAAATGTTAATAAAAAATACAAGAACTGAAAAAAAAATATATATATATATATATATATATATATATATATATACGTGTGTGTGTGTGTGTGCGCATGTTAATTTCTAATGTAATAATGTATTAATTTCTACATCTACTAATGCCCTTTTAACATTTCAATTTTATATATTAAGATTAGTTAATGTATTATGAACAAATAGTTACCAATAATCAATAATGCATTTAAAGGGGTCATATGATGCGATTTCAAGTTTTCCTTTCTCTTTGGAGTGTTACAAGCTGTTCGTGAATAGATAAGATCCCTGAAGTTGCAAAGACTAAAGTCTCAAATCCAAAGAGATATTCTTTATCAAAGTTAAGACTCTGCCACGCCCCCCTATAACGGCTCGTTCTAACACGCCCCCACATATCTACCTCACTATGTGGAAATGTTTGCATAATGCGCCCCAATGTGCACGCAAAGAAAGAAGGCGTGGTTTCAGTAACCGCAGTTAGTGTTGAAGCAGCATGTCAGGGAGACGCTGTGTGTTTCTAGGCGAAAGCAAAAGCACTTTATTTGGCCTTCCGAAAGTAGATGCATTTAGGAATCTTTAAGATTACTTACAACAGAACAGCAATGCATTTTATGGACGACCGTTTCGTGAACCTAGGAGAGGAGGTCATGCGGAGTTTTGCGCATCGTGTGTGTGTGTGTGTGTGTGTGTGTGTGTGAGAGAGAGAGACAGCGTCACATCACAGTAGAGTCAGCTGTCTTAACTGCGGCTTGTGTACTGCATCATTACTGTGTCTGTTCCCCTTTCGGGCTTGAACTGATGGTAAAACTAATGACATTATTTACTGTCTTTAAATTTATTTTGAAAGACGAAGCTCGCAATTATGGTAAGGGCGTTACATTTCAAACACGTGCTTGCGGTGTTCGGCCAATCACAATGCACTGGGTCAGCTGGCCAATCAGAGCAGACTGCGCTTGTCGGAAGGAGGGACTTTGTAGAAAACTAAGCGTTTGAGAGAGGCGGGGCATAGAGGACCTACAATAATGTACAGTATTTGAAAAATAATGTGTTTTTTAAACATTAAAGCATGTCAACATATTCTGTTACACCAAATACACAAAATAATGATCTTTAAAAAAGCATCATATGACCCCTTTAATAAATGGAGTTACCAATAATCAATAATACATTTTATAAATGACCATTACCTAGAGGAATAAAACCGCTTAAGATTGTTGTTCATTGTTATTTCATAATGTCTAATGCATTCAAAATGTTAACAAATTGAACATTGTTGTAAAGCATGTATCAATGTCAATGATCAATACACCACACCCTCCATCCTAAATATAATATAACATCATATCATATCATATATAAAGATATCACATATATAATATAATAGATATCACAAATAATAATGGAATACACAGCAGAATGCACCAGGGGCAGTATGGAGCTCAGACTGTGCTTCAGCTCTGCAAGACACCCCCACCTCCCCTCCCCCCATACTGCAGTGCACATGTGCAAGGCCCTTCCAGACTTGCTCTACATTCAGCTGTGAGGGGTCACATTTGAGCAGACAAGAGTGCATCCCTGGAGTATCTTCATATTTAGTGTTTCACAGTACTGAGCTGTTTATTAGTTAATGACTTCTTTCCACGATACTGAGCTTGACTGCCCAACTCTACATTTGAGCTTCAGAAAGCATATTTTTTACTCTCCTCAGGCTACATCATCTTGTATAAATACAATATATTCCTCACACAAAGCATAACAGAAACGCTTCTATACTAAAGTGAGTGGTAAAATAAAACAGTGTACAGTACTTTGACAATCTGACAGTAATTCTGTCAAACTGCCACTGGGATTCCTTGCCTATGGCATGCACATGCTATTGAATCGAGCAAAAACGAACACGTGCGCTCTGGCAGCATGTTGCGCACTAGTCAAACCTCAGGAAAACATTCGGGAAATGAGCACTAGCCTCCTAACTACTCCCATAATTCCCCATACCTACTTATTACACGCATCCACCTCTGCAAATGGAAAGGTAAAATATTCATTTGCACTGCAGCGCCTGACAGATCCCAGATAGTAAGGACACACAAATGCAGACGCTCTTCAGCCGCTATTTGTCTGTGGTAATAGACACCTCACACTGTTAAATTGTGGGGTGTGCCACCAAAAATGGCATTAAAAGCTAGCGTTGTCCTTTATTCTCCTCTAGCAGAAGCAAATTCCTGTGAACGCTGCTTTATTTACGGTAGGCCTACACTGATCGTTATTGGAACACTCTCTCTCCAATTCATCATGACTACGGCTTAATCCCTCTGCCGAGGTTTTCGACTGTGGACGTCCCTTTGGAGTATTATCAAACCAATATTTTAAGGATGGGAGAAGTGAGGGCTGTGTTTAAAAAGCTCATTGGGTCTGATTTGAGAGATACAGCTTTCACTTTTTCCCCGAAGTGAGTTATGACTATATTAAGAACATCTCAAGCCGGGAGTGAAATCAATTCCGTAGTGAAAATATGCCGGGCTAAAATCAGATCAAACTCTCAATTATGCGCTGCTGAGGCATATTTGCCCCGGCAAATTGATCAAGTATTGACAATTAGCACTTAAGGTGACCTTTCATAAGGCCCATTTGTTTCCGCTTTATGCAAATGACTTTTTACAGCAACAAAAAGGAATAAGTAAAAACAAAACATAAACCCATAAAAACCAAAAGCCTTTAGGATAGCAAAAGCAAAGGTGACACCAGAAAGCTTTTTTTGGCCTATGTTTCCGTCTTGGTCTCTACTCGCATCAATTGGAGCTCCCCTCATGCTGGGGGAGAAGGCAGTGGACAAAAGCAGCCAAGTCTGAGGTCCTTTATGGTGCTGTGCAATTGACTTCCTCCTGAAAGGGCTGTCGCCGGGAGCCGACCCGGCCTGCTTTGCACACACACAGAGCACAAACTCCTTGAATCCACAGCCAACGCTGAGTGCTCAGTGTGAGGGTAACAAGCAGCCACCAGTTTCTTTTTTAGCAGACTTTAGAGGTCGAAAGGCTCTTGTTGGAAATCAAATGGCTCAGGTCGACACACATTGACAAATGGAAAAAGGAGCCACACAGGACTAGCATTTTACCAAGATCAGATTTTTCTTTAAGAATGGATGTGTCACACGGTCAGCTTGTTTAAGTGCCTCGATAAAACCACCCATCAGATATATGCTCTGTGGTTGTTCAAATGCTACATAAAATCCTCATCTTTATCTCTATCATGGTTCCTCACCTACACCAACAGATGACCCTCACAGAGTCTTCTCTATCCATCTAAACTTCGACAGAATGCATCTTTACTTTCAGATTTAAACTTCACCATTACACCATTTTTCCATGGCCTCTCAGCCCCTCATCCCTGTTCCACACAGCTCCACCCTTACTTCTGAAGAAAAATATCCTTATCTATCACGAGCAGGTGACAAATCTTGAGAAAGTGTCACTGTGCAGCAGTTCTCCTTATTGATATCAGGGATCTACTAAGTCATCCACACCATCGCCGAGTGCACTATCCTCTAGTCCCTTCAGCCCTGAGCAAATCACGTTAGCCCTTCTTCCTGCAGGAGCGCCCTGGGGTGAGCTACATGAATAACATCTATCAACACCCTCAAGTGGAATGCTTGAGGTTTTGGGAAGTGGGGATCTTAGCTGTCAGGCGAAAAGTGTTACAGGCAACACTACTATCTAATGGCTGTGGGTATGAGTGTGAAGATAAAGTGTGTAGGTGGTTGGTTTGGTGCGTGTAAAAAGGAAGCGGAGGGATCAGGGATTAATTGCTCAGGGATTTACGATCGCAGTTTCAGGTTTGTAATATGATAACACCGATTAATTATTGCAGTAACAAAGGATGTTTTTCTGTCAATATTGCAAGGAAGTAAAATGACAGCAAAAACAATGGGGGTAGAGACAGGGAGGAAGTATAAAAAATGGCCTTGCTTCATTAAGAGGCAGAGGTAAGGAACAAATTATGGAGAGATCATTTACTATGTGACGGGAAGGGAAGGAGAGGGAAAAAAAACTTAATCTTTGTCCGGCTTTCGTATTCTCTACCGTCTTCCTCCTGTCTTTCTCATTTGCTACTTCACAGATTCATCCCTTTTCTGCTTTTAAAATTTCATGACTGAAAATAGGTAATTTAATCTTCATTAAACATACAAGGCTCACTTTCTCCTCTGCCTGAGCGAATTAACTAGTAGACCAGGGGCAGAATAGACACTGGGGTTCAAATCCCATAACCCTGGCACGCATTATATCGCTGCGTCTGTTTTTAATAAGCCATTTCTCCACAAATCAAAGTCAAACAGGAATCCCTGAACCCAGGGAAACTTTTGATGGACGAAAGAATGAAGGTGAAAGCCCAGGAAGGGAAGGTTAGAGATTTTAATGACTTGGAAAGGCAGTAAATAAATAAAATTGTCTCCCTCAGAAATCTGAGTGATGTGCCTTTTGGGATGCCCCATATAAAAGAGCTACTCAGCCTGTGGCTTTCATCTGCGACCAGAGAAATCGATGCCAAGGATGTGTGAGCAGCTACCTGTCTCTATCCAACAATCTCTTAGAGTACCCTTGGCATTCAAACAGAAGATTTTTAGTGCGGAGTGGACCAGAGGAAGCCTTCATCACAAAATACCATTTTCAAGGTTACCCCTGAGATCAGTGCAGAACCCTAACACAAGCAAAAAAAATATGTAGAAATCCACCGTCAAAAGTTTCTAAATGCATTGGCTGTAACGACTAGGAAAACCATATTTGCCATATCAATACAAATAATTACATCTTAAGTCTTTCAGTGGAACACTCGAAGAGTGTACACTCCACATCAAAGCAACAACTGAAGGCCATTAAACTGCAGAAAAGTCACCGAAACACAATGTGCTACGAGTCAATTCATGCTATTGTGTAAGCCACAGCATCTTTGTTATACTTTTAGTGGGCAAAGCTAGGAATACTGACAGCAATTACAAAACCTGATAGCAAAATATAGGTCAGATCTGACCAGGGATCCTGCATTAAATCGGTCTTTCAGACCTCTTTTTCCTCCCCTGAGTTTAAAATTTGTGACACTATTTAAAATGGATTACCTATTTACCGTATCTCTACTGGCACAGTGCTTGGGTCTGATCTTGAGCTGAAACGGCTGCATGCTCATGGTCGTGTTACCAAGTAAAAGGTAGTCTGCTGCCCTAAGGCTGTAGCACGCTGACCTACATCAATGCACCAATGCTTCAGAGCCTAATTAGTAGAACTTTTAAGCTTAGTAACCATTTGTCATGTTTGGCTGGTTTCTTTATTGTTACATGCATGATTAATGCAACTATACTGCAAATGCTAAATGACAATCACTAAATAATTTGGGCTGGAGATGAGGAGCATGCTATTTTGTTTAAGGATTCAGCTCATCTAAAGCTGCATTTTAAAGGGATAGTTCACCCAGAAATGAAAATTCTGTCGTCATTTCCTCCGCACTTCTTTTGCAGAAAACAGAAGAAGATATTCTGGGGTCACTGGAGTCCAAACAAAATTGTACTTTTGGGTGAACTATCCCTTTAACTACAAATCCCAAGTAGCTTCTTGGCAAGCTATAGTTTCAAAGTAGCTTCTCCACAAAGTGTTAAAGCAGATGCCTGTCCTCAAATAGATCCTTTTTTACAGAGGCACATCCAAAAGTGTCCTAAAGTAAAGGTGTCTTAAATTATTAAATAAATTCTTGCTAGAACACTTACATTTTGAGTAAATCCATAACATATCTAATTAACGTTGCCTTTAGTTATTGGTTAATAAATTGTTAGATCTCACTCGCCAGTGATTGAGTTAGAGGCTAAGAATCAGTTCAGCGGAGTAGGTTGTGTCCTAATACTGCTTTACACTAGAACACTCTGACAGTGTCTGACAGGAAAACAAATAGATTAGCTCATTTATGATGGTGTGGAAAGTGCCGTTCAGTATTTAAATAAAGTGGTAATACAACGAATTGTACCACAGACAGCTGCGTTTTCCCTCTCGGGATTTATAGTGCATGATTCCCATTGATATCAATGGATTTGCAATGTAATGTAAACTCTAGTTTGTAGGTGCACACTCACAGTAGCTTTATTTAGAGAACTAGCTTTCGTCTCTTTATCTCAAATGCACATAAAAAGAAAGAGAAAGCGAAATAGTCTTACAGTACATGCTACATAGAATTGACACTCTACATGCATGTGGTACTCTATATTGTGTTTTACTGTCAAAATGACAAAATTCTTTGTAGTTAGTCATTTTTTTAGCCTTTTGTATCTTTAAGATGAAGCAGAAGCCACTTCCTACTAGTTCCATTGGGAGTGGGCGGGATTAATGCACAAGTAGTAATCCTATTCGCTAACACTCACCCATCACTGTCCACACTTTGATTTCAGCAATTCAGTTCAAATGAAAGTGATTCATATTCATGAGCCTAGCAGCCTGTCAGACCTTAGCACATTTTATATTATTTGTTGAATTTGTAATATTATTTTAGGACTATTGCTAGTCTTTTTACAGAAACAATTCTCAACAAACCCCACTGATCCAGACGCTGAATTTATACTGATATATTCAGAATGGTTCATGTAGCATATCAGTAAAACAGCAGAAAGCTACAAGATAAAACACATTCACTGACATCATAAATAATGTACATATTCACCAAAGGGCTCAGTGTGGTACTGGATATGCTTTATACAGGCATTTCTGTAGCTGTGCCATTCAAAGGCGTGCAAACATAATGGTGAGGGGAATCTGTTTCGTGCACACATTAACAAGTCATTTCAGGCATATAGAATATAAGAAACTGGCATACACACACTGTGTGCAATAAAGCTCTATCACAGTGGTTCTAAAGCAGGCCAGGGCAGAGAAAGGCTAGAATCTATTAAAAAGTGAGAATTTTTGGTGTTCTGTGCATGGGATGACACTTAAACAGAACGGCAAGCTTTATAGGAAGAGTAAAGAGAGAGAAAAAAATCCATGAATGGGAATTAAGGAAAGCAATGACCCTTCAGACAGATCATTTCTAGGCGTGGACGTGCTGCCATGCTTCATCACTGCAAGGGTGCACTAGTTAGGTAATCTACCGTAGGATGGCTAGAAACAGGAGAAACTAGCCTGAGCTCCGACTACTGGAGAGGATACAAAGGAACGTCTGCACTTCCAGATCAAAAGTTGATTTCCTCAAAAAGAATCTTACCTAATATATGTGAACAAAACATCTCATCACACTCTTAGATAATGCTCAAATCAATGCACTGATGGAAATCTTGTTGGGAGTCAAATAATTCTAAGGCTTTGTTCACACTGCACTTAAATCAGATTTATAGTTCAAATTTATTCTTTAAACACAGACATGTTGCAAGTAAAGAAATTAAATCAGACAGTTCTGACAAATTGCCGAATTGGCTATTCAGGCTGGAAAATTTCCAAAATGTGCATTAGGCATGGGGCGATAACCGGTTTCAAGGTATACCGCAGTTTGGAAAAGTCACGGTTTCAAAACCACTAAAATTTTCCGTTATACCGTTCCTGCTGTATGCGGTTTTTTTTTTACGTGTCGTCAAAGACGGAAAGTGCAGGACTCCCTCAGCTGTGTGCAGTAGCGAGGGCACATGACCCCGACCCCGACCCCTCCGGTTGGTGCGAGCGGAGTCACCTGTGTGTAGGATGGCCGAAGGAGATGAATCCCTGGAACTTTTCCCCCCGTCGAAAAAGACGAAGTCTGTCGAATGGGAACTTTTCAGGTAACGTAGACTAACCATGTTCCGTACACAATGATGTTCCGTACAGATGACGTTTTTAGCGCCGATCGCTAAATAAATACTTCCAAGTCGAACATAAACTATATATCTGTGTCATCTTCAGTTTCCTCCCTCTTTCACCCCCGATCAAGGCAGAGACCCACCCGCCGTTTGTTTCAGTGTTGAAATAAATACTATTTGGCTTGCTACCGAGGCAGATAACATGGCTAATTAACCAGCTAACGTCAACTAGTTTCCTCACTTCACAGAGTGAGGAATAGCAGTCTAAAGTACATACTGTAGCCTACTTTTCTGCGATTTAGTACAATAATTAAATTTAGCTGGTTTAACGTCTATACTTTTAAGCCTCCTGCCATTGTTTACATTTGTTAAAAATCACGCATTTAAAAAAAAAACCTTGCCACTGTTTGAGTGTTGTACGGAGAGACCGCGTGTGTGTGTGTGTGTGTGTGAGAGAGACTCGCGCTCTCTCTTTCCTTAATATGTGTGTATGTGCACACATCCTCGTACCTCACCGCTCCAAACTTAATCCGGGAAAGGTGAACATTCCTGCCTCATAACTTGGACTGAAAGATGAATGTGTAGAAAGCGAGCATGTCTCCAAAAACCTTGTTGAGCTGCAGGTTTATGCATGCATCTTTTATTAATTTTTTTATTTTTATTTTTACAGAAATTATGTTTTGATTATATTTTTGATTATTGAGCTGCAGGTTTAGGCTAACTTAAGTGACTGCATTTTTTTCATTTATAGTTTTTTTTTTACAGAAAATAATTTATTTATGTTCTGATTATTGTTGAGCTGCAGGTTTAGGCTCACTTAAGTGACTGCATTTAATTAAGAAGAATTTAATAATTTATTCTAATTATTTAGCCTGACATGTTTACTGTTCCAAAATGTTCTATATGTTTCTTAAAAATAAAATGTGTTTAGTGGAAAAAAAAAGTTAATTTTTTTACCCAGACATTTAAAAATAACATATTTTAGAGCTGTAATCGCAATACCGTGAAATCGTGATATTTTTTTTATCTAAGGTTATCATACCGTCAGAATCTCATACCGGCCATGCCTAATGTACATATTAATATGTTTTGATTAGAGTTTGTAAAAATGTTATTCTGATATGCAGACTACAATCAATTAAACGTATTTGAGTTGAAAATGGCAAAAAAAAAAAAAAAAAATTCTGATTTCAGGCAGCCAGCCTGAACAAAGCCTAAGAGAGAAAGCTATCTGTACACGTCCAGTTGTGGAGCTCAGTATAGTTTGTTTAGAGTTCAACCAAAAATTGTTTCGAGTCCAGGCAATAAGCAAGTGTTATAGGGAGAACAGCAGGGCGAGTGGGGTAAACATAGGTTCATTTTGTTACCATGGTTAGCACCTGGCCACCGAGGTGCAGAACAGGAAGGGCTTTGATCACCTGCAACAATGACGAAGTGGAAATTGACAGAAAAAGAGAGAGAGAAAAAGAGGGAGAGACGTCAAACAAGAGGTATTTCAGGAGTTCGTAACCAATTATCCACTCTGAAACTCTGTGTTGTCAAACCTCAGCCCACACACTCATCAGAAAAAGAAAGAGAGAGAGAGAGAGAGGACGAGCGACACTCAGCACAAGAAAGCGAGCGGAGAGAAAGAGACCGAGTATGAGAAAGAAGAGAGCGAGAAAGAGCACTGGTGAGGTTTAATCTACACACTCGCTTCTCTCCTAAATGTCAGTCTTATTCAAACAGATGTCAGGGAGACTGGGCCACAGAGTTGGATGGAGTAGGTGAGCTCTGAGCATGCGGCTCTCTCTTCCTGGCGGCAGCTGGTTGGCAGGCTCTGTCAGGGGGCAGCGTTTGGGGGCCTCGCAGCCCCACTGAGTGGGAGACAGGTTTGATACAGCATGACACCTTACTTATTCATGCCCTCTTATTAGACCTCCGCACTGACACAAGGGATCATGGGAAGAACTTTTTTTTTGCAAGATGAGATGAAGTGAAGCCAGAAAAACAGTGCAGGGACAAATCAGCGCTGCTGAGCATGCTGGTATATGGAGATGAGGTACACTGATGTGGCGATCTAAAGTTTCCCCCATGCATTTCCTCCTGATGTCTTATGGCATGTTTTTCTTATCTGGCTTTTCTAATGATGCTGAGGTTTTTTGTTTGTTTTTGTTGGTCACAACATATATCTCACTACATCCCAGGAGGATTTCTAATGACACAAATGGGTTTATGCACTGTAAGCATGCAAGGACAAGGACTTTGGGAAAAGAGTGACTTATTGGGGACATCGTACGTGGCTGTTCTGGAAAGCTACAGCAGTTATAGACACTTGTCTGCCCGTCCTTGGCATTTCAATTCGAACGTAGCACCTACAGCAGGTGGTCTGCTTCTCCTCCCTTGGGTCAGAGCGATTCATCATGGAAGGATGGAATACGTTAACATTAAGATTATGTTAAACCATCCTCCAAGGACCCAGAGTCTACAATCAATTTCTGTAATCAGTGACTTATGAATGGTAATGTGGTAATGAATCCAATATGAAAACAGTTTTGAGGCAAAGACCTACAGAAGGGCAATAAACTGAGCCAAATTTTTCAAGTGTTACTTCAATTTTTATGTTGTTGAAGGAATAGTTCACCCATCAATTTACATTTAATCTTTCTCACACCAAACATAGAATTACTTTTTGTTCTGTGGAACACAGAAAGATACTTTTTGAAGAAAGTACACTACTGTTCAAAGGTCAAAAGTTTGGGGTTATTTATTTATTATATTATTATTATTTGTTTTCATTTTTGAACTTTAAAAAAAAAATCTTAATATTTTTTTGAAAACTCGGATACATTTTTTTAAAGTAGAATAACTGAAGTGTACAATGAGATATTAGAATCGCATTACTGAAATATCATGTGACACTGAAGACTGCTGCTGAAAATACAGCTGTGACATCATAGGAATAAATTACATTTTAAAATATAATTAAAAAATAATTAATTGTAATAATATTTCAGAATATTACAGCTTTAACTGTATTTTTAAACAAATAAATGCAGCCTTGGTGATCATAAAACACTTTCCAAAAAATAACTAAGCATAGGACATGTGTTCATGTTTTAAAAAGTATGCAACAGCACCATTAAAGTATCATAAAAGTACTTCATATGAATAGTGCATTATACAAGTCTATTGAAGGTGAACAGGTTTATTTGAGGAACAGACTGAAACTGAAGCTACTTTATGGTGCTTTTGTGTCCTTTTCAAAGCAAGAAAGCTCTAGTGCACATTCTTTGTACTTCCATTAAAAAATAACAACAACATCAGGTACATACTTCAAAACATCTCCATTTGTGTTCCACGCAAGAAAGGTCCTTCAGCTTTGTAAAAACATGAGGATGAGTAAATGATGACAAAATCGTAATTTGTGGGTGAACTATTCATTTGAAGGCAATATGAAATGTAAAGCAAGAGGAGGTGCAGGTATAAGCAGTCTTACCATTGCGTGGGGTTCGTTTCCTGCGGTCACGGAAGGCTGCTCCAGACTGCAAGGCCTCCATCAGACTGTCCATCACCCCCGTCTCGTCACCTTCTGTAGAGAGGACAAAGTTGCCTGTCAGAGCTCAGTTCCATGTACAACACATTCACGTAGACTCCAACTCACATGCACAAATCCACACACTGGTCAGACTACTAAAAACCGAGTGTGGGAGTAAAAGGAAAAGCGAAAACAGAACAGCAATAAGGCAAGGCAAATGGGGCAGAGGGTAAAGAGAACAGCGCGGCTCCCTAAATGCACGAATGCTTCGAGGCGGCGGCTAACATATGGAGAGGTGCCAGAGGATGAAAGTGTTCACTGATGGCCATTGACAGGTATTCGCTCTGCGACTTGCACAGGGGAGCTAAGTGCTCTTTACCAAGATTTAGTGTGGAGCCGGTCAATACAGGGGCTTTTTATCATTGTTCGATGACAGTGGGATGCGCCTCGAAAATGGTCGTGCCACCGAAGTGCAACGCGTCTCTGCGGCAAACGAGGTTTGACTTCTAAAAGACAATGAGGTGTGCGGCTCATTGACAAATTGCAGGGAGAAACAATCAAATTTACGATTTATTAAATTCTCTCAGCAAAATATGGAGGAATAAGAGACACTTTGTGTAATACAATTTTTTTAAAATCTTTTTAATTGCCAACATTCCAGAAATATGATGATACCCTTGCAGTGTGATGTTATAAAGATGACACCTCATTAAGATAATGTATCAATTAAATAAACACATAATTAAACATTGCTTTGTAACAATTTTACTAAAGAAAAAAATATATAATTAAGATATTATTAAATAATATAATATTTTAAATGTTATTTTACATAATCATATAATCAATACAAAATCAATAAATATTGATTAAATATCAGATTACATATGTTACCTCATTCCTTAATATGCAGTCGCATTCTTCCACAACTTAATATACTGTATTTCCTTGACTTCCACTTGTAAACTTTCAAAGCAATTTTTTTCTTGCATGGGCATATGGCGCAGAACATCTAAAGCATCGGTCAACGATGGGGTTCAGAAATAATCTTTGGGTCTTTTATCTGGGTCATCTATCTTTACCCAGCATTAATGAGACTGAGGGTCCCCACTATATCATAGTGGTCCAGCAGAGGCATTATTTTAAACTAGAATCATTATGGTGACTTATTGTTGCGTGTGGGATTGTTTCATCAGTTCTTTTGTGTATACGATCGAGCCGTTCTGTGGAAATATTTAGTGAATGGGTTGGGATTCGATGTCTGCCTTGGCAGAGAGAAAACGTCTGTGGCGGAGATGCCGGTAGCTTTAGGCAGCCGTTTCAGGCGTGTTAATCAATCTTTTGTTTCCTCGTGCATTCAAAGTAGATGACAGTCAGCAAATTGAATTTACAAAGAGGAAGAAAGTTGACACGGCTAGATAATTAATTTCAGAAAATGCCACACACTACACTGAGGCAGAACCGCACAAGTGCATTTGCCGCTGGAAGCAGCAGCGCAAATACTTATACGTTAAACACACAAAGGCAAAATATTATGATTAAAAAGAATAAACAAACAGTAGCAGTGGGATAAAATGAAAATAAAACGATTCATGTTCTTTTCAAGCCTGGCTTCTACTGTATCGTTTTCTCAAAAATCAAAAGCAGCGGTTCATACAGTGTGCTGTGTTTAATAGCCACCCAGATTAAATCAAGCTAATTAAACTAGCTGTTCTAGAACAAACCAGAGCAGAACAAGCATGGCTTATCTCTAATTGCTCTTCAACACCTTGGCAGATAGCTTTGCTCGTTGGTTTAAACCAGGACATGCATCTTGCTGGCTTCTTCCACCGTGCATGCCATCGTCTTCTGAAAGCAATGACAGTTCCTAAAGTAGCTGCATCCCAAAATTTGCATCCCCAAAACACGTCCACATCCATCTGACGCCCAAGCTAGGTGTTCAGGGGGCAGGTAAACATTTATTACAGGCACCATGATTCCGGAAACTTCTCGACAGCTCCCTCATTTCCTTCGTTTTGGAGACCTAGACATCACTAGGGGCACCTGACACTTTGATCAATTTGTCCTACTTCTTGCTTGCTTAACTGTAACACAATTCATCATCTGCAATGGCCAGGACAGGAGAGCTGGGAAGGCTGGGTTCACAGGATCTCAGACACGAGAAAGCAAAATTACTAAAACGGGAAACATGCTCCCAAGCGACCCATGACTGCTCCATTAACAATGTCCTGTTGGGCCATGCTTCCACAAGAACCAGCTGGACTCTTGATCTCTCCACATGGATCTGAGAGGAACTGCCAGAGCATGTGGTCTACATTATTTCTCTGTCTCATCAGTGTAGGATGTTTTAAAACCAGAGAATCTATTAAAAGAACCGGAAAACAACTGGAAAACCGAAGATGTCTGATGCAATATTATTCAAGGAACACATTTAAAGTTAACTCTAAGATCAATCAACAACACTGTGCCCTTTTTGTTTTGTGACAAAACTCAGGACAAACAGTCTTCAAGGAAAAACAACAAAAACTAACATTTAAAACAACTGAACAAACACAACATATTTAATAGTATTGTTTTGGGAGTGTGAAATTTACCAACACAACCACCAAAATCACTTTTGCCATTATCATAATCATGGCATATTCATTTACACGCTCTTTTGCTAAAGACAGCATAAGTGGGCTAGCAACAAATTACTCATGTAAACAACTTGATGATACACCACGGCTGGGAAAGTGACATTGCTTTTCAACAGCAGTTCAATAAATAAGAGGTTAACAATGAGTATTTTACATTTTATACACAATGTTTCTGTGTATTTTTTGCTCTGACATTAAAAATAATTCCGAACAACACCACAGAAAGTTCCTTTCAGCTTCTCTGTGGTGTTTAGTTTTTGAATGAATCAGGATAGTAGAAAGAGTCAGCAACTCACTCATTCTTGTGTTTTTAAATGACTCATTTGACTCAACTCATAAAGACAGTCACATGTTTCACTCCTGAAAGAATCGGCTTGTTCGAATGATTCGAATTGGTTCAGTGAATGAATCAATGGCTCACTCATAATTTACATTGTGTGTTTGAACGAATTGGTTCAGTGAATGATTCTATTTACTTATAAAATACACCATCTACTGGTGCAACAATGTAAATTTCATAAATAATAACTGAAAAATAATACACACACTGTAAAAAAAATTCTGTAGTTTTTACAAAATAATTTTGGCAGCTGTGATTGCCAGAATAATTTTGTAAAAAAATACAGAAAAACTGTAAACACATTTACGGCCAAAAATGGTACATTTTACAGTATGAAACTGTAATTTACAAACAGTAAATTCAACCATGCACACTGCTATTAAAATCAGTTTTGTACCTTTAACATACTGACAACCACCATAATAATGCAGGTGGTGAAAGAGAAAGCCACATGAAGAATCAAAGCTCATCACAAGTAGCTTCGCCACAAGTAGAAGTATATACTAATATATAGAAGGTGCACAGAGTCATTCATGCAAACACTAAACACCATCATGGTAACACAGAATACTTAAATAATGCATTAAACTTTCATTAAACAACAGAAGATGTAACATAAAGCCCAAATATACATAACTAATAACAAAAACTATAAAAAAAACATGATTATTTAAACAAAATACTTTCAAATGTGGAGTGTCATGCAGAGAATTCTGGGAATATCAGTTTACAGTTTTTGACTAAATTATACATTGATTTGTTATTTTTACTTCTAAAAACTGTAAAATGAACAGCATTTTACTGTAAAATTACATGAAATGTCTGGTTAGATATTTTACAGTTCTTCCCTGTATATAGTACGGGAACTTGTTGTTAACCTATTAACAGTTTTTTTCCGTAGCGTTTTTACAAAATTAAAATTAGTTCAAATTACACTTATTTTTTACAGTGCAGACTTAGTCTGTGCAAACACTCAGATTATATATTAAAAATATATGGATAAATATGACTAATTATTAATATTTATTGCTGTATTGGTGCAATAATAATTTTAAATATAATTTTTCCTTGAGTGAAAAACACTTAGGAAAACATGTTTCGATGAACAAAATTTTCCTTCTGGTTAAAAATATGGTTACTCTTACTCCTTTGGCCATATCTGTGAAAATGTATCATTATTGAGATTTAAGATACATATATATGCTGTTTACATAAGATATAAAATGTTTAGCCATACCACCCAGGCGTATTTGCAAAGAAGTGTTTCAGACAACTAACTTCAACAACATAAAGTGAACTCTTGTAACAGCTAGCCTTGTATCTATATCTTCTCTGTTGTCTGTCCCTTTCTGCTACCTATCTCGTTACTGTCTGGCTATCAGCTGGTTCTCTGCCCCTCAGGCTCCTGCCAAATGTACCAGAAATACCCTGGGGCCCTGTTCAGTCTCTCCAATATATTTATGGGTGCACTATCACATTTTTAATTAGGGGATAACAAGCACAGCCCTCTGCCGGATTTGTGAACTTCACACATCAGATTAGCTTCCCCAACAAGCACCCTGGCAGAGGGTAGGAGCTTATCTTCTACGGCACAGGGGGAGAGAAATGGGGGAGGAGAGAAACAAAGTCAAGTGTCACAACGCATAAGAATAAGCAGTGGGGGAGAAGGGTTAGTGTTTTAAAACACAAGCTTGTGTATTCTCATAGTGTGTGCAAGTGTGGCATCACAACATCTGGAGGACTGAGTCATGGAGAAGGGCTGCCGAACCGAGACTGCGCAGGTCTTAAAACCCCCAGTGAGACACTCAACGGAGCGTACTGGCTGACATTTAATTATTTCTACAACGTATGCACGGGCACGCTCGGCCTCGCACACTCGCTCTCTTCCTTTCTCATAGCTGGTATCAACACCACGCGTCTAGTAATGCTTGTGTGCCACTGTATATGTAACTGAGCTTTGCTAGAACACTGACTTTGCAGCAAATCATCAGGATTAGGAGATTACGGTGTATATGAAATCGCCTCATACACCAGAGTGTTAACAGAAGCAGAAACTGTTTTTGTTAACAGAAGCAGAAACTCTTTTCATCTGCTGTCACAATGGCATGACCAGGGTTCAGTCTGTTTAAGACTGAGGCGGGCTGAGGATAAAATGTTACGGTGATGTATTCATCATACATTAACGCCAGTCAAATGGAGGGACTTAAAAGAGCCAGATGTCTTTCGTGTCACTAAACTGTCAGTCAAATGCCAAACCAGCTTTGAAGAACATAAAGTCCTATAAATAAACAAAAGGAAGCAGTATGACTACTGAAGTACTAAGTTGCTAATTAATTTTATAA
Organism: Sinocyclocheilus grahami; assembly: GCF_001515645.1. Taxonomy (NCBI): domain Eukaryota; kingdom Metazoa; phylum Chordata; class Actinopteri; order Cypriniformes; family Cyprinidae; genus Sinocyclocheilus; species Sinocyclocheilus grahami. Next base: position 707,986 of record NW_015505346.1, on the reverse strand, counting down.
GAAAAAAAGCTAAATAAATACATTTTAAATGGAAGTTGTAGCCACTGTTGCTCCTTATTACGAAAACAAAAAAAAAATACTTGCAGTTTCTTTGTAACTGTTTGTAAAATCTACTAGTAATTTCTGAGCGAAAATTGCTTTTTTGCTCCTTTTCTTAGTGAATATCAATTATGCAGCAGTGTCAACAAGCCATGTTCATAAATTCAACCTGCTATCTGTCCACAGTGTTGAACGAAAACAAGGAGGATCGATTGAGAACTCATTTTCTGTTGGTGCTCAAGAAGACAATTGCTCCAGGGAGGCTAAAACGCACAAAACTTTCACCTCTTAAATCTAAACAACAAAGACCCATCCAGAGGACATTATATCTATTACTGTGTCCTCCCAGTTACCGGCCTTCAACCATAGACCCCAAGCTTTCTTTTCCACATTAATAAAAGCTAAAAAGCATCTTAAAGCTCCCTGCTTGAAAAATATGAGCAGTGTCCACCATCTTTGTCCCTTCTTGTCCTTCAGTTTTTTTGGAAAGCATGTTAATTTATCTGTCACCCTGGAGAAATGCACCTGTGCAATTAACCTTGTGCATACGTTGTGAACAAAGCCCTGCATCGAGGAGCCAGGTGCATCTTGGACTTGTTTCCCTCCTGCCACTCTTTGTCTGAGAGATTCCCTTTCACCGCAGCAACTGAGTGCATTAGCAGCAGAGTCAACATTTCTGCCGGTTCCAGCCTCGCACCTGTTATGAGGTGCTGTCTCTCTGGAGGATCTGACACGAGATATGACACTGTGACCTGTCAGCTGGCCTGCTGGAGTGAGAGCTCCAAAGCACTCCGAGAGAATGAGCCCGGACTTGAGAGTAATGAAGAAGATGGATGTGGCACCAGACAGGCATTTTGGAGCGTTTTGCTGGAACAGCTTGATGTGAAAACCCACTTATGTCTGTGTGTAATTTAATTAGGGATGCTCACACATCCCCTCCTTGAGCGGGGCACTCCCTCTTCGAGTTCACATAGGCGCCAAGGGGTCTGGGCCTTAGACAATGAAGAGCGGAAAAGGGGACCAATGAGATTGGCGTTTAGAGGTGGCCAGAGCAGATAACTACTCCACCCAGGTTATGTCCATCCCTCATTCAAGGCGGTTGATTGGTCAGCTGGGAGGAGATGGAAGTGGATTAGATGGTGTGGCTATTTCGCAAGCGTCGCAGAGACAGAAACTCCAGCTTCGATGCTCCGGACAGCTGCATTATGCATGAATAAAAAAAAAAACGAAAACAAAAATAAAGTGGATGGATGCTGCATGTCTCTGCATTAGAGGATGTCAGACATGCTTGGTTTGGGAGGAGGAGGAGAAAGGCTAAAGTGTAAACTCCAGGATTAGACCATCATACAGCACGTCTGACTTATGAGAGGCCAATGCATTTGCATATTCAGCTCACAAGGAGAAATAAAAGATAGCTGAGCTCTGTCGTACGTGCTCCACATTTTTCTTGCCATCTTTCAATATGCTAATGAATCTCCACAGTGGTTTATCAGGTTGGTGATGCTTAGTGATTGTTCCCTGCTCTCCTTGCCATCTGCTTGCTGAGATCACAGACCACATGAGCCTGGCTTATCTGAGAATACGCTTCATAAATCATCCAGCAAGTCCGGCACTTACTGTATCTCGTAAGGGACGAGACAAAGAGATCACTGTCTTTCTTGCTACAGTGTAATCCCTATGTATGACAAACAAATCACCTGTGTTTCAAGCACTGTTGTTGTCCTTTCCAAAATATGCCATTAATTTTCTTCTCGGCGGATTTAGGCTTTGAAAACACAATAGCTCTGTGCAGCGAGCTTAATTATTTTTGAGTGACTGACTGCGGAGTGGCTCTCCAGGTCCGAACTCTCGACGAGGAATTATCAGAATGTAGACCACCCATGGCTGTAAATTAATGACATGCAACAGCGCAAATGTGCGCTCGGAGAGTGGGAGGGTGCTGGCGGTGGAGGGATTCTCAGATGTATCCACTCATTTCTGCTATGACCTGAGGGAGAGTGGGCTAAATTAAGTTAAAGAGGCTTAAAGTGATTAGGACATTTAGTGCTACCCTAATTAGGGATGGCTACACAAAACAGCATTACAAAAAGGAGGAAAAAAGTTTCTTATTTAAGGGAAAAAATGACATACATTTGAAGATGGAAATATTCTCTGAAGGAAAATCGGGGAGATGAAAATGAACATATTATCCTGGAATAATCACAGCCGCTGTATCTCTTCATTTCAGAATGTGGAGTCAGACGGGAACATATTAAAGGGAATATGGCGGTTTTCCTGGATGTCACCATGACTTACACAGATGCTTATCTTCATAAATCAATGACTTCGCTCCTCGCACGTTAGATATTTAGAGACCGCTAACGTGTCTCTGGCCAGACTGATGGCAAAATTCGCCATGCTATCATCGCCTTAAGGCACACGGGCATCTGGCTGCTGATACGGCACAAGCTAATATGCGGTTATTTATTAGAATTGATGCACTACAGCAGATAAGCTTGGCGCCCTTGTTGGCGTCTTTCAAGGTAATGACAAAAACATTCACAATGCCAGCAGTCGCACGCTCCAAGATTTCCTGACTGGAATTTGCTTATGCTTGGGAACCAGCGGGCTTTGGGATGTAATGTGGCATTCTTCAAAAGAGGATTGAGCTCCCTGACAGTGGGTGTAAATAACACTGAAGAGCTGATGGGGAGCACTGATATGCATATAGGACAGACACTAATTTCTCGGCACCGACACTGAAGCCTGCAGACAGCCCAGATTTAATATGATAGTTAAAATAGAGATAATGACATGCCATAGTCGGCTCAGCATTATGCAACGGTACTTATCTGGTCCACTTATTCATAATGACCAATGTGGTAGATGGCATATCTCAATGACTAATTAAAAATCGGAATGATAATTAGAGGAGAGACAGTGGGGTGTGTGGCTTCTCGTGGTTTTCTGTTTGCATCACACAGATTAACATATTCTAAAGTCACGACCTTTATCAGAATTACCTTTCTGCCAGGAGACCTGCACACAGTCACCTGCTGACTGACATATGTGTGTTGTCATATATGTGTGTGCTTTTTAAAATTATCTTCATTTGAGGGCTATTTTTTCAGCATTTAGTCCCTACACTTTTAAAAACATTAGTGTATGGTGAAAAAATAGCTCTCAAATGAAGGTAATTTTAAAAAGCACACACATTTAAGTTATGAAGTGAATGATTCAAAGTCTCTTATGAAGAGGACCCACAGTGCTCAACCGACTGGGACAGGGCTATTTAGTCTAATTGCTTGTGACAAAGTGTTTCAAATATGTCTGAAAACATTCTTCTTACAAAATTCTGTTTGGTGCCATTGTTGGTGGAGAAATTACACTTCCCAGACTGTATAAAGATGCCCAAAAAAATAAGTGCACACAAATTGCACTACACACAGAAAGAATTCAACTGAACCTGTCGACTGTCTTGAATGAATAGTAATGGGTTATAGAAAATATTCAGACATAAAGAGCAGTATTCATTCTGAAACCCACTGGCAGACAGACCTTACAAACCTGAGCTCAACCATACAGATATTCAAAATAATACACTAATCTTCCTTTTAGCACTTTAATCCGACACTATTTTTTTTTCTAAACCTTTAAAGAGATCATTTGTACTGTCAGAATGGAAAGTGAAGCTACTTTCTTCCTGACTCTAGCAGATGTGTGCCAGTCTTATTTAGCAGCATAATTTATTGTACCGTCTGGTTTTTATATGGCGCAAGAAATATGTTATTCACGATGACTCAGCAAGGTGACAGCAAACAACAACAACATTCTCCGTTTTCTAACTGGCCTAGAGATGTGAAACACCAGCACTGGGGAAAATGACAACACAGCAAAATCGAGTCGAATATGTTGAAGAAGATTTTTAGACGCCGCAGTAATCGAACAGAATGAGAGGACAGATTTTCTCCTTTGCCTGTGTCGTGTTTGTTACTGAACTGGCTCAAATGAACAGAATTACTGGACAGGGTCATGTCTCTTTTTGTCATCAGTCAAAACATGTCTCAACTGAGCCAAATCTGTAACATTATATCTGTATAAAAAGACAACAACAGCTGGGTAAATATTGGAGGGCAGCACTCGCATGCAATATAGGAGTTTATCCAAGAGTAGGAAAGGACAAAACCATAAAGCTACACTTCACTAAAAATATGGCAAGAACAATTTCTGTGTTTTATGGAAGCCCGTATGCCATGCCTCATTCAGCTCAGACACCACATGTGGCCACAAACACTTATAGTGACCCACAACTGTGACCCTGAAACAGCCAGCAGGCTGAGAGACAGTATAGACAGGAAGTCATATCATCTCTCAGTGATGTTTCTCAATGAGTGAGACACCCTGTATACAACATAGTTTCATATCCTCCGGCAAAATGGCCGTCCTGCTAGAACAAAACATATTTTCCTAATAAAGAAAGAAGGATTAGGTGGATTTAGGCCTATTTTACATCATTCCCCATTTGCTTTCAGCGGGTTAAGCAATTTGGTGAATGCTGAACATCTGGTCAGTCTAAGAGAATATGTAAATCCACTTAGAGGAAATTAAAACAAATGGGGGGCCGGGTAATGATTTCATGAGCAATTTCCCATATTAGGATTTCTAATACTTTACAAGAAAAACAGATTTCGCCCCACTTGCCATACACATCAATCACATGGCACTCAAAATTGCTCGTGAAACCTTGCAAGGACACATTTCCAGACATCGTCTGTGTGACTTTAAAAATACTTTTAAAAATGAAAATGGTACAGATATTAATTTACCCAGCTTCACCGTCCCGTCAAACACATCCTCTTAACCCTAAATGAATTAAACCCTCATTAAAAATGCATCTCACTGTTAATCATGTGCATGTGAAGGGCATTAGATATCAATTTGCAAAATGACTTCAAAAATCTCTTTATAGAAATAGTCCTTTGAAAAGGCCTTACAAACTATAATTAATCAAAAGGTTGGACACTGGTTCTAATGAAAGAGAGTCGTGTGCCAGAAAGAGAGAACATGTATGGAGAAAAAGAGCAAAACAATAGTACTGCCCTAATTTTAAAATACGTACATATGCACTTTAGCTCAAAGAAAACACTAAGAACGATTTTATTTTCTGTTAAGACACCCAACCGAGCCACTGAATGGTGTTTGATTACAATGTTATTGGGTTAATTAATGTTTCTAAAGCAGAAATTTATTTTTTAAACCACTCATACCCAAACAATCATTATAGTTTTACTTTTATTAATTTGATTAAAAAAAAAGACAAATCATATTATTTTTCCCTTGTGGAAAGAAAAATGTTTACTGAGAAAAAAAAGAACTAATTCGAAAGAACTGCACTTTCTAATATCCTTCTGTAGGTGATCGAAAACAGCAGGTGAGATCTGTATTCAAGTTTAAGAGAATAACAGACAGATGCTGGCAATATGGAACGTTTACAGAATATAGCCAAACACAAGAAAATTGTCTAATTCAAGAGCCAGAAGGAATTTGTAACAGCTTGTATAAAGCATAAATACACATTATATAATGCTTAACAGACATCACACTGTATGAAAGTTATATAGTCATACTGTCCAAAAGTTTGGGGTCATTAAGATTTTATGCAATATATTTTTTTATTATTATTATCATTCAGAAAAGGTGGCAGTAAATGTGTTCACATTGTTATAGGAAATTTGTATTTTTAATAAATGCTGTTTTTTTTGCAATTTCTATTCATCAAATACTGAAAAAAAAATTGTGGTTTTGATTAAAATATCAGGCAGTCTGCAACATTTCCTAAGAACCAAATCCACATATTAGAATGATTACTGAAGGATCAACAGTTATGTTAGATTGTATTAACATTTCACAATATGACTGTTTTACTGCATTTTTGACCAATGAAAGACTTCTTTCAATAACATTGGTATACAGTAGTATAGTGTCATATTCATATTTGAATGCAAAAAAAGGCTGATCTGTTATATAATGCATCTGAATGTCTGCGGAGCCAAATGCACAACGGAACTCACTGACACTCCTTCTCTTTAAATCTAGTGATGACTACAGCAGTTCAAAGATAAAAGTGTTTTTATGGGCTCTGACGCAGGGAAATAGCGAACTAAAGATAAGGTATTCTCGACTGCACTAGAGGGTTTGTTATGCACTGTCTTTCCATCTGCATTATTACGAGCTCAGCATTCAATATGGTCACTTCTTAGGAAACGAGCATGCTTCAGTCATCCTGCGGAAGCACACAGAGTCGAAGTTCTACATGTCATTTTCTCAAATGTAAGGCCACAGTAAAACGCTGGGCTCAGTGTGACATTTTAAGTTTGAGCTTGTGAAAAAAGCTTTTGGCCAGAGGCAGGAATTTCTGTCTCATTGTAAGGATCAGAATAGCGCAGTGCAGTGAGTACATCGTATCTCTCATGGCAAGAATTTGCCCTGAATTTGCAAGCTGTGTTGAGACATCTTGACACTTTTTTCTTTCTTTTTTAAACTGAACCACACATTTCTTTTCAAAACACACAATTTACAGGGCTGATATGCACGTAGATATTGAAATATGGTGCATGGAGGACAATTTGTTTTTCATATCCAACCAGTTTTGCTGTAATCTAAACTGAATTAAGCTATTGTCGACATTGCCTCTTTTCATCTCAGAAATAAACTGAGCAAGCTTGCAAAAACTTAATAGTTAACTCTCAACTCCATTTACTAGGCCAAAGGCAATCTGCCAATCCATTATCTGTCTGCTCTACAAAAGCAGTGAACCTGAGATGCTTATCTTTACATGTGACCTACATCTCTGGCAGGGGCCTGTCAGTGCAGCCTTATACTGCTGCCGATTTGCTCTACACCTTCATGTAGCAATAGCACAAATGCTCCAGCTAACAAAACACTTACAGGGCCTAAAATTAATGCCAAATGCGAGTAAAAAGCAGCGGTGGTAAGAATATGAAAGAGTGTTTTTTGCCAGTTTCCTGGTAACTTTTTAAAATTAATTTTAAGAATGTGATATGAACGATAAAAACAACTATAAATATTAGCACTGTAATTGTACAGCTGTTGTAATAATAATAATAATAACAATAATAATAATAAACAAAAATTATGAAATACTTTACAGTTCAATTGAATTTGACTGATATTAATTGATTTGTTTAATTTTAATAATTTTATTAAATAATAATAATAATTTATTCTGCTGTTTTTTTAACAAAATAATGCACATACAGTTTTATGGCCGGTAAATAAAAAACACTAAAAATCACCCAGCATTTGCAGGTGTGACAAAATGTTAGTTTTAAGCTCTACATACATGTAATTAATTTATTTCCTATTTTCTCATAACAGCTGTAATGGTTATCACTGCTGAAATCCCTTTGGTTCCGGCTGGATTTCACACTGGTGTGTTTGGCATTGTAATTATTACCATCATTGTCGTCAACATTTACTTGACAGATGTCTTCATATTCCTGTTACTGTTTTCTTAAACTGTGACAGTTACTAAATAGAGAGTTTTCATTAAAACTTTCTGAGGCCGTCTAATCTGCCTATACATTTAGTGCGAGCAAATAGGCGGCAAATAGTGTGATTTGTCTGTCTGTCCCTCCATCACCATCACCACCCCTGCAGTGCTTAGAACCGTGTGAAATCGTGATTCGGGCTGCAGTCGGGCCCCGGCGGGGCAGTAGCACCGTACCTTTGTTCATGTCAATCAGCTGTTTCTTCTTCTGCTGTCTCTCTAGTTTCTCTCGCTCAGCTTTCTCCTTTGCCAGCTTGGCTCTCTTGATCTTCTCCTCCATCTCCCTCTTCTTGTGATTCTCCCGCATAGCAACCTGAAGTGTCAGAAAGAGAGAGACAATGAAATTAGAGGGCGACTGTGGAAGAGAGGGGAAAAGAAAGAAACTTCCAGCACAATTCTATCACTGAAGAAACCCTATAGACAGCACTCTATAATGTGGAGTGATAGACTAACAGTGAGTGACAATGGTGAGTCCATACACAATGAGGGTAATGCTTATCTGCAGTGCCACGCTGAATCTACACCTGCAGATCTCCACAGAACTCAAACCTCTGGCATTTATAACATATTTAGATTAGGGTTCAGGATGTACATGAAAACATTTTAGGGGAAAACATTTGCTAAATTGTTTCAGCACAGAAAATAATGAATTAAACAAATAAATAAACAACCAAACAGGTCTTCAAATCCCACTACGGGGTTAACATGACCCCGCTACCTGAGGCAAGAAGACATCTTGGGTAAACCTGTCCAAGCTGGCATTAATTTTATTTATTTATTATTTTTTAAAGAGCATATGAAATATGTATGATATCATTTTGAATACTTAATTTGGAGAATGAATGAATGAATGAACGAATAACTACAACATTTATTGGAGGATGCCCTAATTAATCTTACCGCAAAGCTCTAATTTTATTTTTAAATAATATATTATTTGAATGAATGAATGAATTAACATTTTGGCACACATTTACTTAGTGTTCATCTAAATGGGGGCATGCAATAGAATTCTATTATTTATCTATTACTTTTATTTACAGCTTGTCATAAATATTATAACCTCTAACAGAAAACTGTCAGAATGTGTACAAATGAAGGGAAAATATAAATAAATACATACATACACAAAACTTCCCTTTATTTCTTTTTTTCTTTCTTATCCCCAAAATTATGTTTTGCGGTGATTTCCCAGATTTGGCCTATTCCCCCCACCCCACCCCCCTTAAGCAAGTTTACAGATTTCATCTGGGTCTGCTTAAAGGCTAAAGGCACACAGTTGGAGCTTTTCTGCTTACAGTGAAAAAAAAACAACAAAAATAACAATGAGTGTTGAGAAAAGGAAGCAGACAGCGATTGTCTAATTGAACATCAAGATGGCTCCTGATACTGCTGTTGTCCCCACTGAGCTACAATCTCCATACACATTAATGTGGAAGCAGATAACACAGCGTCCATCCTGGATATTTCAAGCGACTGAATGCCAGGATGTGGTGGTGGTGGCAATACTGGCTGTGTACCAGCGAGTGGGAGAGAAGCCTGTACACAGAGATGCAGAGATATCATCCTCCTCCTCTCTTCTTCTGTAAATGCCACGGAGGTGTCAGGCGGTATGAAGACGTCGAGAGAGCTGGACAGAGACGCTCAGAGGGCACGGAGACACAGCAGAAAAGAGAGAATAAGCCACTTCTACATAACCTTTCCAGCACAGCAAAGGTCTCTTCACCCCAGGCCTGCACCACTAACCTGACAGGCCTTGCCTTAAAGGGAGGAATGAGTGTTTTGTGTATGCGTATGTGTGTGTGTGTGTGTGTGTGTGTGTCTTGTTCGTTCTTCGTACGACATAATGAGTGTCGACAGTCTGGCCCTTTCAGACTCCCTTAGGGTTTCCGACGTGCGTGTCGTGTTCGGTGCTGAGACACAAGGATCATGGCTCCAGTGTGGGAGGAGAAAAGTACAGCTCAGCATGGTGGTCAATAGCGGATCTGCCGTCAAGCCTGAGAAGAGGAACCCATACGCTCACTGTCGTTTCTTGAAACGACAAGGACAAGGCTGAACACGAGAGAGAGAGAGAGATGCACCTGTTCCAAATTTGCATTTTGCTACAAAACTATAAGTCAGCAATGAATAAACACAATACTTGTTCTAATAAAAAGTAATTGAGTCAGCACGCATATGGCTGTCCTTCAAAGAGTGTGAAAAGGAATTCTATATTCATCTATTCATGGCACAGGGTGACAACAAACATTAGCATAAACAATTCTTCCTGTTATTGTGATTTTGCATCTTCAAATAGAGTATTATGAAGCCACTGGATTATGGGTCTCCAAAACTGACAGTTCAATCTCAGTCTTGTAATTGGAGATAGCATCAAACTCATTGTCAAGTGTTAGATCCTTAATTGAAAAATCATTTATTCATAACGACAAAAATAATAATTCCTGCTGGCAAAAGTTTTTAGAAACAAACAAACAAACAATTCTGAATGCAAACACGATTACACAACATAATTATCTTACTCTCATCAAACATGCAAAAATCCTAATTACCAAGGCAACAAACATGTTTTCAACCCTTTGCCTGATCCCAATTAGCCTGGGGCAGTATTTATGATTTTATCAATTTTCTTAAATGTGTTTTAGGTATTAGGAAGCTTTACAAGAGATAAACAACACCCAGAGGGAGTGCTTTTGAATATCATTCTCATGGCTCAAAACGTCGGCGCTATTGACTACAAAGGACAGAATTGCATTAGCATAAAGCAAGAACGATGGTGAGATGCGTGCAATTTGCTGTTTCTACATGCAGCACGTATGTTTGCTTAAAAGAATCAAATGCACAATTTAGACCATGATCGTGTTCTCGCTCACGGACGGCTCTGAAGAGCATTCATCCGAGCCGCACGGTCTCACGCAAATTTGTTTCTCGTGGTCACAGAGCCTCTGACTGTTGCAAATTCAAATCGCATCCCCATCGGTCCTCCCTGCCAGGGAAAGCTGATATCTCACGGCTGCAGATACGCTCTATGCAAACGAAAGGTAAAGGTTAGTTAAAAAAAAAAATTATAGAAGTAAACAGGAAGGATTGAAATTTGCAGGCAGTCCTGTGGTTGTCAGTGGTGGCCACCAATCAATATGTTAAGGCAAATTAGGCTGGCTAATTGTGTTTGCACAATAAATAATCCAAAGTCATTAAGAAAGCTGATTACAGGGGAAAAGTCTTCCTTAAAACTCTTTTGGTTAATTAGAGTACTCCGGATGGGTTATTTAAAAATAGAGAGATAGCGCTCAATCTGTCTGTCCTTAAAAGGACGGTGCTGTAAAAAACATCATTTATTCACACTCATGTCTTTTCAAACCTGTACGACCGAAAAAAAAAAAAAACACTGACTTTGTCTCCATACAAAAAGAGTTCTCCTTTTGTGTTCTGCAAAAGAAAGAAAGTCATACAGGTTGCATGCATTTTCAATAAATTTTGGGGTAAATTATCTCTTTAAAACCAAAAGTTAGTAGAAGGATTTGTATTAATAGGATCAGACACAAAATATAAATTTATAAATACATCCATCTTGAGTGAAGAAATTGTGGGAGGATTTGATCAAATTTTCAGTTGGATGAATCACCAACTAGATCTGCTAATATGAAAGACGATGATAAACAAGAAATTTACTTCTAACACCAATTAACATGAAGTAACCACCTGGGAAAAGCACATTTAATGTAAAAACGCTGTCGTGAAATCTCTAGATTGGTGAGGCGACGCTCGGCGGGCTGCTGTCCTCAGTAGTGTTTGCTCTACTCTAGGAGAGGGATTGCTGCAGAATTGAATTTGCCAATATGGACTCCATCTACCCCGGGTGTGTTTATGCATGCTGGCAAGCACAGGATAGGATGGTGTCCTTCCAGGCAGCCACTGAGGACTAGATGTCTTTGTAAATATATTCGCTGTGTACATGTGCAGCAGAGTGACACTAAGGAAGCACGCTCTTGCTGCAATCCTGCGTTGTGGAGGTGGCTTTGTAGTCTCTCCTGTTTGCCCAGCCTCAGAATAGAATATCTGAATAGCCTCGTCTTACACACGTGGACAAAAAAGGGCAGCTCATCCCCCAGCCAGGGGCTCTATACTTCATATTCACATTTATTTGGTTGGAACCATCATATATGTATTACCCTACATGCAATGCGTACACACTTGGCTTCTGGGAAGAGAGTGAGAGAAATGGAGGACAAAAATCCACACCACAGATGGGCCTATTTGGCCAACACAAAATCTACACTAACTGAACCACATTTGATGGTATTTGAGTTATTTATTTATTTATTGGATTATATCCCCCATTAGTTTTCAACAGGCTGTGAGAGGCCTACAAAACTGCCAAGAGTGAAAAGTAGCCGATGTTGTATGTGTTGACTCAAATATTAAGACTAATCTGAAGGGACACTCCATTGGGTTTAACTGTGATCGCCCGCAGTCGCTGTGCGATTGAAATGAAAAAGCAGCAGCGATGACATCACACTACAACACAATTTCTATTACTTGCATCATCATTATCATTATTCCCAGAGCCGACATAGTAGATAAAGCCAATGGCCCTCGATGACTGTTTTCTGCACGCATTCACCCAGAGATGGACGCTCACTAACGTACACACATGTGCTCTATTGATTAGCTGAGTCACGCTTGTCATGCACCATCACCGTGGCTCAACCTCTGCTGACTTTATTGGTGTAATCAGTGGCTCACTCAATTAACAAGCGAGACTGTTAGTTCATCACCATCTGCTGCGCTTTGATAAGGCATTAATATACTGATATTCATCCACAGCCGCTAGTCAGGATTACATACAGAAGACGAAGATGCAGTGGGAGTTTCTCTCTCTCTCTAGCTCAACTCTGGTAACTCACTGAATAAATTGACGGGACGATCTGAAACAAAATTCATGTGCTGAAATCAAATTTCATTTCTATTGACCCTGAAAAGAAATACAGCTAATGGGTTCTCTTATCTGAGTGTGCACGCTTCAAGAGATCTGGCAGGTGGGACTTTTTTTGTCCTACCAAATGGATGTGTCAGTCAGGCACTTTAACATACAGCAATGTGGGTAATTTCTGAGGATAAATGTTGATAAAACTATCAGGTGCCATAAATATGCTATGGTGGAACGCATATTATGTCGGGGGCTCTATCATGAATATAAATATCTTTAATAACCTTTCCCTTTCCCAAAGAGTCACAAAGTACATTTGCAAATGTGTGGCTACCATCATGTCATAATCGGACATGACGCGGCAATTAATTTACTGTATCTAGGTGTATTTGAGGCTTTTGGACCAATGGGATTTCACAGTGGGCGGGCCTTCGCGGCAAAACCAAGCGACCAACAAAATGTTCTGTCTTGGCCAGTTACAGCCAACAACTTTTACGGCTTGTCAGCTTATCACATTATGCCTGGCTATGACACAAAATAACATTCCCAGCATACATCACAAGGGCCCTCTTACTAATGCATTATAAGCTTGGTTGGCTTTCTGGATTTTTTACATAAAAGAAAAAAAAAACAGCAGGAGTAAAACGCCACAAAGGGAATGTTACTGGACATCCAGCTATGTTTGTGTTCTCCACCAGCTCTGCTCTTCTCAGCATTGAAGTCTAAATCAGTGATAACTTATTCATAAAGAGCCATTCGCTTGAGAGAATAATTTATTTTTATAGATGCCCCTTTTACAGCCGTTCAACGCTGCATCCTGGAGGGAGCTCCGTGTCATGTGTGTTGCTAGGCTTTGATCAGGGTGAATGAAAGTTGGTTTTTAGATATGCTTGAGAGAAAGGGGTGAGAGAGAAGCCACAGCCAAGGAGACCTTGCCATTCACTGTAATGGGTTTTGAAGACTTTGAGCATACCTTCTGGACATCGTGTTATCCCTTTTTTTTTGATGGAGGGGAGATGAAATATATAGGTAGAAGCAGGAGAAATGAGGAAACACTCCAGAGGCTGGGTTGTGTGGAGGCGTTCTGCCCTCCTCCTCAAGCCCATATTAAGTTTCCATTTACAAATCAAAATTACCCCAATCCCAGGGTGCCCTTAAACACGGTGAAGCTAAAAACTCAAAGTGTAAATGTTCTTTGAACAGTACTGCAAATGGAGCTTTTAATGCAATGCTCTCCATTCAATAGAATTGTTCAGCATGAAGGTTTCATCATGTGCAGTAAACTAAAGTTTGTTGCGCTTTCTTGTACAGGGTGCATAGAAAATGTTTTATCAAAACATTTATGCAAGATATAAAGAAACTTCATACAAAAGTTTTTTGTAATGGTTTTATGAGAAAATTATACAGTTTTTCTACTTGTTACTTGATGTTTCTTTGGAATTGTTTGTGAAATTTACTAGTACTTTCTGAGTGTAAATACTTTTTTAGTGTACATGCAAATTACCTAATTTTAATTATTATTAAAAAAATAATAGCTATAATTTTAATGATTATAAAAGATCAGTAGTAAAGTATTATAAAATATGTATATTAAAATAAATATTTTACATACAAGTTTTAAAACCTGTGCTAAAACACTCTTTTTAAAATGTTAGAATTTGTTTGCAAAAATATGTATAAATAACAAATACAAATAAATAAATAATTTTACACCCACAATGCAAGACTCATTTTCTGTAAAGCGTATTAATATTTTGCATAAAAGTTTTCATAAAGTTTCATTTGTATAATCCTTAAGACCTATTTAGATTATATACATTGATTAATACAAGTCAGGCTCAAAGTACCTAAAAAATATCAATTAGCAGAGAATCTCATATCTTCTTTGTACAGTGAGATGTATTTGAAACGCCTCTTTTGGTTTCACTCTCAGTCTGGATAAATCCTATCCTATCAGCAATAACCTAGTCCTACCTGCCTAAACCCCAACCCCATTTTTTTGACAGGGAGGAGGCGTTGCCTTGATATCCACCAAATACAGAAGCTAACGAAACTCTGAAAGGATAAGAAGCTTCTGAGACTCTTTTATCTGCATAGGAGCCACACGTTTGGTAATACATTATACATTCCATTCTCAGCACAGTTTATGTATGCTTTAATCTGCCCAATAAGCCCGTCCTTCCATCTCCTCACCCCTGTGAGGAAAACGTCTTTATCAAATGTGATAGAATAAGCTAAATCACCACATGCACTTAAGACAAGGCCAGCAGCTTTAGTTTAGAGCTCTTAAAACTATGTACTGATAAAAACGGTGTATATGAACGAAGAGGAGAAAGCGACGAAGTTAGAAAGAGAATTGTGCTCTCACATTCCAAGTGATAGAAGCTGTCAAAGCAATCCTAAACGTAATCATATTGCTATACAGCAACCCTGACCTCTGCAGTCTAGCTGTGGAAAAAAGCATTGGAAATGTTAATTAGAATATTATCTGCACCTGCTCTCGAAGACTCTTTTGGAAAACCAGATTCATACACATTAGAGAAAGAACAGAAAATATCCGACTCTCTTCAACCTTGAGGAGTGCAAAGAGCAAAAGAAAAAAGCACTCTTCTGAGGATAAACAGGTGACAGCACTGCCGTACTCACCATGAAGAGGTTGCGGAAGTTAGCCAGGTCTCCGAAGAAGTCCTCGATGCTGACGGTGTGGGGGTCGAAGGCGAAGTAGCTCCCTAGGCTCTCGTACAGCTTCTGCATGTTCTTGTGCATGGTGGAGAGCTTCTCGTACTGCTCTCGCGAATGCTTGGAGAAGCCGTAAGAAGGATACGGTTAAGGAAGGACAAACGGTGCATTGTGGTAGCTATGTTAAAACACATGAGCTTGTACAGTGATGGATAAACATGGACAAACAAAGCAACTAGCTGCCCTCCAAATCCTTTAACAAAGAGGTCACCTACGAAAAATTGAGAAAAAACACTGCTTCTCTGCAGAGGTCAAGCGAGACAAACAGAGGCATTCAATAACCTCTCTGTCTAAGTTTGGAGTCATTGACGCACTGAGCTATTAGCTCCAGTGCAGGAGTGATAGAGGAGCGTTTCATAGTCTGAGGGACTAACACAGATGCTGGAGGGAATAGCTGATTGCAGTCATTGTTGCATTGTTTCTCCCAACAAGAGTGGGGTCAGCGTGTGCCGAACCCCCGTGAGAGATGCGCTCTGTAATTTAAAGAGCAGATAAAGGCAGGTTCTTTCACTGAATGGCTATTGACAGCTCCTGTCGGGGATGTGCTATATTGCATCTCACGAGGCACACGTGGACCATCCTCTGCCTCGTAAACTGCACACACACATGCAAACAAACAGGTAGCACGTGCCAATAGAGCCTCACTTTCTTTTTGCCGCATGCTAGTAAAGCCGCACGCCGTATGTGGACTGTGATTTAGCTGCATGCATTCAAGCCCCATTTCCAGGCGATTGTGTTTCCTGGATTCATAGCGGTGCGGATGGCCCAGGTTTGCCCTTTTGAAGGAACAGAGAGGCTATATCAAATCCACGTCTGGCATTTTATTCAAGCTATTCATATCAACTGCTCAGATGTGAGTCAGATTGTTTAACAGCCATTATAGGATGCGAGCGCTGTCCAAAAACATCTGTTTGCAACAGGTTGAATGGAACCATCAAACTCTATTCTTCTTCTGTTTTCTGATGAAAATTGAATTGAGAGGGAGGGTTTTGCCTGATCATTAAAGCAGAAGTGTGTCATTTGTCAGTGTTATAATACTTTCTTTTATCCCAGTTTAATATGTAGAGTTGACAATGCTGGTTGAAGCTTATATTGTAAGTACTGTGGCTCTGCGATGCTGTCAAAATATTGTTTGAGTTTGACAATCATGCCCGAGACAGAAACACTATCAGACTATCTGTTTGTACAACCAAAAGCAGATGGGCAGAGTGTTTAGGAAACCTGCATGAAAATTACCATTATTTATTATTACAAATCCATTTGGTGACATTAGAGGCACAAACACATTTCAGCTCGAAAAGAGCTAAATTATGGAGGTTTCATAAAGTGCGGTAAACAAAGGTTGAATTCTTGTTCAACATGCATTTAAAAACTTTTATGCAAAATATTAAGGTGTTTAACAGAATTTGAAAATGAAACGTTATTGCACAATAAGATGCCTAAATTAAATATAAATACATTATTTTTCTGTGACGCTTCTCAATATTTTCCTTAAAAAGTTATAAAGTTTAATTCAACACCAATTTCAAAACGTATGAAATTTTCATAGCAAAATTAAAACACAATTAGAAAAAAAAAGATATAAAAAAAAAGTAAATTACATTGATTGCTGGCGTAATTATCATCCAATCCCCTCTTTAACCCATTTTATAATTCCATCCATCCAACAATTTAAGGGTGCTTTCACACCTGGCCTGTTGTATCGGAACCTGGCTCGTTTCCCCTCTTAGCTCGGTTCGTTTGGGCATATGTGAACACGGCAATCACACTCGGATCCACGCCAAAACAATTGGTCTGAGATTGCCTGAACGAGGTGGTCTCGGCTCGACTGAAAACAAACTCTGGAGTGGTTCGGTTGTAGTGAGAAAGCAATCCGATCCAACGGACCAGGCTATATCCAATGTATGATGGGTAATTACGTAAGTTCCGTGAAAAGCAGTAGATGGTCCCGGCGTCCCAATGTGCATACTATCCACCCTATCTGCCATAAATAGTATTGAAAATGTATAATATCACATAGAATTTAGGATGGATAGTATGCACATTGGGACGCAGGCTTTATCTGTGGGTGAGCACGTCTTCGCCATTCAAATATAATGCTGTCTTATTGCTCTTTATCGTAGTAACTGTTAGGTGCATTTTAAAAATGTTTTCCCGACGAAGTCTGTTCAAAATGATAAAATTAATATGACAGCTACAAAAAAAAACAAAAAAACACAACAATAACAATAAGCCCTCGAAGCTGTTGTCGTTCCATCTTGACGGGTGACAGCTATGAGCGGAATTCTGGAAAATAAACCGTGGAACTTTGACCAATGAGAGGACAGTTTACTCGCATGTGACTTGTATTAACAATTTTGGTCCGTTTAGAAACTTTGCCGTGTGAAAGGGAACCACACCAAGAATAAAAAGCAACATTGTAATAATTTTAATCCCTGTTTCGGAACAAAGCAATCGATCTACAGGTGTGAAAGCACCCTAAAACGCCTTTATATTTATATGTGCAGTATGTGCCTGGAATGGTGTGGTAAAATGAATAAAGAGTAGAATAATTAGAGCGTGAGAAAAATATAAGGGTTAGTGTATACTCTTTTATATTGCTTATATGCTTACACAAACTATACTGTATTCTCACAGTCCCAGCCATTCACTGCGGGAGCCCTAAGAGCCTGAACGGAAACAGTGTTTGAGTCTAAATACCTACAATAGATTCTGAATGTGTGTACGTCTTTGTCCTTGGGGCTGAGTTTTATGACTTCCTGTTTAGTCGAAAAATGAAGCAAAAATCCTCAACAGGTTGTGCAACGTTTTCAAACCCACATACTTTAATATCTTGTATTTGAGCAAGCTCTGCTTAAATGTGGATATAGCAAAATCAAAGCAATAGCGCTTTGAGGTTTGGTCTCGATTGGATACAGAGCCAAAAATACTGCCTGTGCCTGAGAAAAAGTGTTCGAGTATCTGTGGGTGTGTTTGACAACAGCTCATCACAGTCATACGTAGTTCCACTGGACTGGGCCGAGCCCTCACCGGCTATTATTTCCACATCAAAGATTTGTCACATTGACAACGGCTGACATGCACGGTCCAATATCAGTCCCGGCTTCTCCTCCAAAAGCAATTCCTTCAACTCCTCCTCTCGCTTTTTCTTTGCCTCAATCTCTCTCTCTTTTCCGTTACCTCTGTAAGAACTTTCAAAGTACACTCTTCACGCTTCTTTGTCACCCGTGTCACCTCTGCTTCACATGCTGGGGTGGAGAGAAGTTCCTGGATAAAACATTATTCGGTCCCTTCTCCAAAGCAACCACCGTCTGCTGGTTCTCTCTCTGTCTCCTTCTCCAGCTGTCCTCAAAGCACAGAACGAACACAAGTTTCCCCAGCAACATCCCATATTTAACTATACAGAAAGGATAGCATTCCTCTCTTATAGAAATGTGTTCCTTTTTTAGCTTTCCATACAAATAAGCAGTCTCTGCGTGATGTTCTGACAAGACAGCGTTAGAAAAAAATCATTTAAAAACTCCCTTTAACCTCATTACTTGACAAAACTACTTTAATGAAATTCCAACAAAGAAGCCCAGAGAAGAGATTCCGCACATCATCCATTCAGTACATGATAAATGTTTAAAATTCTGTGAGATGGTGTGAAAAACAATTGTCTTACTCTAAAAAATGGCCAGAAAGTGAATTCCAAACACTGCTACCTCTGAAGACTGCCATAAATTACCTTGTTTGTTTACCTGTGTGCTTGTATGAGTGAATAAAATGGTGCATGGCTCCCTTAGGCAAGGCCAAAAAGCCTCCTTAATAAATCTCTCCTAACCCACTTCCATTAATGTTTATTTAATGCTTTTCTATGTGCCTCCTGGCTCTATGCTGAAAGGCAGCAACTACGCTTTTAGTGTGGATTGACTTTCCCCCTCAAGCCCCACAGCCAAACTACATGCATCCCGCCTCGGCTCCGAGTGGAAGGTGGCTGCACTCTCGCCAGGCTGACAACAGGGACCGCATTCACGGCTTTAGAGCACTCGTCCAGGGAGAATAGGGCAGAAAAGCATCTTTTTTTTTGGTGGTCTATAGGCAAATAATGGCTTGCCATCTGGAGATGGAGGAATGAAAAGATATTTCCAATCGTAATGTGGCAGTTGTTGGTGTTCGGAAATAGCACAGACAGAGAATAGCCCTGCAGTGTATGAGAGGATCTCTGTTTGCCAGATGTATTGATCTACTGAAAGTGGAATACACTGTTGCACAAATTTAAGGAATAGTTTACAAAAAAAAAATAAATAAATAAAAACTCATTATTTACTCATCCTCATGTTGTCCCTATCCTTTATTCTGTGGAACACAAAAATGTCTGAAGGACAGTGAGATATAAATAAAAAATATAAATATAATATAAAATATACAAAATATAAGGCCAGTTTTACTAACAGCTTGCGCCACCGCAAACTGTCTTTTTGGCGTTAAAAGAGTACTGTCAGGTTTCACGCAGTGATGAAAGAGTTGAAAAGGCGTGGACACAGGTTTTGTGCCTGATCTTATTGAATATGCATTTCTAGGAGTTTCCCTTTCAGATGCAAAATTTATGAGAGGAGAGTATTCAAATGAATTGCGCAACGCGTTTTACTAACGTTTGCGCTCGACAAATTACTGGTATTTGCACCATTATTTAACGGCCAAATAAAGCATGTCTTAAACTATTTTGCGCTTGAAATGGCTGCAATTATTATTATTATTGTTGCTAGGAGGAGGCACCACGGAGAACAGAGAGTGCGTGGTAGAAGGGAGAGGATTTTTTCCACACGTATTCATTTATTTTGAATGCCAGAAGAACACATTATCCGAACATATCATTTGCCAAGACGTGTTATTTTTAATTTGCTTCAGGAAATAAAAGAAAACTTGGAACCCTCAACTAGGAGTCACGCAATACCAGGTCTATCAAAACTTCTAGCAAACCTTCATTTTTTGTCCTCCGGGTCTTCTCAACGTACTGTGGCTTCTTTATTTCTTTATTCTTTATTTGCGACTACGCTAATTTGCGCTGCAATTGGTAAATTGCGTTGGTCGATATGTAATTAAGATGTTGCGTTTGTGTTCTTTAATTTGCGCATTGCTAGTAAATCACCCGTAGATATTTCCCCTCCCATCGGCGCGGTTTTGGAATTGCACTCTCACGCTAATTTGCCCTGTTTAGTAAAACTGTCCCATAATGTTAAAAATTCACTGAAGTTATACAATATTATATAAAGCTATTCCAATATTGATATTCTAATCAAACCTGCCTTGAAGTTCAGCAAAAAATAAAAAAAGTTATATGCCATATGATATGTTTTGTGTTCAGAAGCGACCAAAATATGGTAAATAAACATTGAGAGAATTTTCCTTTTTTAGTAAACTACTCCTTTAAATCATTGAATGGCACTTACTGTGTACTTGCATCATTCGTGACAATGAAAATGAACAGTGCCTCCCTGACTGAAGGACAAGGTGTTCAGTAGATTATGCAGTAAAAAATAAAGCTCCGCCTCATTAACATTCATCACCACTAAACAATCTGAGTGCCAAATAATGACACTTCCCTTCAGGCAAACATGAATAAAAATAATAGAAGCCCATTCCACATGAACCCGAAGAAGAGTTTTATCTGTAGCATGAAAATATTGGAGAAAGAGGAGAAAAAAAAAAGTTGAGTTCACTGTAAACCATGAAAATGATTTGAATTGTACCAAATTGAATGTCACAGTTCTCTAAATTCTTTGAGCTTTTCTGGACAGCATCCAAAGTAATTAACACAACACCTTGGATGGGGATCAACAGAATGCCACCGACAGGCTTTCCACCACACGCCTTTCCAGCACGCTACCATCACAGTCCTGTCTGCTCTTAAAAGCTGCCAACACAGCCACAACTGTCAGATTGTATCTCTGCCGCCTCTTCCACGTGTAATTATGCCGTATTGTGCAGCTGTACAAGCAATCAAGCGTCTGAACTCAATCAAAAACTTCACTCAGACCCTGTTAGGGTACCTCTGGAAAATTTGGAGAGCACGCTACTGATTAATGGTCTATTATTGACAGAAACTCGAGCCTAGCATGCTGTGATTTGAAGAGTAATGAGAACAGCCATGGCTGAAACAAATTTTTTAAAAGGGGAAAAGTAGGTAATTGCTCAGGCAGTAATGAAGGTGATGAGCGTTGAGATTTTGATGACTCATTTTGTGTGGCTGTGGAATATTTGAGCAGAAAGGAAAAGAATGGGACACATTTCTGCTGATTCACTCATTCTGAATTGTACACAAGATAGGGAGGCACATTGATTATTCTCTCTGAAATTGAAATGAAATTGAGGCCTTTGTGCAACGGTGTAGACAGACGACTGCTTGTCTAAGCTAATGTCACATTCGCTTCATGGCCAGATATGTTAAGAAGCATTTCGAGTTGTGCTGGGTAGCTTTTTAGATTTATCTGACAAAAGCAATATTACATAGGAAAGGGGACTTCAAACTCAAAAGGACTATATGAAAATAAGATGATCTCGTATTAAGTAACCCCTTCCTAAAATGTATACAACTATGATCTTATTTATTTATTTACCCCCTTCCTAAAATATATACAACTATTATTCTTATTTATCACCCTTCCTAAAATATATACAACTATTATTATATTTATTTATTCTTTCTTTCTTTCTTTCCTCCTTCAAAAATAAAAATAAAAATTCTGACATCACTTACTCATCCTATTGTCATTCCAAACTGGTATGAATTTTTTTATTCTCTGGATCATAAAATAAGTTTTGAATCATGTCTAAATGTTTTATTTATTTTTTTCTCCATTCATTCATATAAACAAAATATGAAAGCATATTTGGCTACATTTTATTTTATAAAAAAAGATATAAAAAAATACAGTGTTGATTTAAATATCAAATATTTGTATAAATAAACATTTTAAGTACATTTAATATTTCAATTTGTATTTTCATGTCTTAAGCTATAAATCTTGTACTGAAGTAAACTATCTGGGAAATATTTACTTTCTAGTTGACAGCGAATATCTTAAAATTATTAAGCAGAAAGCTTAATGCCTTAAACAAAAAGTCAAGCAAGCCTTAAAATACATATTTTAATGTTCTACAGACCCCATTGCAGCCCCTCAGTCTGAAAACCCCTGGCAGCCTACTGTACATTCGTACACCCAGTTAGAATACTGTCGTCACACTTGTTTATAACCAAAATGAATGTTAACGTATTCTGCGTGGCAGTACACACCTACAAGTGAGAGCTCACACAGGCCCGCAGACAGACACGAAACAAATGGTAATGAGGTATTTTAACATCCACACCTTCATTGGCACTCAGACTCTCTCAGTTCTCTTATCAGTGAGTGGAGCTGACAGCTGAGAGTGAATTGTGCATGCAGATCAGATGTGTTGCATCAGCGCAAGTCTCCTCCTGCAGGCTGTGTGTTCTACACTGCCGCATTAACCTACAGAGCTAGGGGTCTAATTTCACCTCCACACACAGGCTAGTAATTAAAGCCTCAGCCCCCAGCAATAATCGGGATGTGATGTGTCGATGGTAACGGCGAGGCGGCTGTAGGATATCATACCGAATCAGACAATCTAAGATTTGGTCAGAACCGAGTTGAGGCACGAGGAGTCACAAAAATTCCACAGAGGCCCCTGACAACAGGATGTCATAAATCGGACCCCAGCCTCTCTGAAGCAAGCCTAAACCTAAGCCCCTGTCACAGAACAGTTTTCAACATTAACACAAAAGAACACATTAACAAGTCCAATTTTGGGGCAAGTTATCAAGAATAATGGTCAAAAGAGATGCACAGCGTGACCGCCACATGGAAACATGTGACAGTGATCACAAGCTTCAAATTGACTTCCTCCACTAAAGACAAAGAACAGACAGACTAAAATTCCTTACAGACATTTTAATCTCTGGTCTCCTTACGTCCACATCGGGACCTCTTGTCACATCACGCTCACTGTCACATCAGCGCGGAGAGGCCCTCTCTTCCTCTTCATTTGAAAAATTAAAAGCAGGATTCAGAGTCAATTTCGCTGTCAATTTATTCTGCATCTCTGCAAATGAAATATTTATGGATCTGGGAGATGGGTCTCGGATGCTTCTCGCGCCAGTATCCAGATGCATGTGAAGTGGAGCTTGTGGAGAGCTGTCCAAACAATCATCAAAACTGCAGAATGGAGCAAACAGCGAGTATGAGGTGCAAGCCAAAGTGAAAAACAGAAGAAAATCAAGGGATTTCAGCATCCCATGCCTACAGGTGAACTAACTAATGATTAGATACACTAACACAGCAAAGCCATCAGAGGAAGTGTGAAGTTTTAAGACATGGGATTTTTTATTCTGACTAAAGCAGCATGCTCCAGAACATCATATACAGTATGTACATGTAATGTGCCTCAGCGAAGGTCATCTTTCATAGCAATGCTGTTGGCTCTGCTGACCTGATCTGACCTTGAACCTGATGGGTTCAACATGCTCTGTTTTTCACATCGGTGTCCTGTCACATTAAAAGGTATCCAGCTAAGGTTTTGAAGGATGAGCAAATTAAAATTAATTATATATGTAATAGGACAAATTTAATTTAATGGTGAACAAAAAGGAAAAGCACTTAAAGTGAGGGTGTAGGGATTCATTGGATTCATATAATACCTTGATAACTTACAGTAGCATTAAAATAAATGTTTAACTGTTAGAACTGCTGTGGTAAATGAAATGTCTGCATCAAATATTGCCCATTTGAAAATATATTTCAATTGCTTGCCGTTTCTCCATTTGGCAATTGGTAAAAATTAAACATAAAAGAGAATATGTATGCACTATTTTAAGTCCTTGGGAGTACAACAGCAAAAATAAATAAAAATACTACTACAATAACTGTCATACACCCAAGGACTTGCATTGAGAAATTCTAATTTTATTTATTTTGCTCAAAATTTACTCAGAATAATAACTGCTACTGAATCACAAGGGCATGACATGATTTAAAAGTTTGGGGTCGCTAAGATTTTTAAATGTTTTTAAAATAAGTCTTACATAATTTTTGAAATATCATTTTTATAACATTATAAATGTGTTTTGTTAATTTTGATCATTTCAATGCATCCTTGCTGAATTAAAAATAAATAGTGATTTCAAATTTTTGAACAGCACTGTACATTAATATGTATGACTTTCTTGTCCACTGTACATGTACTTGACTAACAACCATTTGGAAATGTCCTTCACAAAGTGATACAACTGATTACTTCCATTTAAAACAACCCTTTCTTTGGTGTCCTTCAAAGGCACAACTAATGAGTTCTAATCCAAATCTGTAATAGGTGCTATTTTACGGACTGTGTGACTGAAATTTATCCTACAGCCGTGCGCCTGATAGTATCCCTCAGGCAAGATGTTGCTTATGCTATAGGTGCCTCCTCTCAGTGTATCGCTCAGCATGCCTTCACCTGCTAGTAATTAAGTTTATCACTCCTAACAAACTGCTCTGTGATTACACGAATTACACAATTGCTTTCAGCGATTGCTATCATACAGCTGCTGAAATGAGAACAATTGCAGGCTTCTTCATTTTAATTGAAAACCACATCGGCAGACAGCAGGCTGCTTTGAGAGAGAGAGAGAGATACTAATAATGTGAGATAAATCACTGAGACAGAAGGGAAAAAGACAGAAGAAGGGGAAATCTGTGGATTTAAGCGTTTTAATGGTGGCGCAAGCTTGCCTAGCTGGTTAAAAGCAGTGGTCTAATAAGGTATACCCCCCATTTTACCTTTCTATCAGTGATGGTGGTTCAAATGAGCGTGAGAGTGGTTCTCAGGAGGGTGGTTAATATATTTCCCGAGCATGCCTGTAATCAAGACTAGTAGGATTGTTCTGATGGAGTCCCTGCTGAGCTGACTTTGAAGTACGCCTCCAGACGACTAAGTGTTTTAAATGTCAATAGAATTGGAGGTTCTCTTTTTTTTTTCAGTGCCAGAGAGCTGCCGAGAGACACGAGTACAAATGGAAATGTGGATTGCACCTAGGCATCATCTGTCTGACAGCTGCTTTCAATATCAAAAAACAAGCCTTTCACAAGCCACAGAGTTTACACACAAATAGCAACTCCTTTTAAATACAAGACAGAGAGGGAAAAAAAGCAACTTTTCAGTGGTAAAATGCTTTGGATGATGGATATGTAACTGGCTGGACACACTTGACTATTGTGTCCTTTACAATAACGAAACGTCTAGAGAAGCTCAATTACTTTGGCTCTTGAGATGTGCATGTCGAGAAGGTAGGTTGACAGGCTACCTACTTCCCACTGTGCAACCTTTTATGAAATCGATGCCGCAGCTAAATGTAGCTTCCCTCCTAATTGTAGCCCCGTTGACCGAACAGAGAAAAACACCCACAAACAGATAAATCCATCCACTTACCATAACTGTATTCTTCGTCGCCGACTGACAGCGGTAGTATCAGCTACATTAGACTATTTCTCCCTGAAATAAAAACTTCAAGAGCTACTCGAGCATCTTGGTGCTAACGAATCGTCTCTCATTACGCTCATCCAGAGTGCTATGGATCAGCTAAAACCTCTATCTGACAAGGCAGTGTCTCAGTGGTGAAAAGGCTTGACACAACCTTGACATGTTCAATGCCTGCACTTTGATTAAGGCCAGGGAAAAGAGTGAAAAATCCATAAATATATCATCAAGCCCCTGCAGGGAGAGCCATGGTGCACGCCGGCAAGCCTGATGCCTGCCCAGTAAACAGACATTTGAAAAATCCTGTCTTCAACCTGCACAAAAGAACACTCACGTCTATTCTCCAAACACAAATCTCAGAGAGATGCTTCAAGCGCTTTCAAAGGATCGAAAATGATAGCAGTAGTCCACAAACACGCAGACTTTCACCACATTTATTTATATAACTAAGAGGTCTGCGAGCCACGTAAATACTGAGGGGTTTAAAAGAAGAGACACAAAAAGATATGAAAGTCGACACGTTTTGTCCGCAGAGATCATTAGGAATAAATGAGATTGATTGGATGTGCAGACTGGAGCTACTCTGGGTTGTTTACACAGGAAGAGCCGCTCCAGATGCCACCAGCATTAATCTAAATGGAGCTTGACACCTTCTGCAGGTGCTGGCGACAGAAATGAGCTGTAGGAAGAAAATAAGCGAACTCCATTTCCATTCGGAGGCGGCCATTTTGTGCACTTGGTGACATTCATTTGCGCAATGAGAGATCTTAGAGTCTCTCCGGCTCCTCTTATTAACATTAACAGCTGCAATTCAGAGCCAAAGCACATTAACCCACTTACTTTCCTAATTACCTTTCCTCTGGTTTTTATTATCTACTTTCCGTCAGACCTGAGAGAGGTTACTTTGAGAGCCTTCCATTCATTACACGGATGCTCTATGAAAGATGCGGAAAAATTTTAAAAATGTATTTATGAGTAAACTCTTCCAAAGATGCTTGAAGGACTGAATGGATTCATTTCAATGTTTTAGCAAAGAAGCATCTCAGTAATGAATCACTTACAGGTTTAGTGGCTTCAATACAAAAGCATTCATAATCAGATGTGATACAGACCTGTATCTAAGGGCAAATTAGTTGCTTATTTCATACGTGACAGGAACTAGTCTGTTATGAATAGAGATTGGGGAAAAATGAAGATGAAGAGATAAATGGTACTTGCTTTTTTTTACGCTGTCTATTTATATATATAGATATTTTATGTTATAAAAGATAAGTGCTTTAATGCCGCAATCTGGACCTCTCCAGTAGAAACATCTAAAATCCCAAACCAGACGGGTTCATTTCTTCAGTTCCTTTAGCAGACTGCATTAACTTCCGCAAATCCCTGTGAATGCCAGAGCACTCGTTCATTCTGCTTGTGTCATTTATTATGGCAAAATAAGAGAAGATATGAACTGAGGAAAAAGCTTTGCTCTTTGGCTAATCGTAATTAGGTGCTTAATTGTCTACATCATATGCATTCTCTTGGTTGTGACTAGTAAACATACAAAGAAAATGGCTTCTTTCCATGAATAAATCAGCCACCAGTTTGGCCAGTGTTGCAATAAAACTATATGTCATGACTCATGATGATATACTGTAATATAATGCACTCTCAGAAGAAAAAAAAACTGTTCAAATATTGTACCTTTAGGGGTACAACAACTTGTCGCTGCGGCAGTACTACCCTAAAAGGGGCATATTTGTACATTATTTACCATTACAAGGTCACAGTAGTATCTTAAGGGTATATATTACTATTCTAAGGTATAGTACTAACATGTACCATTTAGAGGTATATAAGGTGCGAAGTTGTTCCTTTATGGGTATTGCCCCAGTGACAAATTGCACTGTCAGAAAAAAAAGTGGGGCTGACACTGGGGCAGTATCCTCAAAGGGACACTTTTGTACCTTCTTTAGCCCTAAAGGGTGCATATTAGTACCTTAGAATAGTAATATGAACCCTTAAGGCAGTAATATGTACGCTTATGGTACAATTATAAATACTTTAGGGGTGAAAACAGAGCAAAGGTGTCCCCTTGAGGGTACTGCCCCAGTGACAAGCTGTGGTACCCTCTTCAAGGTACAATTTTTTATTTTTTTCCCTGACGGTGTGAATCACCATTAAAGTAACAAAAAATGTGAAAAATACATTTAAATGTAAATAGTACAGTAACTCAAATTAAATATCAAATGTAATAATATTTGAAATTATTTAATTTTAATTTAATATATGCAGCAGTTAGATGTTTTTGATGTAAAGAAGAAAAAAAAACTTACATACCCAAAGTTTTGATATTAGTTTAAATAGCATGATAATCCTATAAATACGCATTCATTTTTACCTTTAATTAGATTTCCGGGTGAGGTGAGCTGGAACACCAGAGAACCATTGAACAGAAACGATCCCACAAGGAACTGATAATGTCTCATCAGCTGGTATGTGTGTATACGTGCACAGGCCTGCTTGATTAGCTCATATATATCCTCACCAGGAGGATCCCGAGCCAGGCCTCACGCTGCCACGCGAGATTAGCCATAACTGCTGTTTTATGTCTGCTCTTCAATTTTCAAAATCCAATTTAAAAAAAGGGAGGGGAGGTGTGGGCCTCAAACGATCACACGCCCCAATATGAGGCCTATATTTGGAACAATCATTTGGAATTAGTACCGACAATGATTGGAAGCTTATCAAATAATACTGACCGGGAACTTTGCTGCTGTTTTAGTACTTTGCATTCCTTATTCGTATGCAAATTGCGACGCTTACCATTGTGTCTTTTATCGTTAGCTAGCAAAGCAGAGCCTGTGTTATAATTGCTGCAATGTTTCATGAAGTAAATTTGGAAAATGAAAGTGTTGTTGCATTCTCAGGAGAGCAGCAGCTGAACCTGTGGCACCGCAGCAGTTGAAAGCGTCCCTCTGAGAATGCTCACCGTCTTTACTTTCTCTTTCATTCTGAAGCGTAAGAAAGAGTTAACAATCCACTTTAAGACATAGTCAAAGTGAATAAGGGAATAAGAGGCAGAGAAAATCGTATCTCCTTACATCCCCTCTGTCTCGATGAAAAGCTAGGCACTAGACAGATATGGTGTTAGAGCAAATCTCTGAGATATACTTTTAGTGCAAATTGTAACTTGGAACTGACAAGCTTCTTCCTGTGATCTCCCTGAACTGCTGTGAGTGGCAAGTACGTGGCAGAAACCGCATGGCCCTTTATTCCCCGAATAAGTGCTGCCATATTCTTATACGTTGACTTACGTAACACAATTTTTCAGTTTGCAATGCAAAGAAATTAATTCTACTACATGAAATAAAACTTTTATTTGTGTTTTAATCAAAAGGCACCTAAAAAAAGCATAATCTAAGCTAAAATCCTCAAACATGGGAAAGAAAAGGCATTTGAATATTCTCATAGACGAAAAAAAGAGACTATCACATTAGATAGTGGTGAAGATACTCTTCACTGATGGAAGCTAAGCAGATATTGTAAAGGGATTAAGTTATCAAAGAGGATCAAGCTGGTTGATAAGTGAGACATACTGGCAAATATGCAAGATTGATAAAGAGACACAATGATAGCATTGTTACCACTGTGCAGATATCTCTCTCACACACACACACACACACACACACACACACACACTCACACTCGGTTTCTGCTAGAGCTAAGAATTCATGCAAGCGACATATTGCTGTGCCAGGCAACGCAACACCCTTATTAGACGCTATATGGAGACCAGCTGGTGATCTGAATTCTGAAGCACCTCTTAGCAGGTCAGTCCTTTTCCCTACGAGACGAACCAAACAGGACTGAAACAGATGCTCAACCTGTACACAGACTAATGTAATTTATAATTGGAGAAGTGACACAAAAATGAACAACAGAGGAAGAAGAAAAAAAGAAAGAAAAAAAATACACACTTTGTAGTGAGTGAGAGGCAAATAGGCTCTGACAGAGCAGCATGTGTGGCAATTACAGCTCAGTGGTAGATGAGACCGGATGGAGCGATTTCCTACAGCACTGTGGCCTTCACAAAGTTGCCATTAGAGGCTCTGCTGGGGTACTCTGTCTTCTGGTATTACTGTCTCTCTCGAGTCAAATCTACCTCTCTATCATTAAGAACAAAAATAAAAATCTGGGTATTCAACCATTAAAAGGCAAAAGTATAAAATGGTTAATGTGACAAAGAAACTTCCAGGTCATATCGTACCCCAAAATGAAAAAAAAAATGTATACACTCTTAAAAATAAAGGTTCTTTGTTGGCATCAATGGTTCTATGAAGAACCTTGAACATCCATGGAACCTTTCAAATGTAGAAAACTTTCTTTATGGTCGAAAAAGGTTCGATTTTTAAAATGTTCTTCAAAATTGTTCTTTTAAGAACTGCTCACTGAAAGGTTCTGTGGAGAACAAAAAATGGTTCTTCTATGGCATCACTGCAAAAACACCCTTTTGGAACCTTTATTTTTATGAGTGGATTTTGCATAACTAATTGACGAGAGAAAGAAACACAACCAAATTTTACGGCATTACTAAATGCAGAAAAATTAAGTCATATTCTAGGGGAAAACTCCAGCATGATTAAAACAGCAGCAAAATATGTATCAGCCTGTCACAAACTAAAGAGAGTCAGCCAGTGGTCAAAACTAAACTTTTACTTACTTATTTCTTACATCTACACATGTTGTACAGAGTTTTATTTTCTTCTTCTTCCTTAAGACAATATCTTAACTATTTTCTTATTTCTTGTTTATTTAAAAAATATATTCATGTTAGGGCTGCACGATAAATATCGCACGATATTTAATGCGCATCTCATCAGTAAAGCCGGTTCTGTAATCAGCGGTAAATCTCTACACGTGCGTGCTTTCACTTGGAGCAGCATTTACTACACAGAGCCATTGTTCACAGACAAGGTGCGCAAAACATGCGCAAAATATGATTGTGGTTTTGCGGAGCTTGTCTGTGAACAACGGCTCTGTGTAGTTAATGCTGCTCCACGTGAAAGCACGCACGTGTAGAGATTTACCGCTGATTACAGAACCGGCTTTACTGATGAGATGCGCATTAAATATCATGCGATATTTATCGTCCAGCCCTAATTCATGTAATTATCTACTTAATGATTTATTCTTGTATTGTGTATATATTATATAATAATTATTTGTTCTTTGTTCATGCAATAGCCAATGCTTTGGCAATGTAGTGCAAGTCATGCCAATAAAGCTCACTTAAATTTAATTGATTTGAATTGAAGTGAATTGAATTGAGTGAGAGAGATAGACCGAGAGAATCTTAAGGAAACAGTGATGATCGCTATGAATTTAAGACATTATTTTCATGACAATTAGACATATTAGACATTCTAAAATTCTTATTAAATTAAGCAATTATTTAATTTGATTTAATTGTTTTTTTTATTTAATTAGTGTAACGTTTTTTTTCGGGATGAAATATAATCCAGACATTTCTTGAGGATATTTTTCCCCAGTTTTTGTGAAATTCACCCAACATGCTGTTAAATCTTCCCTGTGTATGTAATACTGAAGAGTGCAATAGAGTTTTTGCAATACATGCACAACATCAAACAAGATTTTATTCTGTATTATTAAAACATTTGATTCCCTGCTCACCTACAACTGTGCAATCACGTGACCACAGACACACAGAGAAGCTCATTAAAAACACAGATACAGTATTTAATAGATAACAGCTTCTAGACTGTAAACGATGTATGTGGGGTCACAGAGAGAGAAAGCAGATGAAACTCGGGGTTGGCTTAAAATATAACAGGTCATGGCTGTAGGTTAATTGCCACAGTGGCAGAGTAACAGGGGCAGGAATGGATGTATGCAGACACTCTAGAGAAGAGAGGGATGATCTGTCTGATGGTTAAGTGCATGGCTGGAATTAAAGATTAGTTGGTCGGATCTGTGGGCAGAGGAGAGGAACACGGTGTCATTTATTAAAGCACTTCCTATGCTCAGCCTTAAGAGGCTATGTCGTCTGCTCACCAAAGTTTGGCACTATCATCCTACTTCTATATTTACACAACATATTCTTACTATCAAAGTTGCTCACTGATGGTCTGCCATTATGCAGACTTCACAGAATGCTGTGAAAGACACTTAAAATCACCATTACAATTTAATTTCATGCAACACACATCTGTTGCTTCATCATATAAACCCAACAAACATCTTTTTGCAAAATGTTTTGCTTTAAAAGTGTACTTGTGCTGCCTTTAAACTATATGGCATTTGATTTGACATTTTGTTATCTCATGCAATAACATTCAGTCACTTTTAAAAGTAACCTACGTGTCCGAATACTTTTTGGGGCCGCTTTGAGAGACATTTTAGGGGCATATGAGGACAGATATAGGAGAAACAGACTGGGTTAAGTGTGTCCCCTGTGCTCTTTCAAACAGTGAGGAAAAAATTAATCAAGGATTTTGGTTAGAACCACGGTTCTCGCACTCAAAATAAACCTAAGTGGGTCCTTACAAGAACAAGCGGAGGTGGACCAGTGACTTCCAGTTGTTGGTTGATATGCGGATGAAAGGGAACGGTGATATAACAACAAGTAGATGATGTATACATTGATAGCATACAAAGTTACCTCAGCTACCATTGTGTCACAGTACAAAAAAGTAATTATAGGAAAGGCTTTCAGCTCAGGACACTATTAAAATGATTAAAGGCCAGATTTTGCACACAAACTAGATGATAATGGATTATTAGTCACCAACAAGGGCATACAAAATGGTAAATAGCAAAGAAAAGAAGGCAAAAGAACAAATATCTTTCTCAGGGCCTCTATAGCATTCAGGAAGGTCAGATGGTGTCTCAGGAAAAACAGCCTGAAACTTTCCTTGTCTTTTTCTCAAACAGTCAAAAGAGCAGCACCCCTGTGGGCAACGCTCTCATGCTTCTCTCTTCCTCCCTTCACATGCCAGTCCCATTTCACAGGCCTCTCTAGATCTGCCCAGCCACACACACACACACACACACACACACCCTACCGTCCCCCATCACCTTGCTCTGAGATGAATGAGATCGCCACTGTCCTCAATCATTTTAATCACTACATTGGAAAATGCCTTGTTCATGGTTATCATTTTTGGCCTGCCTTCTGGCGGCTCTCCCCGCATCTCCGTGTGACAGACTCACTCTCGCAAACACGCACATACACACGAGTGACCAAGATAGAAGAGTCACAGCTAACAGATGGTGGAAGATTGGGGGGGAAGATTCCTAATTTTGACTCTTCTGCCCTTTTCGAGGGGGCCTAGTTTGAGAATGTAGGTTCAGCATCTGCTTCCTGCAGCACAGAGGCGATGTGCTGAACGCTAGCAGCCTCTCCAGCGCGATGATGCAAGTGCAGGCCAACAGCACAGCCACCTGAGACACCAGGACTGCACCGCTCTCAATTAAATGAATCATTTATATGGATCAAAAGAGCTTCTTTTGTTCCACATTATCACATAAAGATTTGAGCGGTGTTTGGATGAATGAGTGTGTGTGTTTGGAATGTTGACTCTATGAATTGACTATATTCACTTATGCAAAGTCAAAATATACATATTATTAATAATATTATGAATATATTTGCAGTGTTGGGGAGTAACTTAGTTACATGTAACAACATTACATAATTTAATTACAAAATAAGGTTACACTTTATTTTAAGGTGTCCTTGCTACAGTGTAATTATGCATTTAATTACTGAGTATTATTAATTAAATACATGTACTTACTATATGGTTAGGATTAGGGTTACTTACATGTAATTATGCATAACTAATTGTTATTATAATGGTAAGTCATGTAACGTGTAACAAGGACACCTTAAAATAAAGTGTTACCCAAAATAAATGTAACTGTAAACCATTACAGTTACTGGAAAAAAAATGTGTAATTAAATTAGTTACTTATGAAAATGTTAACGATTACAAAGGTGGTAACATCTGAATATTTTCTGTACAAAATCTAGGATATGCTGAATAATGTTAATTTGTTGCTTTGCCTGTTTTTATTTGACCACTCCAAAATATGAGACACCAATGTTTCAGGAGTTTAGGATACAGAATAGGACACATGCTTATTTGATAACATAACTATTTAATTTCTATTTGAGTTTATGTAAATGCTTTATTTATTATTATTATTTTAAATAACCTTTTTCTAAGGCATTGTTAGATGCCAGTGTTTTCTGTCATAGCTATGCAAAGATTTGATTTCGAAAAACAGTCTTTTTTAAATGTTTGAAATGATTAACAGTTGAAAACATTCATTAGAATTTTAGAAAAGTAATTAAATGTAATCAGTTACATTACTAAAGTATTCAAAATAAGTACACTACTTATAGGGTAACTTGTAATCTGTAACCTATTACATTTCCAAAGTAACCTTCCCAACACTGTATATTTCTAATTTAACTCAACTACAATTTAATAACGGACATTTGTAATAAGATAATTACAAATAAAAAGACAAAATAACAAATAGAGAATAATTACAGGTGTATATCAACTAAAGTCATAGCACAATGCAACATAGTGCATTGGGTAATTGTATTTTAAAGAGTGTGTTTATTTGTTTGTTTATTTATTTTTTTAATTATAATAAAATAATAATGAGTACTTCTAATGCCAATAACGGGAGCAGTCTAGTTTTGTCGGGTTGCATGTGTCCTGTGTGGAAACGGTGTGAGAACCATAGACAGAGAGTGATAGCTGTCACACACTGATGAGTACAAGAGAACAAAGATCATTGCTAACACATCTGAGACGTCAAACGCTTTCCACTTTCTGTCTTTCAGTATCCCCCCCTAAAAAACAATCCTTCCTGATGGCCTACCTGTGTCCTAACCAATAGCGAGGGAGGGTAGCTAAAATCCAGGGGATCAACTGTAAGTCTTCATCACTAAGAGTCAATCCAAGGTCGGCGCTCGGTTCAGGCAGCTGGAGTGTGTCTGTCTCCCGAGCTCCGCTTAAATGACGAGGCTTACCGTCCCTGTGCGAATGTCAGCCTCAATTCAAGACGGCCTGCTGTGTATTCTGCCATGCACTGAAATATCATCAGCCTCCATGAAATATGCGGTCCAGAGCTACAGTAAGCACATTATACAAGTCTTATGGCTATAATTAAGGTCCTATTATCTGCTGTTGTTAGATATGTGAGGAGATTACACTCTTGTTTTGACAGATCCTCACCACCATGGTGCTTACAATGCCGAGAGAGAGTGAGATTAAATGTGCAGTGTTGCTACAGAATGCTATTATTGTTATGCCATTATAACTCTGTTGTTTAAGTGGTATACAATTGTGTGCATCTTTAATGTGCACAAGTAAATGAGCCTTGCAGATCAGGCAGTGTAACTATTAGGCTACCGAATCAAGCCTCAGGCAGTGAGATGAGGTGGGTGCAGCGATTGGGGCAAGTCGATTGAGTGACGGCAGAAACGGCAATGGTCCACTGATCATAGCTATCAACAGAGCAGTAAATCACTACACTAGAAATGTATTCAAAACAATGAGAACAGACAGCTGAGATAATAGTCTGATAATTAGGTCAAAATAATGGGGGGAAAATAATAATATAATAAATATAATATAATATAATCATTTATTTGAAATAATAGAAAATAAATAAATTGTATCCCTCACTTATTATTATTTGGAATTCTTATTTATATTTAATTATCAAACATAGTTTTGTAGATTTTTTTTAACAAAAACAGAAAAAATATATGACAACTGAACAATAAGAGAAGACAGACAGATAGATTGATAGATCTTGTAGAAAAGAAATATCGAATACAAATATAAATTAAATATTATTAAATAAATATGAATTAAATAAATTCAGATTGATTGATTGAAATAACTGGGCTCTTTTTCCCATGCAAAAAAAGTCTGAGACTCTCAGAAGACTTGCAAAAAAAAAAAAAACCCCGGGTGTTCAAAAGATCTCACCTTTTGCCTATGGGACTTAACCGAGAACCTTTTGGACAGCTGAGATAATAGTCTGATAATTAGGTCAAAATAATGGGGGGAAAAATAATAATATAATAAATATAATATAATATAATAATTCATTTGAAATAATAGAAAATAAATAAATTGTATCCCTCACTTATTATTATTTGGAATTCTTATTTATATTTAATTATCAAACATAGTTTTGTAGATTTTTTTTAACAAAAACAGAAAAAATATATGACAACTGAACAATAAGAGAAGACAGACAGATAGATTGATAGATCTTGTAGAAAAGAAATATCGAATACAAATATAAATTAAATATTATTAAATAAATATGAATTAAATAAATTCAGATTGATTGATTGAAATAACTGGGCTCTTTTTCCCATGCAAAAAAAGTCTGAGACTCTCAGAAGACTTGCAAAAAAAAAAAAAACCCCGGGTGTTCAAAAGATCTCACCTTTTGCCTATGGGACTTAACCGAGAACCTTTTGTTTAGATTGACCATTGTAAGCACGAAGTTAACAACAGACCTTTTGAAGAACATAAAGGGAAATTGCAGATGTGAAATATTGAGACCCACAGCATTCATTACTTCCCTCAGATTTAGAGAAACGTGCGAGAAAGCACTCATGAGGATGCTGTTTGGATCTGGGTACGTCTACAGGGTATGGACTATAAATAGTATGCTAAACAGTGTGAAAGACACCGGAGACATCCAAAGAAGTCAACTGTGCTGAACGCTCAGGGAGAGCTGTGTGTTTCTTATTTCTTATCATGCACTCACTTTTCACTGAGGGCAATTTGTTGTGTTTGGGCTTATTTTTAATGAGGTAAAAAAAAGGCCTCACACATTCTCACCTGATAAAAGCATTTCAAGAACACAACACAAATGTTGAACAGAGAGGTTTTTGTTTTCGTCTTCACTGAACACAAAGCTCCAACACTGGTTTTGCAATATCATGGCATCATCATAAAGCAAACATGACTCATTTCTCCGAGATTTCAGGACACATTTGCAAGAATGGGCTCGGCAGCGACGATGTGTCAGTGTGTGCGCGCATCTGTCTGTCGTCCAGAGGCGGTATCGTGCTGCTCGTCCTGTGGAAGCATGCGGTGACAAGACACAGCAGCTCTGAACAACCCCACCGCCCCTCTCTGTGTGATTGATGAGGCTAATTTAGTCAATTAATGAAGAAACCCCTGTTGATTAACATCAGATTGCAGTTTGTAACTGTTAGTGCACCGGTCTGTCAGAAATTCATTTTAATTAGAAGTCACCGCACTGTACTCTTCTATCAGCTACCAGATCTGCTGATCCACATAAGGACATGACTAAGAGCGGATCGCAGTTCCACCATACACTTCATTTCAGCTATTCTCTGAGATTCAAGAGTGCCCACCTGGGCTGGACTTCCTGCTAATGCTGAAATTATACATCATAATTAATTTGAACGTGCAAGATAATTAGCAGGCTGTATTTACATAATGAACCCGCTAATTGGTTCATAACAGGCGAATGCAGTCGATATATCCGGCTAATGGCATGTTTGAGTTCACATATATGAACGGACAGGGAGATGGACGGAAATGCTACAGGGCTAAATCTAATAGAGGACAAATAGAGATGTATGCCAAATTGTTTGCTGTTCTTTCAAGGAAGTTGTTTGGCATTAAGTGAAAATGTTTAGACATTAAAGACCCCAGGAAATCGCTTGATGAGAGTGGTGTTGACGTGATTTGATATTAAAATAAAACGCTTGGGCAAGACATTTTCAAAGATGCATTTATTTTATATTTATTGTTTTCAATAGCCAATAGGGTTCAGTTCCATCACAGCCATGAAGCATGATTTGCTACTTGCTAGTTGGCTGCAACATCTGATTGGATAAAAATCTTTCTACTGCAACAATATCCAGCAATATTCTTGGTCAGTGTTATATATATATGAGTACACTAGCATGTACACTACTATTCAAAAGTTTAGGGTCAGATATACAGTGGGGCAAATAAGTATTTGATACACTGCCGATTTTTCAAGTTTTCCCACTTACAAAGAATGGAGAGATCTGTAATTTTCATTGGCGTGGACTAAGTACACTTCAACTTTCCATTTAAGAAATCACTGAGGCATCAGTTGTTATATAAGTGCCTAACAGTCATTTCTGCTGAGATATTGTGATAACGTTCATTATGGCAGACAGAAATAAAGAGAGGTTTGCACAGCGGAGGCTCTCCTCGGCCATGTTTATCTTTTCTTTATCGTCTACGGAAACACAATCCTTCCATAAAACATGTCCAATACACAGCTCTGATTCTCCTGCATGTCATCTTGTCCTAAAACAAATACATATGCAAACTGAGGTTTCTTTAGAAGAGAATAACACAACAGTATGTTTCCTCTCTTTCACACATCCCAATTTTCATTTGATAAAGTAATTTGGTGACAATGGTGCAATTCAGCAGCGAGGGGCTGGGATTTCCATGAAAACATCAAATGAAAGTGAAATTACGAGCCATGACGGCGAGTGAGTTGAAAAAGCACAGAAGAGCGAGTTGGTGTCTACAGTGGGATTAACACGGAGCAACAAGTGCTGAGTGCTTTGCATCAAACCCACGGGCCCATGACAAATGAGTAGGAGAAGCTCTGCGTCTATTACCCGGCTTTAAGCCAGAGACTTCAGGGGTTATAATGAAGTACCGACTGGAGCAAAAGCAGAAAGTTCTAGAGGATGAGTGCTCTCTGTGGATCCTCACCAAAACCCTCAAGACAACAGGGGCACGCTCTCTGTCTCTATCTCGCTCTTTGTCTGCCTCCCTCTCAGATTGAGTGCATTCAAGTATGCAAACTAGATGTGCTATTTTTCTCTCTTTCTAAGTGACGAAAGTCCAGGGTGGTGGTTTTCCGTTCTAGGACTGCTTCTTTATCCCTCAGGGAGAACAGGGAAACTTTATGTCACTATAAATCAGAGACAGGAGGAGGAGACGGGGCAAACTGAATGGGAAGAAATTGTAACGTTCAAGTGGTTACAGGAACAAAAGCCCCGCCTTTCAGTTAAAAGAACCAATAGTTGTCAGGTTTTATGGCTGATTTGAAATGCTGTAATTGAAATACTGATGAACAGATCTGTCAAGAAGAAATGAATGAAAAATGTCTTTTAAGTTCCTGTATTTGAATTGAGATAGTAAATGCAGTAAATGCCTGATGCAGAATTGCAATTAAGAGCCAACTGAAAAATGAATTCAAATTTATATGACAACATATATTAGACATAATAATAATAAAATATATTTGAATACATAACAGGTGCCAATTTTTCAATTCTTAATTTTGCCAAACCATGGTACATATGAGCTGCAGTTGCACTCCTATTACCCTACACAGAAAACAGCTGCCCGGAGGGTTTACCAAGATGGCTGCCGAGTGAACCGACTTGCCTATAGGGAGTTTGCTGCAAACACAAGACGACAGAGCCATAATTAGCACGGCAGCAAAGAATATAGAGTCAGTTGTTCACCGAATGTGTGTCGCTCATTTACTGAGGCATTTAACTGGCATTACAGGACTAATAACAGAAATGAGAACAGAACCAAATGATCCAGATAAAACACTATAAAGGACACATTTTTATATAAAACATGACTGCCGTTAGACTGTGTCATTAGAGACTAATACGACTGGCTCAGATTCCTTATTTGATGTGTAAAGTCATACTGGCATCGGGCTAACATGTGTTTTTTGATTAATCACGTGCTAGGAGGTCTGAATTCTGACACTGGGAATGCAGCAGATATGAAGTATAATTCAAAAACTGATGGACTGGAAGAAGATAGAGTGGCAAATCCTATCATCTATGACTGGGAAAAGACATTTCTTCAGGAGAACGTGGAGACCACATGCCACTTTGTGAGCCCTTCAGTGGGATCAGCCTTTATGTATTCCTTGTCATCTTTGCGTACACCTAATATGCCAACCATGAAATGGAATGTAGCCTAATACAGATCACCACCCTTTGGGGAGAATTGGACAGTGTTTCACATGTAAATCTATACAGTCCTTCCTATTTTCTGGAGATGGTGTGTTACATACAGCAGAAAGAATGAAAGAGAGAGTCTCGACTGAAGGCTTTCACCTCCACCCGGGGAGTAGTATGCCTGTCAGCCTCAGTCTTAGTGGCCGTGTCAACCCTGAGCTCTGGGTTAATGGACCTGCCAAATCAGCCCCAGTTTTCCCCCTCCTAACGAAACACTGATTGTAGAATTTCCAGAGAATTTGCACACATAATGATAACTCGCATTTCCATGACTGACTGAGACCGAACAACTACGAAAAATCAGGTCAGGCAATCACGAAAATTTGATTTATGAAATACGATAGCAGAAATATGCTCGATCTCTTTCAAAGTGTCATTTTCATTAGAGGAGAGTGCAGAGCTGATATGTGTCTCTGGAGGGTGAGGCCCAGACAAACGCTTGTGTGTGACGACAGCCAAAGCATGGAGCGGATGATTTCAACTGTTTGGCTGTGCTTTAGGGAATGTAATATGATCGAGGCAGATGCACTATCTGAGGGTCTGATGAAGACGGGGCCGCAGTGGGAGTAAATGTAGCTGTCGTTTGGTAAACGAGTACCATACCCAGCCACTGCTGAGAGCCCGTTGGCTTGTAAAGAATACACAGTACTAATATCTAAAAGAGGCAAATGGGAGAAATAGCGAAATTGAATCATTGACGGTTTATTGCTGTTATTATTATTCCTCCCCCACCCAACGGTTCCAGTTTCTGCTAGAGTTATCCTTATAAAACACACTCTCAAATGTCAATTCAATCAATTAAACACGCCAATAATACCACAAATGGCCAAAGCAAAACAGCACTTTAACAATCAGCATCATTCTGCATCAGTGGCACTGATGTTCCATTAAATACCCTTCTAATCATAGCTTTACAAACGCAGCCTCCTCCCAAAACGCAGAGGGCCGTGCTGAATGGCGGAAGCTTTGAGGATGGGATTTGAAGAGGCAGTTATCGAGCCTCTCTGGTTCGTGCTGAGACTCCCCCACCCAGCCACACATCAAGGCAATCAAGTGCATTAGCATATGCAAAATCCTATCACACAAAACATGGTTTGGATGCCATTTCCCAATAAACACGAATCTGCGCATGCCGGCAACATAATCACAGACGCGGGTGCCAAGTCGGTTTTGTGCTCAGACTTCGGCCTTTGCTTTCTTTATGACTATCATTACTGGAATTGCAATTATTATTTGGTTGCGCTTTTGTTTATTCTGTTCAGGACCAATTAGAATTTGTTAATTAAAATCTTAATGTCTCCTGCGACACACGGTAAATTAAAGTTAGCCATTGTTGTCGAACAATGCCGTCCCCTGTAGACAATGCAGTCCTGGAATAAACAAAAAGGCCATGGGAAGGAAGTCAAAGATATGGCCTGAATCAATCATCATTTCATCTGTTTACTTCAGTCTGGTACTATATCAATAAATGAAAAAGGTGAGATGCAAATTGCGATTCATTCGCTCTATTATTTTTGAGTCAATTTCTCTAGAATTAGAGGCAGATGCTGAGAGTTATTGTGAGGTAAACATAACCAGTGCAGGATGCCACCGCATTCCTCTGACCTAATTCCATAATTAACAGAGGTTTGAGACTAAGCAGAGGCATATTCACAGAGAGGAGCTGGAAACACTGTGCAGGCTGCTGCAAACACATATTCATCAATTCATTAGAGACTTTTACCCAAAGGTAAAATAATAATCACCGTTGATCATTCCTCACCTCGATTTGCATGATCTTCGGGAGCAATCTTTAATGCTCAGATGTGCAGAAAGTCGCACAAGCCAAGCTTTCTAAGAAACCCTTTATGACTTGTGATTTACATTAGGCGGATGAAATGTTCTCCCGCAGCACTCTGTGTATTTCCGCTTCTCTCAACCCATCAAACATTGCTGCCTAAAGCTACTGCATATCCACAGCAGGTATTAAAACACACAGTGAGAATGTGTGCCAGAATACTACAACGCATAAAAGGTGCTATGCTGGGAATCAAGTGTTACGCTGCCCTGCTGAGCGCTGGCCGACACTCTAAAACCAGGATGGAAACCACAGCCTTTCAAAACGAAATGCACAGTGCACAATAGAACAATAGTCTCAGATATTTCTCTCTCCTGAAGAATGATTGTTTATGTCAGTGAGTTCAGGTCTCCCGAATGTATGCTCCTCTGAAAGCAGAGGTTAAGAAAACAAGTAAATCATATATTTCCTATAGAATGACCGGCTTGACTGCTCTAGCACTTCCCTCGGTGGGTGATTTCCTCTGTCTAACGAGGCATTGTATTCTGG
Source organism: Sinocyclocheilus grahami (assembly GCF_001515645.1). NCBI lineage: Eukaryota > Metazoa > Chordata > Actinopteri > Cypriniformes > Cyprinidae > Sinocyclocheilus > Sinocyclocheilus grahami. The sequence continues at coordinate 665,826 of NW_015505346.1, read as the reverse complement.
AGCTACGAGAGATGATTTGTTTATAGGCATTTTAAAGAGAGCCACAATAAAGTCCAAAGCTTCAGGGAGTCTTTAAAGAAACTGCACCCTCTCATCTGAATGGTATGTTTATGGCTTGGCAGGTAAAAAAGGAAAGCTGTGCATTTTATGCACATTCATTTAGTGAGTATGGAACAAATAACAATTTTTATCTCAGCTAATATCACCATTTTTATCTCAGCTAATATCACCATTTTTATCTCAGCTAATATCACCATTTTTATCTCAGCTAATATCACTTTTTTTTCATTATCAATTTTTTTATTTATTATTTATTTATTTAGACCACCTTCCAAAATAATTTGGTTAATATACTGTATGAAGAAGAATTTTTTTTTTAAATTATTTATACAGAACTGTATTAAACAATTCAATTAATTATGATAGTTAATACTACTAATGTTTAATAATAATATTTTAAATAATTAATTTCACATATACTTCTTAATTTTCATATATACATATACTTACAACAAACAAAACATTAATTTTAAAATAAAAGTATGAAATATTTAAATATTTTAATGAAAATTCACAGATATTTTACCAGAGATAAAGAGAAGCCACAATTCTGAGTGGCTTGATTGCTTTCCCAAGGCGGCTACAACACTATGACACTTATTATTAATAATAATCATAATTAACAAATATTATTAAACAGTATTGAATCAACTAAATAATTAAATAGTTGATTATCCAAACTTAAGGCTGAAGGTATATATGATCACAGGCATACATTTATCAGTAGTTAATTAATTCAAAAATGGCTCATTTAATCCACATTTAGATTCAGAAATATCTATTTTCTATCCAAGTTCTTTTCATACATCATTGTATTTATTTGAACTTTTCTGTTCCTGCATGTGCTGTGTCATTAGAGAGGTGGCGGCGGGAGAAATTGGCCGGCTGATTGGTGTTTTTCAGTCCCTAGAGAGAACAAAGGTTAAGTTAAATACCAGCGCACTGAATTATAGCAGAGCGAAATCTATTAGACAGGCCCCCTCATCCGTCAAAACTCAGTATGGACGACAAACGCCGCTGTAACCCTTCCGCTCTCCATTAAGTTTCCAGTACGCCCGGTCCCCAGGCAGGCCACCGCCAACACTGTCCCTCTGCTGAGTTACAGCTCTCCTGGGGCCGCTAGTTCATTTAAAAGCCTTTGTGGGGTGCCATTAATTCTGATAGATAGATATCACTAAACTGCTGAACAAACATCCTACTCAGTCATTTGCATACATTACAGTAATGGTGGAAAAAATAAAGCATTCCTACCGATAAGAGCTACGCGTATGAGCTACTCTGCCAGCATTTCACCAGTTATTTAGAGCGGTTTAAAGCAGAGGACTGTAATAACTATACAGTTTTAATGTATGCTGTTGTATCTTTTATGTATGAAAAGCTTTTGTGTAATGAAAAACTCCCCATCCTCACTGTGAATGCATTTATGAGGATATTCCAGCAATACAAACAACACATAATATCCATGCCTAAACTTAAAACAGGAGAAGGGGAAAAAAACTTACATTGTTAGCAGGTAGTGTGAATTATGATGCACAGGGATCTTTACTACTAATAACGGATTAAATAATGTATACGAGGCAGTGGGAGTCTATTTCTTTCATCCAAATACCCATAATGCATCTGCAACTACTCTCCCATAGCTGACCTAATAATTTAGACAAACACACTCTCGCATATACATGTTCATATTGCAAGAGGGAATATTGAGCAGTTGGTAATAAAAGCAAATTCCTTTATTTGACTCTAAAAACTAACCCTTATGCATATCAGGAGTTTATTTCTCTCTTGCAACAGTGCGCTCGGTGCATTCTCAAACCGGCCTTGATTTGCTGCCACAATCATTTCTATTTAATGGATCAATATATCAACGGTGCATCGCCATGTAAGCTAATAAATGCATATTTGTTCCAGAGTCTTAAGCGCCTTAATGTGAATCTAATATGATATTCCCATATTTGGTGAGATTTTTTAATATTGCAAAATGTCACCTCCACAGTTTCAGAGGGGTGTGAAATGTGTACCGCTATTATTACATCCAAAAAAAAGCTGACACCTACCTAGGCAAAATTCCTCTACCGCTCTCTCTCACGGCCTCCCTCTAGTTAAAGCCTTTTTATCTCATAAAATTTGGTACATAGTAGTTCATTCTCTCCTCCTATCTCGCTGGCAGGGCTCTAAATCTGCAGTCTGAGCTGCCATGAAAACTGAAAAGAAACAAATGTTCTGCATATGAAACGCCACAATCGTATTGTGTTGGGTCTCCCTGGAGCAGCAGAGAGTAAAAAAAAACAAACACAAACACACACACACACACACACACACACAGAATAGTGTGATTTCAGGGTAGATTAAATCAAATGGATCTCAAGGCTACAGTTCAGAAAAAAGGAAGAAATCTGAAGATTCTGGCAGTGGCCACCTGGAGTAGTGTGATTTGGATGAGTATCTACAGGCAAAGAAAACACTGAAAACACTGTAACATCTGTCTTTTTTCCTCATTCACGCAAATTTCCTTTCCCAACCCGTTTAAACAAACCCTCAACAGCGAATGTTTTTAAAACACTTCCTGCACTGCGACTCTAAAATAGCGTCTGCACACTGTCAAAAGGTCACATTGAGGTCAAACTTATAAAAAGGCGACCAAGAAGCCTGTTGCTATGGCGAGCAATGGAGCATATCTAGCAGAAAGCTCGCACACACCCAACCACCTCCATGTTCACAAATTCAATCATTCCTTCTATAACATCTAGCCTGCTGTCCACAATGGCCGAGTGAAACAGCTTTCGGCCTCCTTTAGCTCAGTGACAATGTCTGCCCTGTCATCCGCAAAAGAGCTAGCGCAGCTGTGTTTGAATGTGCTGTCAGTCAGCATCTTTGCAGCCGGGCTCCGACGCCTCTGAAAACGAGTCACGACTGGTGCACAATGAGGGTGGAGCAGTTCCCTTTCAGCCAAGGCTCTCTCACTCACTTTTTTTCCTCTGCTGCTAAGAAACCCCTCTCGAATCATCAAATGGACGTGACTGAATTCAGCTTAGGCTGTGCGCCGGCTCTGATGACAGATCAGGTGAGACAGGGACGAGATGCGGCCGCGCTTGCACTCAGGGCCCGGTTGGCTTTTACAATCCTCCGGGGACACAGTGAGGCCCCGTCGCTGCCGCAGTGGATCCGTGCCTCTCCATTTCCCCTCACTCAAGTTCCAATCCTCACCGAGTCCTGCTAATCAATACTGTCACTAAGGCCACAGAGGTATTCTGGCTTGTTTTTTCATGCCGCACTGCAGTCGAGAGCAGCTCATTGTTTTTAAATCATACAAACCTAAGCAGCCCTTTTTGACTCGGAGCAGATTTTTAATGCGTGCCGGGGCTATTACTCTTATGCCACCCAAAGTGCCGTGTAAGCCCCCCATAAATCTTAACGTTAAGCTCGTGAACAAAGAGCTAAAATAAGGTTAACTGCTGTCTTTCCTGTGCTTGGGGAACATATGGGAAGACTCTCAGACTTGACAAGTCATTGATTAATGGTTCTTACTTGTAGTTAATAACACCACTGAGGAACGGCGGGAATCACAGCGGGAATATAAAAGTCAGGCTGTCGCTCAGAACCGGCACGAAAGTCAAACTTCCCTAAATCAGCACCATTTGGCTCTGTTTTGGCTCGCATAAACATTCACATGTCAGAAAGCAAAAGTCAAACAAGTGTATAACTTCCTCACTTCGTAGAGTCTGAGAAGTGCTGTGGCATCTAATTCGATTTGAGGGCAGCGTTTCTGTTATCGAAATGGGAGAGGTGCTTTGAGAGCTGATAGCCCTCAGAAAGTTGGAGAGAGGGGGCCTGTGGCTGGTCAGCAGATGAAATCAGCATGGGGTTATAAGTGTAGAAGGCTAAGAAGCCCTCCATTAGAGTCTGTGGGGAGAAAGTTGTGCAGTATAAATAGCACCCAAGCTGAACTCCCTTTGGAGAGCCTGAGAGACGAGGAGAACGCTGATAAACATCTCACTTTGAGACAGCCTATCCAAGCCTATCCAGTATTTTTGTCTTGTTTTGTTAACCATCCCTAAAACAAGATAAATTTACTTAAGCCAAACTGTGAAAATAAGGCTTGTTTTCAGTTAATATATTTCATTTTTTTTCTTATTTAATTCTTATTCCAGGTTTTTTTTTTCTTTTCTTGTTGTATAAACCTAATATGTCTATATTTATTATTAAACAGATTAAATCAAAATATAATTTCTGAAAACAAGGACATTTAACAATTAATTTGTTTTATAGGTGTTATACATATAAATACGTATACATATACGCTGCTATTCAAAAGTCTGAGGTCAAATGAATACCTTTATAGAGCAAAAATATATCAAATTAAAAACAAATGACAGTAATGACATTTATAATGCTACAAAACTGTGTTTTTCCCCCAATTTTTTCTTATAATTTCTATAATTATATAAGAAATGTTTCCTAAGCACTAAATTAACAGAATGATTTGACAGAATGACACTGAAGACCGGCTGCAGTAAATTCAGCTTTGCCATCACAGGAATACATTACATTTTAAAATAGACTTAAAATAGAAAAGAAAAATTAAAATCAGATAATTACAGCTTTTGCTGATCACATAAGAAATCTTACTGACCTCAAACTTTTGAATCCCTAAATGTTTGTAGTTAGAAAATGGAAAACAAAACCAAAATACTGATTAAGAATTATTATTATTTTTCATAGCTTACTGGGAAAGGGACCTCAGCACCTCATTCTAGCATAGAAGCCTACAAAACTTTTTAGCATAGGAGACAAAAGTAGTAAATGTGCTCAAAGGATATCGACATTTTGTCAACAAACTTATCCTGCTTGTCATCAGTCTTGGGGAAGTTCTGGATGTCGTTCTCCAGCCTCTGAATATGCCGTTCCATTGTGTCCAGGCTGGCTTTCAGGATTTGGGCAGATACTGTGAAAGGCAGATAAATAAACAAACAAACAAACAATAGGTTATGGGTATGTTGATTAATTTGTGGCCAAAGAAAGAATTATAGTGTGATCCAAGACAAAACAATTGGATCCAATTTTTTTCATTTGAAACGACTCTTGAGTCTATGAGTTCACGCCTAATTGTACTGAGCCACAGTGTACAGTTGGGCTTTATTACATGTTATTGTATGTATTTATTAATTTATTTTAAGTGTCTCAGTTTTTTTTCTCCTATACTGTGTAGGCGGTATTTGCCTGCCTACTTCATACTGTTTGATGAACTCCAGTGCTCTTATTTAAAATTCAACATCTTGACAAGCATATTAAGCCCAGCACCTAACTCAGCCCTCAGAAATCTTTGGCTATGAAGTCTGTTAAACACTGCACTGAAGTTACTGTCAAAGGGTTTCTATATCAACTTTTAAACTCTGGAGACTTTGATCAGTGACAATATTACTTGAGGCAACGCATGCCACATTTAATACTGATAAATAATCATGCATGAAGCATATAGAAATAATGATTCAGGCAACTTCAGTTTGAATCATCACCCATTTACACCATTATAAAGTATGTAGAATAAAAAAAAGAAGAATACAAGTAAAAATGCAGAATGAAATGCTATTATAGTTTGTTTTGTTTTTTTGGGCTGAGAAGAAAAAAATATTAGTCAACAGAAACTATCAACCACTAATTTTTGGAATGAGGAAAAAGCAGTGCGCACATGAGTTGATCTATGTATATTTAGATCTAATGTAATGAATTGGAGTCTGGATGATATTGTAGTGATACCAAATGAAAGAATAACAAATGCAGTAACTTGCAGAACTACAATGATAATACAATGATCTAATGTTGTAATACAGCAAATAGTACACTAGTATAAAATGAACATATACCGTATTGACCGAATATAAGACGATGTTTTTTTCTTGGAAATGCATCTGAAAAAACGCTTATATTCAGGGTCTAGACTTTTTGACATGTCAATAATACACCCACAACAATAAGTGGCGCCAAATACGCATAAAACGAGTGTGCCATGAAATACGTAATGTAATGCGTGTTGTAAAGATCGCGAGTAAAAACAAAGAGAAAGAAAACCTTTCAGCTGCGTGAGTCGTGACTGTCACGTTTACCTGATGGGGCCAAACTCCCTTTGTGATTTTAAGATTTGAAGACTACAGTAAGATTTAACTTCTACTGTTAATAAGATTTTGGTAGGCTACTATTAGCCTAAATGTCCTAATTCAGATGGGCTACCTGTTTTTGTTTTTTTTATGGTATATCAAAAAGTTTATATATTTTTTAATGTGATTGTTGGTACATTTGACCAGTTTTTACCATACTTTCAAAGCAAAAATTAAAATAGGAAAAATATGCAATATGAAAATAATTGAAGACAAAATGTGTTTTACTGAGAAAAAACAAGATTTGTTTTTTAAAAAGCCTTTTTCCAAAAGGTACATCTGGAAAAAGGGGGTCGTCTTATAATCAGGGTCGTCTTATATTCGGGCCAATGCGGTAATATCAATATTAAAAAAATATATCATTTTCATAAAGAAAATATAAATTTTGCCCTTGAATTATCATTTGTTAAAATAAATAAATACACAAATTAATTAATTAATTTGAATATGCATATAATTCACAACCAACAACTTATGTAACTATAACTAATACGGTTAATTTATCCTTTCTAATTATTCAAATTGACTTTCTGTCTTGTTTTTCTTATCACCCTGTACTCGAGCGTATATTGGCTGGTCTGTGTTGTAAATCTTGCAGGTGTGCTCAGGTGGACAGGTGCACTGAAGTGATGCTGGAGTTGCTGACTGCGGCTGCTGTCCGGAGGCTGAGTGGCGTCAGCATGGGTTCAGCTTCATTAATCTCTACATAATCACTGTTTACTGCTCTCCATCTCTCTCTGAACTCACTGTAGTCCTTTCAAGTCTGGACTTCAAAGCGCCAGCAGTGTCTTAGGGGGATCAGTAGGGATGCGGACGCAGTCGTGGCGCCGTTTTGTGATTGGTGTATGGCTTTAGCTTTATTGATACACACGGAACGAATGATCACGGCACAAGAAGGTCTGTCTGAGAGGGTCAAAGCTCTGACTCAGAGACATGAGAGGCTTTGTATGGGTCTTAGAGTGGACAAACATTCTTCAAGAGGGTTGACGTGAGGACATTCTGAGTAAGCAACCCAGGTGCAGATTGCAGCTCATATAATAAGTACTTAATTATATCTAACACTGGGATGTCAAAAGTATCAACAGTTAAAAAAGAGGAAAACAATAATGTCACTAATCAATACACTGTATATACCATTTGTATTAATAAGGATATCTATCTATCCATCCATCCATGATGCTTTAAAATGATCAAAATTGACAGTAAAGACATGCATAATGTTAAAAATGTTTTCTATTTCAAACAAGTGCTGATCTTTAGAACTTTCTTTTTGTAAAAGAATCCTGAAAACAGCATCATAATTTCAACAAAAATATTATGCAGCTAACTGTTAACTGTTTCTTATAAATGATAATAAGAATTGTTTGTTGAGAAATGAAAAGAAAAGAAAAGAAAAGAATAATGTAGTAATGGCTCCTGAAAATTCAGCTTTACAGTCACATGAATAAATCACATTTTAAAATATACTTAAAATAGAAAAACATATTTTACATTGTAATAATATTTCACAATATTCTTGTTTCTACTGCATTTTTTATAAAAAAAAAAACACACACTTGCTAACACCAAACTTTTGAACAGTATTGTATAGTGCGCCTTACAATTTATTTAAGTCTTGTTAGCTTAGCTTTGGGATTCAATCTCTGTTATTTCCCGAGGTCAGTGCTAATAACATGTTTTTAACTTTTCCAACTCAACAATAAAGCCAAAATAGGAGGACACTGGGCAGTAGATACAAACAATTTAAAGGGTAGACTCCGTGTCATTAGTAGCATGCTGGAGGAAACCCACAACTGGGGATTTACTGTCCCCTAATCAAGGTTCACAAAGCCAAGGTTAACACGCTGTCTGAGGACAGGCCTTGTGAGAGAACAGAAGCAAGAATATCGAGCAAGAGGGCAAGGGCACAAGTTTAAGCTTTTTCAACGATGCTACAAGCTTGTCAGGCTGGTTTTAAAAGATAAAACACTGTTGGTTTAAAATACTCTGATGGCATGTTGCAATGATTTTTATAGGGGGTGAGCGAAAGAATTGTGGGCAGACAGATGATGGAGATGGATAGGCAAGATAGCGTAGTGTGTGCCTCTCTGGACCAGGTACTCGGGGAGCAGCAAGGGTGAGAAAAAGCCAGCTCTGAGTTCAGCTAATATAACAGCACTGACTCACTCATTTCACAGGCCTCGCCACTGATGAAATGCAAACACCAGGGACCAAAAGAAAAAATCTCAGCTCTGTTCCAAAACTGAGCATACATCCTTTGGAGGAAAATATTATTTAATTTCCTACAAAAATCCAAAGGCATTACTGACACCAAATTTTGAAGAGTAGTGTAAATAACAAACATACTTATAATTCAATCAACACCAAAAGTCTAATTAAAAAACAACCATTTAACCACATTTTTATGTGCTAAGGCATTTTAAGCCTATTATGGTGCCCCGCTTTGTGCCTGACAGGCTGATCATTAGCTAAGCTACATGCTAATGTCTAACTCTATTGGAGTGAGTGAAATCTCCCATGTGGAGCGCAAAAAGTGTGGCACGCAGATGTAATCAATCACTTCTGAGGGTTCATCTCTGACATCTCTGAAGCTGGTCCCTACATAGAAACCTTTCTATGTTCTGGCTAGACCCCATGTTTACCTCAAAATAAAATGATTTAGCACCACACTGTCACAGTTATGGACTGTTTGTCTCCCTCTGTGCCCATATTTGGTTATGTTCCTGTTCTTGTTTTGTCATTATTAGTTGATCCTCCTCACCTGTCTGTCCCTCGTTAGCATCCCTATATCAGTTGTATTCAGTTCAGTGTTTCTTTGTCCGGTATGCTGTTTCCCTATTATGGATTACCCTTATATGGATTATTAAAGACGGTTTACATCTTCTTTGTATTCGTGCGTCTCTCCTACACCACACAGTGACACACACAGCCTACGGAATCTATGAATAGATACTTCATTTCCCAGTGTGAGCACTTAAGAAATTAATTGCATAGTTTAATTACTACAATAAATAGGATAATGCCACGGTGTCCAGTACAATCAGGATTTTGAATGCTATTATAGCTATAAAAAAGTTGGAGTGGTAACAGTGTGTGGTACTGCATGTGGAAATTAATAGAAGAGAAAAATGTTAATATTTCTTTTGATGTTCCTCTGAAAGTATGGGCTCGTTATGGGTCAGTTTCTGCTTTTCAGCAATAAATTTGTTTGTCTCAGAAGCAGCTTTCCTCTTCTTAATAGAGAGCCCTGCTGGAAGCCCAAGCAGAATAAAACAGGCATCCTTTTGGGATATCATTAGTAAGATTAACAACAAAATAACACTGTTTACAGGGGACCAACACTGCCGCATTAATAACTTGAACATGCCATTTCACATGATCTGGAGGGGAGGGGAAAAAAGATAACCCTGAAAAAGATTCCCTGTCCTAGTCGCAGTAACCATTTCTGGGACGTGGCAATTTAAACTAATGACTGCTGTCTTGTGCTTCCATTGCACCCACCAACAGTGTGTGCTCGAACATTCGTCACCTCTTCAGGTTAACAAATATTTAGGCTATTGGCTAGTTTTCATTACCAAATATTCAAACCGCATGCAATTTTCACTTTGTTAGGGTACATTCAGTCTAGGCTCATTCCTGCATTCCATCTGTGCTATTTCTTTTTTTAGTCTATGTATAGTCTCTTCAAGGCCAGTCAATTCACTCAACTAAAACGGTATCATAAATAAAGCTGTTTCTTTATCTCAAATCATGTTATGTTGAAAACCTGCATGTGAATACCATCACAGCATGAGCTGAGATCTGAGTGAATTTAAAGATCAAGGACTCGACAGCATTAGTGTCCACTGTGATGCCATTACATAATAAGACAAACTCCTTGCTGGTTGGCTTCTTAAAGATTTACAGTCAGGGTTTAGTGGCTGCGAGCCCTGCCCTTATGTTCGGGCTTCCTCTGTGCAATATTCATTCTCAGAATCAGGGGACAGACGAGGACTATTTCATAAAGCCCCTTCCCGTCTCCTCTCGCCATAAACTGCCATGAAGTAACGTTGCTTGTCATAAAAAAGAAAGAAGATGCGCTTTGCAAAATACCAAATCATCAGCTGTAATGCCAAGGTGTCAGCGTTACTGTCAGCCATTTGTTGGAGGGCACCATTTCCATGTGAGATTTATAGATAAGGCATATCAATATTTCAATGCTGTAGCTGTGATGCTCGGATGATACAATGTGTATTGAGATTTATTTCGGAGCAGGATGCCCCAGTGTAGCATAAGGCATTTGAGATTTAAACAATCTCCACCAACAAAGGCAAACAAACCATATAACAAAAGACAAGGTCACCCGTGAACAACCATTAAGTGGTTTACAATAGAATTATTGCTTCTTTATCTTGCGTGAGGATTTGAATTACACAAGAGAGTTAATGCATGAATGAACGGACGGACAGTATGTATGCATCCATTAAATGTGTATGAATAAGACGCAGAGGAGGACGAGTGTGTGAGCGCTAGAGAGAGAGAGAGAGAGAGAGAGATGATGAGGTACCTAAAGAGGTTTATGCATGAAAGCTATGGTCCATCACTTGACATATGTACACCGATAATTGGCAGGAAAGTGGGAAACTTTCATTAAACTCCAATTAGACTGGAGTTCATTGCATTCATCCTGTACAAAAAGTTTGATGGGGAGAAGGAAGCAGAACAGGGTACAGCCAGATTACGTCTTTTAATTTGGTATGTAATGAGTTTGAGGCTCAGGAGACCCTTAAAATAAAGACGTTACAGATACCCAAACTATCCCCTCTCCAATTCTACCTTATTAACTTTAGAAGGTAAAATGTAGTTCTTCCAATAATGTCTCTTCACAACGAAAACATGCCTCTCGTTGGACAACCATCAACAGATGATTAACTTTAAAACATGTACTAAAACACACAACATCCTCACTGAAGCACATTGAGAGTTATTGATCTCCACATACAATAATAACCCCTAAACAAGCAAGCTACTTGTATTAGCATTAAACTGACAGACCTTACTGCAATTTTGAGGCTTTTCTATTTAGTTAATGGAAAGTGAAATCTTTTCAGTTTGTTTAGAAAACATTTGTGCATCTGCCAGCACTCCTTTGGCACTTAAGAATGAGTAAAGGTAATAGGGACAGACAGCACAGTAATGGCATATATTTGGCATATATACTTTAGCAGTACGGAAAGACAAAAGCATATCTACATCTTTACACAAGGGCCTTTCAGGTAGAACAAAAGAGCTCAGATCAAACTGCATAATGATATGCAATGCAATTGCTATCTTATGACTAATATGGCACGTTAAATGCTGAAACTTATTTTTTATTATTATTTTTATTTTTTAAATGAAGCAAATGTGAAAAAATATATTACAGGTAAAAATGTTAATAATAATAAAAATAATAATAATAATAACAACAACTGTTCAAACATTAATATCACTAAACACAGAAACCAAACAGTGTATAGTTTATGCAGAAATTAATTAATTCCTATGCAGAAAGAGTGCAAATCCACAATACATTTTGTGCTGAGCATAATTACTAGTCACCATCAATGGGGTGCTAATCGGATGGAGAGGGAAAAAAGCAACAAATCCTTTTACGTTCGCTCCATTTATTATTTTAATGTGTTTTCCTGAAATCCCTCACTTTGCAAATCATAATCAAGGATTTATTGACTGATTTGATCATTTGAGAGCTTCTGTACTCAACCTTAAAAACCTTAAGGTTGAAATATGCTTCAAAATGAGGCGCTAGCCACAGGAGATCCCAGCTGATGAAATAAAAATATTTCTGGATCATTAAGAGTAAATAAAAAGGGATAAAACAAAGACAACAAGGGCTCCGTGAGGAGGGGCACTCTAATACCACTGAATCCATTGTTAGTGAAATATAAACAATCCCCCACCACGTGACTCACTGCAAACTACTTCTAACATGCAACATTTGAAAGAAATGGATCAAACAACAAAACCCTAAAACCATAAGCAAATCCCATTTTCCCTTCTGAATGATGAGCAATTCTAGATTACCCATTCACATTCACGTCACATCAACTGCACACCTCATGCAATACAAACACTAGTGAGCTCCGTCTATGCTGGCCGCTGGCCATCAAGCGTGTGATTGGGAATCGTCGGCCTCTGTCCGCTCTCCTTAACGGATGCCCATTTTGGAGGAGAGGATTTGCCATACAGGAGCGGTGAGGCTGGAAATAAAAGTGATCTTTCTCTCCACAGCTTCCCTTAGGATCCTGTAAACAGCGCTGGCCAGGCGATAACGCCACTCTATTGTGAGAAGCTCCTTGGTTCAATGACATCCCTTCACAACCGAAGCTCTAAAAGGACCTGGATTGGATGCAATTACTTAGCCCAAACTGCAGACAGAGATTGACAGATAAAATGTGGAAGAAAAAAAAAACATATCCACAGGTCAGAGATCCAACCATTTTTCTGACCTGAAAGGGAGAAGTTTTTTTTTTTTTAAAGAAGTTTTTTTTTACAGCTATCTGTATCAAACATATGTAATTGCACTCATACACTTTAGAAAACATATTGCTCTTGGCAGCCGCTGTGACAACAGATAGCTGACACACGCATCTCAGAGGGACACACAAATGGAGCAAATTATAATGTATTTTGATATATGAGAAAGTTTAGACATCAACCCGAGGTGCTGACAATTCCCTGGGAGCAGAGAAGAAATCAGACTCGCACACAGAGAAAGGGAAAGAAGTTAGAGGTCTGCTACCCGACCCGAGCCCGACGGGTCCCACTAAGCCTCATTGCTTGTAGAGAGAGGCGCGCAGACGCAGGTTCACACACGCAACTTTCATCCCTCTCTCTCTCTTTCTCTCTCTGTCTCTCTCTCTCTCATTCAAATAAATGATATAATTAATTAATTCAAATAAATGCGATCTTACCGCACTGCTTATCTGTGTCTGATTTAAAGCAGGCCGAATGCTAACGAGCCTTAACTGACGAAAATGACCATAATTTGCACTATGAATTATCGTCTTGTCGTATACAACCATTCAAAAACTCGGCAGAATTTATGTGACCGCTGCACCTGATGTTCATAAACTTTTATAACTGGTAAGTGTTTTTTTTTTTTTTTTTTTGCCTTGTGAACTGGCCGAGCCTTAATGATTCTGTTTCTTTACATGTATTTGTTTACTGACCGTGGCATGCAATCGTTAAATACAGCATTTCTTTTTCTAAATTGGCTATTCGTTGTGGGGAAAAAAGATTTCGGGTTCGGGTCGGGTTCGGGCTCTAAATTGAACTGTGCCACTCGGGTCAGGTCGGGCTGGGTCAGACGATCTCGGGTACGGGTCGGGTTCGGGCTTCAGTTTAAAGCCTGTGCAGACCTCTAAAAGAAGTACAGAGGGCAAGCAGTAAAGAACAGGCCTATCGATCTTTGCCCTCAAGAAAAGAAAAGACCGAAAGCCTTTCAAGTTACATACATGTGTGACTTGTAATTCTTTTACAACACGCCACTGGGCAGAATCACAAAACTGTCTAACGAGCAGCGAGTGATACCAGTCACATCAGTCGCCCGGCTCCTGACAGCCCAAATAAACAACTACCTGGGTAGCTCCAGAGATTCACAGACGGAAAACAGAAAGCGATGAACCACTGACAGAGGAATACACCTTGAACAAGGTCTGTCTGGATATGGAGCCTCGGGGGACACTGAGGGAAGTCTGGGCTGTGCAGGTGCAGGGGGTAGAGGGAGTGGGTGGGCCATGTTTATGTGTTATGAATACCGGTGAACAGATTGTGGAGCTGGGGGATATTTATAGGTAAACACACACCTTTGTCCTCCACTGCTTCACTACCCACATGCCCTTGGGTGATCGTGCAAATACTAAGGGCGCTAGCACACTAGAACTCTGACAAAGCTTTTGACAAGTAGGGAAGTATAAGATGCATTTTGAGAGTCTGGAAAGAGCCGGGTTAGGTTGAAATTACTGGTAATACAGCACCTATATATTATATAGCTTGTATACAGCATATATATAATTTCACAACAACAACAACAACAACAACAAAAACCTAATATGATTAAAGCAATGTTTAAAACCAACATGTTCAAGAGAACATTAACAGTATGTATACAGTTCTAAAAAGCAATTTACACAATCATCTGAGTGAATTATGTTGTCCTTTTTAGAAAGAAAGAAAGAAAGAGATCAATAAAACCATAGATAAAATAACAACAGACAGATAAAATGATCGATAGAATGATTGAGCGACAGACAGAAAGACAGACAGACAGACAGACAGACAGATAGATAGATCGATAGATAGATGAAAAACTCAGAACCCAACACATTATGATACTAAACTATAACTCCTTCTTCAATCACTTTATATTTGTCTCTCCGCATCTGTAATGTACAAAGGAAATAGCATATTTGATTCTTAAGGGGAGGTAAGTTGATAGCATAAAATACCAGAGAGATTTTGAAAATGTTGCAGAATTTGTAGAGTGGGAGTTAGCTGCTTATTACTCCGCTAGAGTTCACAGATTAGCTTATTTGAAGGGAATTGTGGATCGGTATTCATAAAGTCTGATACAGACAGAGCAAGGAGGGCAGACACATCCATCACTGTTTGAACATCAACTTACTGTTTAATATCACCTCTCTGAACTCAGGCTAATGACCACGGCACAGAGTATATCTTGTAAAGGAATACTTTCATTGCAGAGAAGGATTTCAACTATTGGTATTTCTGAGATAATCGCACAAACTGCTTCTCAAGAGCGAAGCACACTGGGATAAATTAGAAAGAACCAGAGGCTAACTGAAACTGCTCTAGGTGAGAGAACGGTAGACAGGTTGACTTGTGTTTTCACACTCATTCACGGCTTCAAAGACATATGCTATCACATGGCGCATGCGACAGACCTTAAAGGGGCACAGTCCATCAGCTGAGTGACATTTCAGCGCAGAGGAAAGTTTCAGCTCTGTTTGTGAGGCTGATAAGCATGTGGATATAAGCATGTCTCCATAATGCAACGCAGGAAGGCAAGTCCATGAATAAAATATCAATATATGTGACATTCATACTGAACCTAGTGAAACACCTTTAGATTCTTGAAAAAAATACTAATAATTGCCAGAATCAGTGACAAAATATCTGCTCATACCAACTGTTCAGCATTTGCACAAACATGCAGCTCTTATTTGGATTTCATTTTCATGAATGTTTTAGAAATGAAGACAAAAAATGTGGAGGGATGGCATACAATTTTGAATGTTTCAAACTGCCATTTGCTTAAAAAAAAAAGTATTTTCAAGCTCTCTTACGTGCATATATTGTGCATGTCTCATTGTGCATGATTATCTGCAGCAATTTTGTCACTGCTCTTATTTCTAGCTCAACAGCTCCCTCTGTGAGAAACATCATGACCTGAGAGAGAACAGCTGCCCTTATTTGGTCACATTTAATATGAAGTTAACTGATACCTTTTGGGTTAAAAGAAACACCTCAAATATTCATATAAGAATCAAGTTTACAATTTAATCAGGTTCTGGAAACAAACAGACAAAAAGGCTTGGAGGTATAGATGTGGAGAGCTGATTTGAGCTGTTTCATGTGTGTAAGGACACACCTGACTTCCTTGACCATTTCCTAGCTTTGATTTAAGGCTGAATGAAGCCTCAGTTCATCATTGACACAGTTAATTCAAATAAATGAGAGGCATTGAAAACACACAGCCTCTAGTGTCAGAGTTCTTTGCTCTCGCTGCATAAATGTCCGCCATAGATAATCAATGAGGCTTTGTAATGAAGACTTTTGTTCATTGGGGAAGAGGCTTTTAGATGATCGGTCACACTGACTTTGTTCTGGATACAGGACTGGGTAAAACCCAAGAGTTATTTTTAGACACATGCAACAGCCCACAAAACACATGAAAGTGAATGCAGCAGCTAAACTGACCATGTTTACTAAATTCTGACTATTATTAAAACTATTAGATATTATTACACAGATCATTCTGGCCCTGAATGTTGATGCAGTGCTCTAGTCATAGCAAAATACATTGAAAAATACATGAAAATTGTCTTTTTCATGTAAATACATAAACTCTATATAAGAAACGCTGTGCATAGTAATGCAGGACAGACAGACAGACAGACAGATTATATGATAGATAGATTCATAAATTCAGTTCAACTGTTAAATGCTAAGTTGTTTTGTTTCACAAATAGATGGCTTTGTGTTTTCGTGACTCTTTTTCCTCATGAAACGATTCCATTTGCTGCCTCTGACCATTCACCCTCTTCGCAGTGAGCTCTGAGTCTCACGGTCCTGGAGGTATCTGGGAGAGAAATTACATTCGTGGCTTTGCTCTTTGTGTGTCTATTCCCTATCCAGTCCCAGTGCATCTCCGCGCGGTGCCACATGTACTGCATTCTGGCCTGCGCTCAGGCCTGCTGATTGCTGCGACTCTAGCTTGATTAATGGTGGATTTGAAATGAAAATGATCTATTCATCGGAGGTGTGAGGCAGTCTGCAGTCTTGATTGACTGTCGGCACAGGCCAAGGAGCCATGCTGGAGAGCTGGAGAGGTGTGCCATTAGAAGAGCAGATATCTCTCCACGCACACCATCAGTGATACAACTCGTGTGCAAAAGCAAAAGAGCTGCGATGGAAGTGCAATTTAAGGCAGCTTCAAGGACATTAGTCCCCGTTCAGACTTCCTGCTTTTGGGGGTGAGTGGGGTAAAGGCCGTCTGACTCTAATCTGAAATTAAACAGAGAGCACAGTCATCTCTGTCCGCTTTGTGGTCTGAATGCAGCTACTTATCGACACGCCGCTG
>NW_015505346.1:627657-637988 GCF_001515645.1 Sinocyclocheilus grahami | reverse complement strand
CTAGAGTTCACAGATTAGCTTATTTGAGGGGAACTGTGGATCGGTATTCATAAAGTCTGATACAGACAGAGCAAGGAGGGCAGACACATCCAGCAATGTTTGAACATCAACTTACTGTTTAATATCATCTCTCAGATCTCAGGCTAACGAATACCATGTCACAGCGTATATCTCGTAAGGGAATACTTTCATTGCAGAGAAGGATGTCAATGATTGGTATTTCTGAGACAATAGCGCAAACTGCGTCTCAAGAGCAAAGCACACTGGGATAAATGAGAAAGAACCAGAGGCTAACTGAAACTGCTCTAGGTGAGAGAATGTTAGAGGGGTTGACTCGTGTCTTCACACTCATTCACGGCTTCAAAGTCATATGCTATCACATGGTGCACGCAACAGATCTTAAAGGGGCACAGTCCATCAGCTGAGTGACATTTCAGCACAGAGGAAAGCTTCAGCTCTGTTTGTGAGGATGATAAGCATGTGGACAGTTTCCATAATACAATGCAGGAAGGCAAGTCCATGAATAAAATATCAATATCTGTGACATTCATACTGAACCTAGTGAAACACCTTTAGATTCTTGAAAAAAATACTAATAATTGCCAGAATCAGTGACAAAATATCTGCTCATACCAACTGTTCAGCATTTGCACAAACATGCAGCTCTTATTTGGATTTCATTTTCATGAATGTTTTAGAAATGAAGACAAAAAATGTGGAGGGATGGCATACAATTTTGAATGTTTCAAACTGCCATTTGCTTAAAAAAAAAAGTATTTTCAAGCTCTCTTACGTGCATATATTGTGCATGTCTCATTGTGCATGATTATCTGCAGCAATTTTGTCACTGCTCTTATTTCTAGCTCAACAGCTCCCTCTGTGAGAAACATCATGACCTGAGAGAGAACAGCTGCCCTTATTTGGTCACATTTAATATGAAGTTAACTGATACCTTTTGGGTTAAAAGAAACACCTCAAATATTCATATAAGAATCAAGTTTACAATTTAATCAGGTTCTGGAAACAAACAGACAAAAAGGCTTGGAGGTATAGATGTGGAGAGCTGATTTGAGCTGTTTCATGTGTGTAAGGACACACCTGACTTCCTTGACCATTTCCTAGCTTTGATTTAAGGCTGAATGAAGCCTCAGTTCATCATTGACACAGTTAATTCAAATAAATGAGAGGCATTGAAAACACACAGCCTCTAGTGTCAGAGTTCTTTGCTCTCGCTGCATAAATGTCCGCCATAGATAATCAATGAGGCTTTGTAATGAAGACTTTTGTTCATTGGGGAAGAGGCTTTTAGATGATCGGTCACACTGACTTTGTTCTGGATACAGGACTGGGTAAAACCCAAGAGTTATTTTTAGACACATGCAACAGCCCACAAAACACATGAAAGTGAATGCAGCAGCTAAACTGACCATGTTTACTAAATTCTGACTATTATTAAAACTATTAGATATTATGAGATCGCTCATTATGTGAAACAATACACCGTAAGGACACACCTGACTTCCTTGACCATTTCCTAGCTTTGATTTAAGGCTGAATAAAGCCTCAGTTCATCATTGACACAGTTAATTCAAATAAATGAGAGGCATTGAAAACACACAGCCTCTAGTGTCAGAGTTCTTTGCTCTCGCTGCATAAATGTCCGCCATAGATAATCAATGAGGCTTTGTAATGAAGACTTTTGTTCATTGGGGAAGAGGCTTTTAGATGATCGGTCACACTGACTTTGTTCTGGATACAGGACTGGGTAAAACCCAAGAGTTATTTTTAGACACATGCAACAGCCCACAAAACACATGAAAGTGAATGCAGCAGCTAAACTGACCATGTTTACTAAATTCTGACTATTATTAAAACTATTAGATATTATTACACAGATCATTCTGGCCCTGAATGTTGATGCAGTGCTCTAGTCATAGCAAAATACATTGAAAAATACATGAAAATTGTCTTTTTCATGTAAATACATAAACTCTATATAAGAAACGCTGTGCATAGTAATGCAGGACAGACAGACAGACAGACAGATTATATGATAGATAGATTCATAAATTCAGTTCAACTGTTAAATGCTAAGTTGTTTTGTTTCACAAATAGATGGCTTTGTGTTTTCGTGACTCTTTTTCCTCATGAAACGATTCCATTTGCTGCCTCTGACCATTCACCCTCTTCGCAGGGAGCTCTGAGTCTCACGGTCCTGGAGGTATCTGGGAGAGAAATTACATTCGTGGCTTTGCTCTTTGTGTGTCTATTCCCTATCCAGTCCCAGTGCATCTCCGCGCGGTGCCACATGTACTGCATTCTGGCCTGCGCTCAGGCCTGCTGATTGCTGCGACTCTAGCTTGATTAATGGTGGATTTGAAATGAAAATGATCTATTCATCGGAGGTGTGAGGCAGTCTGCAGTCTTGATTGACTGTCGGCACAGGCCAAGGAGCCATGCTGGAGAGCTGTGCCATTAGAGGAGTTTGCTGAGAAGCGGATATCTCTCCACGCACACCAATGGTAGGCAAAAGCAAAAGAGCTGCGGTGGAAGTGCAATTTAAGGCAGCTTCAAGGACATTAGTGGCCCCCGTTCAGACTGCCTGCTTTTGGGGGTGAGTGGGGTAAAGGCTGTCTGACTCTAATCTGAAATTAAACAGAGAGCGCAGTCATCTCTGTTCGCTTTGTGGTCTGAATGCAGCTACTTATCGACACGCCGCTGATTCACAGCCCCCCTGCCGCTAACGCTGATGATAAACCAAAGTGAATCACAGCCAGCATCTTCACTCACAGTCTTGTCATCTTAAAACAGCAGTAAAACGGGCCCTTAATGAAAACATGACATGGAGATGATTTAAGCATCTCGGTGACAGTTCTTCTAGCCACGGGACAGTGGTTCTTTGAGGAATTAAGGCGAGATGAAACTAGAAGATGATTAAAATGGGCTATTTTAAATCCAAAGCACTAGACACATGTGGAATCTGACTGATCTGCCAGAAATCCATTTGCATCGAGTGGCACAAGTCCATTTTATTGAGCGCTCGGTATCTATGGTGAGCAAAGCTTTTGAGTCTTCCAAGGAATTCGAGCAAGTTGAAGAGGCCTCTCCAACCGCACTTTCATAGTGAAGCACCAGGCTGCAAACAGCTCTTTTAGATCAATTCTATGCTGTCAGCCATGTGTGTTTAAATCAGCACGGGGGAAACGGTGCGCACACAGTTCCGGGCCACACTGCCAACTCCGGTGTCTATTAAAATAGATTGTTCTCACCGTGCGTGACCTTCTGCTTGTATTGGTACTGAGGCCCAACATTACTACCGAAATTAGGATAGCCTGTGTCCCCCCTTAACAGCGTAATAAAGTCCATACAAAGTGATTTATATCCCTCCACCAATGAAAAAGGTCAGATCAATTCCCACACCAGCAAGCTCTGTCATCATTTAGCGTGGTCACGTGCGGACGTCACACACCGTGGCATTTGCATGGCAAACACATGTATAAGTAAGTGTATATTCATGATGTGTTTAAAAGGAAAAGTGTCTGGTATTGATTGGAGATTGGATTGCCCATTTGCTTTTTGTTTTGCACCCAGCAGATGCACAGCCTCGAGCATTAGATTGCAGAGCTATAAAGAAGACTCTGTCGCTCGCTCTCTCTCTACCTCAGGCAATCCTTAAACTCATCAGCGTTTTAATGAGACTTTCAAGCAGGGAGATGAATTAACTGCCTGCCTCTTTTTTATTTATTTATATATTTTCTGACTGGCAGAATCCCTACAGACGGCACAAGCAAACAGAGAAGCCAAACCACGCATTATTTCATATTTTATCTGATATTCACAATAGTCTCATAAACAAATTAAGAGTGGGATCTCCTCCACCTGACGGTGATGGCTTATTACCTTTTCTCTCGCTCTCTCTAATTTCAAAGATTTTTCTACATACAAAACACTTTTCCATTTATCCAGGTATGAAACATTCGCTGGTGGCTATATGAGGGATGCAGAAATGCAATAATCTTAAAATCTAAAGGCTGCAATAGTATCT
Organism: Sinocyclocheilus grahami; assembly: GCF_001515645.1. Lineage (NCBI taxonomy): Eukaryota > Metazoa > Chordata > Actinopteri > Cypriniformes > Cyprinidae > Sinocyclocheilus > Sinocyclocheilus grahami. Next base: position 633,943 of record NW_015505346.1, on the reverse strand, counting down.
AGGGAGGTCAGAGCATTATTGTTTATAGGATTATTGCACTCACGTTATAGCAAACAACAATATAAACATTTTATGGCACATTTTAGATGCCTTTGATACAAACTAGAACAGCATGTCTTAATTGACAAAATATTCTTCTCTGATTTGTGCAGAACTTCACAATGTTTATTCACATCATAAGAGGACTTGAAGTATTTTTTTTTAGATGAGTCATAATTTAAAATAAAAGCCGCACTGGAGGAACCTTTCTGTGAAATGCTGGATTGGAGAATGACTATTTTAAACAATATAAAGTGAATCTGTGGTGTAGGTTTATGTGGAAAATGCAGTTTTTTTACATGCACATACAGGAAAGGGGCTAATCAATGAGGGGTTCTTTAGGACAACAATGGAACATTCCATTGATTATTTTGCAATATGGACATTAATTGAATGCTGTAATTGTTAATACACACTAAGAATTTAACCGAGTGGTTTTCTGAGAATCCATATAAGAGCATGCAAACAAAATCCAACTTTTATTGGATTTAATAATAAAATATTAATACCCTACCTACTGTAGGTAAAATGTCCTTCAACTGTATGACCCAATTCATGTGATCCTTCATCCTAACATCAATCATCTTTCACTGATGTATGCCATTATAAATCTGACAAACGCTGATTCTAAGACCTTTATACAATGAAACATCCTTTTGAACATCTAAAACTGCATTACCACTTAAAATAAACAGATCGATATTGCAGAATGAGCTCTCATTTTCTTAATGGAAATGTTTGATTTAGTTAAAAATGCAATGAACCTATGAGCTGTCAGATGTTGGATGTAACACCCATTCCAAGCCTTCTCAGCCGAATGGCTGCGGGGTGGAGTAGTGCTTGCCTTTCTAAAGTCCTCGTGTCTCTAGGCACCTTCTATGCCTCGACTCAATTTAATAGCCATTACCTAAGGAGCTCTGTGACTCTTGGCATAACCGGATAACTAACAGCCACAAGCTGCGTGCCCATAAGGCTTTCTTCTTGCATACCCCATCTTTAAAGCTTAATAGTACCCTAACGCTAAGTAGAGAAGATAAGAATAAGAGAGAGAGGCAAGCGAACAGACAGTGTTATTAGCTTGCTGCCTCTTAACGCATCAATAAGTCATGAAATGATGTCTGCACTTTCTGAATGTTCTTTCTGTAGAGAGAGACAATCAATAAGTAAGCTGTATGTGACTCATTAAGGGGACTTAACTTACGATTATTTAAAAGAAAGGTTAAGATATGTGCATCGCGCTTTGTTAATGCCGTTTATGAAACAATTGGATTAAGGTTCACTAAACCTTCTGAGCATGTCTTCTCATAACATGTAAAGAGAGACTATTGTGTAGTCTTATTTCACAGTTTGGTGAACCTCTGAAAATGTTAAAGGGATAATTCATCCAAAAATGAAAATCTGTCATTATTTACTCGCCATCATTTATGCTGGTATGTTTCACAACAAATAGAAGACATGAAGAATATTCACACAGCTCTTGCCTATACAACACAGCAGTGACCACATCTGTCAAGCTTCAAAAAGGGACAAAAACACCAAAAAAGTATTATCATATGATAGCTTAGAGTAAGAGGGAAACAATTAGTTAATTCATTGGTGTTTCAGGGCTTGACGCTTACTATGTTGAAATATTTAGGAGCACATTAAGGAACTTTAGGGACGCAATGAAAATTTATAAAAAAATTTATATATTTATACAATTCAGTCAAAGCCTTCTAATGAATTTAATAATCATAGTCTTTCCATTGCCCCAAAATGTTACCTCTTAAAATGATAAAGACTTTTCTTACACTATTTAAGACTTTAGATTTCACAAAACTGATTTTCAAGACTTTTTACTTGCTCTATTCCCATACATGCTTTTTTTTTTTTTACAGTCCACACACATCTATTTTTAGTCACAAATGCAAGTGGAAAAACTTTTATTATTGGGTGAACTACACCTTTAAACAGGGAAGGACATGGAATCCTTCTCTGCTCTCAGATCTGTTTACTTGAAGAGTGATGGCTGACCTCCGCATGACAGAAGCTCCTCCCGCTCCTTTGCTTTGACATGCCGGCCTTAGGTGACTAAGAGAGAAAAAGAATCTGAAAGGAGAAAGCAGAGCAGGAGGAGGGGGCGGATGGGAGCAGAGCCATAGCAGCACCAAAGCCTAAGCCCCTCCTCCTGAGATTTTATTGGCAGCTCTAGCAGAGAATGGCAGACACCCATTATAACTTAACACATCAAAATGGCAATGTGGCACATGTAGAAAAGGCCACCTGAAGACAAACACAGCACCCCTCGCTTTATCTGCTGTGAGCTCGCAGACAAACGCTGCATCAATTTGGCCAGCAACAATCGATTCTCTCTCCCTCTTTCTCCCTCTCGCTCTCTCTATCTGTCTCTGTTCTCTTAACTTTGAGAAGACAAGGCTTCACATAACAATGCAATTAAAATTTCCTAGCAGAACTTACATCCCTGATATTTCTGATTATAGCATTCAACCTGTTGCTCTGAGACGCGTATCAAAGTCACAAACTGATGGCTGGCTGCGTATCGCACGAAACCGTGCCATGGTCACCTTTTTTTTTTTTGCCCTTTCCCCCTTCATTTGCAAAGTGGAACAAGGCTTCCCGCTGAGCCTGGCCCTCCCCTTACTTATCAGCATGCACAGGACCAAGTCCTGTGGGGTTCAACACTGTTTCTCAATTTCACATGCAAACACACTGCTACTCATTTTAATATATTTGAATATGGATCACACTGCGCCGTTTCATATCAAGGAACAAAACAAGGAGGAAAATAAAATGCAAATCACCTAGATGTAAAGGAAAGGTCACATCTAAAAAAATTGTTAGACAGAAGCGATATAAACTTGTTTCTGTGCTAAATAAGTTGGTGATTCATGTACATAATTTGCTCAAAATCTGCTTCATAAGTATGAGGAAGTGGGGTAAGATGTGTCAATGGGAAACTGTCCTAGTAATTATGGTCATGTGGCCATATATTTAGAAAGAGACAATTATATACTGTTGTATTGTGATGCATATACTATAATATACATACTCTGACAAAAGTAGCCTACTATAAAAATATTTATTCATATTTTTAATTTAAAAATAAAATCAATAACTCAACATACCACTTGACACAGTACTGTTACCTGTAACATGTAAGTTGCAGTGTCACTAGTATCACTGAGATACTATTATAGGTTTTGTTATTATTTAGAATCAGATTTTATTTTTTATATCTTTTGCTTTCATGTTATTTTTAGTTAAAGATTTAGGCATGCTCTTTTTGCCAGTTTTATCTAAAAATTAGTTTTTATTCATTTGTTGTTATTTTAACACATTTTAACATATGTTAAACTAAATGTTGCCTTGAAAACTAACTTCTTACATTATGGAAATATTATATTATATTATGGAATTATAATAACCCTAGCAAGATGTCACTGAACCACTTATTTAATTTATTTGGCACTATGTTGATAACAGCATCTTCTAAATTCATTTGATACCAGTTCCCCTGAAATACAATTAGGAGCATTAGATTTCCTGCTATCTCATTTCTCCTTGCCTAGAGGACAACTTGAGTAAAAATGACACAGCTTACCCCACTATACCCAACCAAACTATAAATATAACGGAGCTCAAGATTTTGACTTCCCTGATGGTGTCCTTAAGGTCTGTCTCGCAAAGACTAATGGATTCTCACAGCTGGCTGATGAGTGGTGTGATTCCTTTCACCTCCTATCAAGGTAGATCGTTTCACACGTTTCAACATTAAAAAAAACAATCACGGCCTGCTGCAGCTGTTCACCACTACTGAAATGTATATAAAAAACAAAAAAAAACGATAATAATGAATATATTAATAACAGCAGCAGCAGCAACAACAACATAAAAATAAGCAATAATAATAATAATAATTCCTCGATGCAATCTCGGAATTACACTCTGGCACAACTACCAATAATAAAGTATGACCCAATTACAGTGGCTAAAATTACATAAACAGCATTTAGCTGATAAGGCTGTACTCACTAAAATAACAGCAGAAGAAGGGCTGCATTCGAGGCGAGCAAGTGCATCATGAGCTTGGGAAATCTGTTGGGGGCAGCTGATTTTACATATAAAGTGCCGGATATTACTTTCATTAGATTCATATTTTTTTAATCATTATTTGGCACTTCAGTCATTTAATTGTGCTCAGAGTGACTTCTTTAGTTGTGGTTAATCATGGCTCAGTTAAGGCCTGTTTCTCATTGCAACAGCAGCTGAGTGCTGCACTGTGGGATGTTATTGGGAAACTACAGTGCTAAACAAAGGTGGCTTGCAATACATTTCCCCCACACAGAGCGAGATTTTAATAACTGCACCAATGTGGAGACAAATATTGCTGCGAGATAAGACGCTGCAGGTGGTTAGACACCATGTTTATCACTGACACTTAACGAGCACACAACAAATAACAACAGTAAAAATGATATTGCTCATTAAAGGATCATTTTTCAAAGCATTAAAAAAGTATCATGAATGTTTCTGCGAAGCCATTAAAATAAAGGGCAAGCGGTGGCATCATGCGGCTCACAGAAACTTCGAAACATTTTAAGAAGAACGTAAATTTTGAAGACTAACGGTAAAGATAAAAAAAGAAGCGGGAACAAAATAAGATGGAATTGGGCCTGTAAATGCTTTTATTAGCGGCCGATAGAAAGCACTCAAGCACAGACAAGGTGTAATTCGGTTTCCTTTCACAGCTCGAGCCAAATCCAGGTCATCTCCTGTATGAGGTATGCTTTTTCTTCGGCTGTCTTCTCACCTCTGCCTGACTGCAAACAACAGACAGCCTGAAAATTGCCAACATCCACTCTTATATAGTTGCTCTCATGGAAATGAGTGACAGAACATAAAACAGTCGGGATTAAAAGGGGCCAAGACATCCATGATGAGTCTAAATTGTGATGTTTTGCATGGCCAATGCCACTGCCGTGCATCCAAAAAGGCATCTTTATGTCTTGTTTCTTCTGAGAGACCAATCTTTTTTCATTGGATGGAAGTGTTTTTAAAAAAAAGTAATTAGTATTGAGGAGGAGGGAAAAAAGGTGTCTGTCAGTTTCCTTTATAAGCATACCTCTCAATGATTTTAAGACACAAAAACCTAGCCATCCATTCAAATAGGCATTTACTGGCTAAAGGACCTTGATTCAAAAACCAGATGACTAAATAAGACATCTGTGCACATGTAAACAAATACTGTCAACAGCCTTTTCCAATATCTCCTGATGGCTCAGTTTGTGGAAGTGAACCAGCCTGAATCCACCTCTCTTCAGAAGCTGGGGAAGAGGGGAAAAACAGCAACTACAACAAATAAATGAATGATTTTAGTAACAATGCTTGTTTAAAACAAAAAACTAAATTCTACAACACTAAGTCTGTATACATATGACTGCTTTGTTGTGCTCTATGTGCAACAGTACTGCAAACCTGGCCCATTGGATGCATCCATTATTACATTCTATTTATTCCAAAAGAAATGGGGTCACCATCAACAACAGCAAAAGTGTGCTTTCATGGACCACTGGAACTTAATTGGAGCACCACCAAATCAGTCCTCAACAAGTCAAAACTGGTTTCACCTTTAAGTGAACCATTTCATAAAAGCCATCACTCATGCAGGGACAGCTGGGGCAGACAGGCCTGCTTCCTGCTCCTGATATGCCCTCTGACAGACTGTCTACTCTCCCAGCCAGCCTGTTGTGTAGCGGAGAGGACATCCTGCCCTAAAGAGTCAGTCTCACCTCAACTGCAAAACAAATACAAGAAGAGTAGCCCCCTTCACTGGACATTAAGCAGTCATCACATCATAAGCGGGCTGCCGGAGTCAGACACAACGGAAGATGGGCGATGGCTAATGCAACACAATGAAAGAGTGAAAAGTCTTGGTTTGAAACGACAGGGCCATGAGTGGAGAATCAATATATACATCAAGTACAGTGGTGTGAAAAAGTGTTGGCCCCCTTCCTGATTTCTTATTTTTTTGCATGTTTGTCACACTTTAATGTTTCAGATCATCAAACTAATTTAAATATTAGTAAAAGATAACACAAGTGAACACAACATGCAGTTTTTAAATGAAGGTTTTTATTATTAAGGGAAAACAAAATCCAAAACTACATGGCCCTGTGTGAAAAAGTGTTTGCCCCCTAAACCTAATAACTGGTTGGGCCACCCTTAGCAGCAACAACTGCAATCAAGC
>NW_015505346.1:616958-627552 GCF_001515645.1 Sinocyclocheilus grahami | reverse complement strand
AGATATTTTGGTCTACTTCACTTTGTCCTATTTAAGAGATTTCTTGATTGTGAACAGGTGTGGCAGTAATCAGGCCTGGGTGTGGCTAGAGACATTGAACTCAGGTGTGATAAACCACAGTTTTAACAGGGGGGCAAACACTTCTTCACACAGGGCCATGTAGTTTTGGATTTTGTTTTCCCTTGATAATAAAAACCTTCATTTAAAAACTGCATGTTGTGTTTACTTGTGTTATCTTTGACTAATATTTTAATTTGTTTGATGATCTGAAACATTAAAGTGTGACAAACATGCAAAAAAATAAGAAATCAGGAAGGGGGCCAACACTTTTTCACACCACTGTATATCAATCCAAAAAACAGATATAGATAAAAAGATGGCACTATCCTTGGATCTTCTGAGGTCCTCCAGGAGAACAGGATCTGTACAGATTCTGTAAATGGTCAAACTCTCTTACTAGATTTTTTTTCCCTCTCAGATGTTCACTTCGCTTTTAATCTAAAGTGCCAGAATCAGTGTGTGTGTGGTATGTATGAGAGTGCTGCCCTCAGCATCTTAATCCAGACATGTTTGGCATGCCTGTATGTGTTGTGCAGATAAGGCCTGAATTTTTGGAGAGCTGAGCCAAAGCGGCAAATGTAGGGCACATCTCCATGGATTGATCTGCAGGTGGAATGTATTCTGTAGGTGTGACAGGAGGGAGGAAAAAAATATAGAGAAGGGGGCACACCTCTTTAGAGTCTGGCAAGACTATAGACTTTGTGTACTAACAACGGACAATACTTAATTAATCTAGGTTCATGTTAATTTCTTCATATCTTAATATATTTTGGAACATATTGTAATATATATGAACGTATTAAGACCAAAACATGTATTAGCAATTAACAATATTGTATGTATAAATTAATATTAACCTACATTTTATAGTGTTGTTTTATAGTGACTGGCAAATGTAGGGCACATCTCCATGGATTGATCTGCAGGTGGAATGTATTCTGTAGGAGTGACAGGAGGGAGGAAAAAAATATAGAGAAGGGGGCACACCTCTTTAGAGTCTGGCAAGACTATAGACTTTGTGTACTAACAACGGACAATAATTAATCTAGGTTCATGTTAATTTCTTCATATCTTAATATATTTTGGAACATATTGTAATATATATGAACGTATTAAGACCAAAACATGTATTAGCAATTAACAATATTGTATGTATAAATTAATATTAACCTACATTTTATAGTGTTGTTTTATAGTGACGCCACTCTCTCGTGAATGACATAGGGCTGTGTATCACCAGCAAAGTCACGATACGATACGTATCATGATACAGAGGCCACGGTACGATACATATCACGATACATGACTGCACTGAATTTCACCTCAGCAGAATTTAGAAAAACAGCTGTTTCTTAAACACTGCTTACTATAGTGACATTTCTAACTATTGGCAGAGCAGGCAGTTGACCTCTGCATTATGAAGGGCCTCCATAACTGTACCACAGTACAATATAGGTAATTGCATATGTTTCATGTTTACATTGTACACTCCCCACCAGGTACAATATTCTGATTGTTTGCATCTTGTTTTTAAGCCCATAAATAATAATGTACTTATTCTAATAAATTTATATTGTAATGTACTCATTCTAATATGTTTAAAAAATCATTGCTGGTAGGTTATTATTTTCACAAATTAACACACTCTCTACAATAATAATAAAAAAAAATTAGAAGAGTTCTAAACTAACATGCTGTCTTCACTGTATCTAACGCACACACTCTCAAGGCTGATTTATAGTCGAGCGTCCGCAAGTTCACTTTGAGTGCGCACGACGTCATTTCGCGTGGTGGTGTGCACAACATTTTTTTTAAGTTTCCGTGCAGCTCCGCTTCCGAAGATGCACGAGTTCAAAGCGACTCTAGCCGAACATGCACATCTGTGCCAGCATTTGTGTGAAACAGAAGCAGTTTGGTTATTGTCAGTCTGCCTTGGCATGGAGTCACAATGGCGGCTCGAGGCAGAAAGTTGGTGGCCCCTTCTTTAGTGGGGTGCTGAGGGTGGGTTTAACAAGGCAGATTGGTCAATAACAGCCGCTCCAGGCTTCCCCGGCTCTATTAGCGAGGGTCAGAGGTACAAAAATACCAACATCAAGAAGAGCCCATTCTCGATCGCAACGGAATCATCATTACCGATTGCCTGCTCGTAGAAGCGACTGCATTAAGCAGGAAATTGTGAGGCAATATCTACGCCGTGGATGGGTTGATACGGCCATCTCAGTTCATCCACAATATACGCTTTATGCCTATAAACGGGAGCTGCCTTTATTGACACAAACACAATTTAACAGCACTATGCGGTGAGAAGACAGGATAAATCAAGGCCACTCTTATATATGTCAGTCAGGTAATGAGAGATATCAGCTGAACGAGAGGTGAGTATTCCTCTCACTGAGACTCACTCATCCCACATCAGTCAGGGAACAGAAAGCGCCCAAAGCAACATTCAACCTGACCCCATTTAAGGCTTAACTAACAGCAGATATATTTTCGGTGTGTTCCCCCTCGCCGAGACATGCGGCTGAACTCCTGATCCCTGCTTGTTCTTTCTGTCCCCAGGGAAATTATCAATCTTTAATTATCCAGGCCCAGCACCAAGCAACGGGGTGGGGAACCATGGTGGCAGAGATGATATTCCCACAACGGACCACTCAGCACTGACGGGCAGATAAAATATTGGGCATATAGCAATACTCTCGCATACTTACATTTGCAGGATGTCCTTGAACTAGAGGATTCTAGCATAAAGCAAAATCCTTTTTTTAAAGTATCTATTTATTTTCTACAGATGGCTTTGAGGATGTGCAGCTCAATGTGACCTTGCGAGAGTGAAGGTTCAGCTGTACTTGAGGATGTAAGAATTTCTGTGCCCGTAAAAGCACTTGTTTGATTCCTCAAAAGGTTTTAAAATGGCTCAAGTTGAGTTTTGGTCAGGATTTAGCACTTAAATAGAACAAGACTGGTTTCAGAAGCATGGGTTATACAGCATAAAGTATAACATCAGTCAGTTATTTTAATTTTTTTTAAAGGGCCTTGTATCATGCAGAAAGGGGTTTATTATATGACTATTTATCAAATAAATCAATATATGAACATATACAATGTATATAATATATATGAACATATAGAATATATGAACATAAGAATGTGTCTTCTTGTTGCTTTTGTATGTGTTCATTGGAAGCTTAATTTACCACAGGAAAGTTATTTTATGTGCAAGCACACCTGACAGTTATTTTTAATTCTGATTTATTATTATTACTATTATTATTAAATAAAAAATTACATTTCACAGAAATGATTAAACTTCCTTGCAGAAGTATTGTCAACTGAGTGAATGCCCCCCTTGTTCAGAGCTGAAGTAGCGTGTCAGAGAGCACTTTGAAGAAATGGTGAGTCACTGGTAAGAAGCTTTGCAAACTCCCTTCTGAAGAATGAAAGACTGAAAAGAATGGCAAAACTCAACATAGCAATTTTTTTTCTGCCTTAATATTTTCTGTTGCGCAGCTGTGCTGAAGACAAGCAACAGCACAAGCGATCAAACTAAAGAGATAACAACGGCTTCACAATTGGATGCAGGCTTTTGCAAGAGCATTACTCTTGCAAACTGAATTTTCTGTTGACATACAGCTTGCACTTCACAAAACAAGGTCTTGACCACAAAGCATCAAAACGCATGCTTTATGACCGCTGTGCTCCAGTTCACTCTAGGATGAAGAACAACTGATATAGAACGGCAGCTGATTCATGTGGCAGCTCAACACCAGGACACCCACTCTCCTCCTCCTCTTGTCCTAGCTTCGGCTTCCATGAATTACAAGCACACAAAGTTACTAAACAAGACACAGTCATTTACATTACGGACAAGACAAATAGAATGAAAAAAGGGGCAGCACCTGAACAATTACACTGATTCATTTTCCATATGCAGGGCATGATTAATGTTATGGTAACACTTCTGTTATAAGGCAAGGAATGCATATGAAGGGGGAGCCATGCACTTCCATACTGCAGGCTCTGCCAACTGATTCCCCCCTGTGTATATTTACTGTGCATATAAATACACACACATGCATGTATATATTTAAGAAAAATATGTTATGTTTATATATTAAATATATTTATTTTTAATATAAATTATATGAATATATGTAAATACATGTAAATATTTTTAAAATATATACTGTTTGTGTGTGCCTTTATATATATTCATAATAAATATACACAGTATATATATATATATATATATATATATATATATATATACAATTTTGAATTTTGAACCATCTGCAGGTTCAGGTTTGTGATGTAATATAACAGGTAGAACTGCTACCAGCATCCATCCACTGCTTTTTTTTTTTGTGGGCAGGGGGGTGTAGCGGAGCAGCCCAGGAGGGATGAACTTCATGAATAAGTAAAGGCGAAAGTACAATGCCACTCTGATTTCATGGTCGCTCCCCATGTCCCGGCCCTTCCTTGAGACTCAGCACATTTCTCCCTATCCTCCCAGGATGATCAAAACACATTCTAATTAGCACCGCCCTTGATGGAGGTGGATGGTAATGGATGAGACAGGAAAGTCGAGAGCTCCTCTGCCCAGAGGGAAGCTCGGCCTGGGGAGGCAGGCCATGACCGCTTCTGACCTTTACCTGGGCAACATATTTTTTACAGGCCGGCTGGCACAGAGGTATTAAGGGATGCAATCATGTGTGTCAGGAAGCAGTGGCTAGTAGACATGGGATTGCTAGCACATATCTCCTATCCAAACAGATTTTTTTTAAAAGCGAAAACCGAGATTATGTTGCTGAGGAGCATAAAATATTTAACACATTATAAACAAAACCCCTTACGTGGCTCTGTGCTGCCAGGACAGATGAAGAATTGTCATCATAATTATCTTGGAGAATAATGTCAGGTCAAATCAAAATTTACATCAAAATTGCATTCTACAACACCCCTTGAGCAATGGATAGATTGCATACAGTAAGAAACTGCACAAGACAGCAGGGGGAGGAAATAAATAGAACCAGACGGAGATAGTGAAAGCATGTATGACAAACATCCTTCTGAATCACATTAACAGATTCAAGCAAATGCCAAATTGTGACTCAACTTAAAAGATACAAGGGATGATGCAATTAAGATTGATTAGCAAACAGATGCAGTTTCAATTTAAATTTATCAAGACAGTATTTGGAATTAGCATAACAATGATAGAATACAGGGCAGTTAACTTTGGGCAAGAGCTGAAGTATTGTATAATGTGATCAAAGCTGAGGTCAGATCAAAAGAGCTCAACAATAAGGATGCTCCGCTGGCCCACAGCCAGTTGACAGAACTGTTACATGTCCTATTTGGCCAGTGCTGTGTTGCTGTGCATCATGCATTTGGTAAATGTTTGGTTTTCTCTGATATACTGAACATTGCTGCTGCCAATTGCACTGATTTAAACTAGTCACAAAGGTAATGTTACAAAGCTGGCAAACATAATTAGGTTTTGTTGAAATGGCAATAATGTATCTATCCATCCATCCATCCATCCATCTATACATTTTGACTTCCTTTCCTGTACTCTTTCTGTTCCAATATCTTTGTAGAGATTTGAGGTATTCTGCAGTCACCAATCAAGGAGGAACTGAAGGGAGACAATAACTTTCTCAAGCAAATCAGGCAGAACTGATTGCTCTTTTCAATCAAGTATATTAAGAGTGCCAGTTCCAACATTTGTAGATGGATATGTGATTATTGAATGTGTGTGCGCAACCTTTTGTAACAGATTTTGATGCAACAGGAAGAAATCACCTGATTTGGTCTTCCCTCATGCGTGTCGGGGCAAAGTACACTACCCGAGCGCAGAGATCAGGCAAGAACTTGAGACGTGATCAGAACTACATACATTCAGATGACTATGAGAAGATCCTGGTGTACAATCAGAGTATCCGGGCTTTACACAAAGCTCAAACAGCAGAGATCAGCAGGGTGTAGAGCCGTGTGCTCCTGTGGGCACAGGCAGGCTGGGACAGGATAGGGTTTGCAGCGCACCAGTGCTCTTGTGTTCTGGTGTGCAACTCTGCCCGTCTAAAAAAGCCACTTTGATGGGGAGACAGGGATAAAGTGGAGGAAGTATTATTCTTAAGAGACAAAAATGTACTGTTCTTTGTGAGAAATATGGAGTGAGAGACAAAAAAAAGAGACAGAAAGCCCAAAGGTTAGTTCTGAACAGCACAGAGGAGGGTGAAAAAGAAAAGCAAGAAAAGAGAGGTAGCAGGAATTACAGAGCATGAGAGGTGGTGTCTAAACGCAGCTCAGGGTTAAGGTGAGCTGTGCTACCATGTTAAAAGAAGAAACAGATTCATGTTCTCTCACCACTTTGACATGAACAGAAAGGTCTCGAAAAGATCATTAGCTAAAACTGAATTATTCATTCATGACTGCTTCAACACTTAACCAGGTGGGACATCTGTATGCATTACACGTAAGATTGCCAGGTAAGGCCTAAAAATTGATTTAAAAATGCTATGTAAGATATATTTCATTTTCAGCATTTGTTTGCCATTAAGCATAATTAGCTTTGATGTAACGGTCAAAAGTTAATATTTACAGTGTACAGGAATTAATTAACACATTGTGTAATATATAACTCATTGTGTTATATATATAAATAAAATTAGAATTTACACTTTAAAATTCACACTTTAAAATGCATAATAAATAGAGAGGCGTTCTCCTGCTTAACTCATTCCAAATTAGATAAAGACCATGCACAAAGAACCAATTCTCTCTGAAACGTGTCTCTTCAAAGAATTAGGCATGTGCATTCATTCAGCCATCTACCTTGACAAAGATACAGCTGGTCTATTCAACAGTGACCACATCCTTCACAACAAAGCACTAAATTACTTTTATTAGATTAGATAAGCAATTAGGTAACTAACAAAGTAAATAAAGCTCAAGGGCTTCAACCAAACAGTTCCAAATGGAATTAAAGACAAATTAGCTTATTGACAGGAGAAATTACGCCACTGCTGGGATACGCATGCCTGTAATTTTTTTTCCCCTGACAGAGATGAACACAGACAGACATTGCGAGTGACAATAATGCAGGAGATTATTGCATTCACTGAGGGTCTTCATTTCCAAATCTGTTCGAAATGAATGAGAGTTAAGAAACCAGATATTTAAATTCGCAGAAATCTCCCTCTGCATAGTGGGAAGCACTAAAGCTCTTAATCACTGCAAGCCATAATAAGAATCCATTCCACAATGTCAGAACGGCTGTGTGAGACTCCGCCACCATCCCTGCTAAGCTACCTTCCCATTTGGACTCTTAACCTTTCCTGCCGGCCATACTGTGGAGCATATGGGCCCCTTGCGCTTCATTATAGTTCCTTCATCAACCCTCAGAACTGCTTTGCACCATTCTAATGAAACTTGTCTATTCACAGCGTTGGAAACGGCTGGATTTACACATAGCTGAAGGATTAAGGAAGGCTCTTTGGCCATTAACTTTTTTTTATTTAATTCTCTGCAAAAGCTCTAATTATAGTCTGCGGGGCCAATTGCGTCCAGTCTCCTGGGTTGATCTCTGTAACATTAGTTCATCTAATTCAAGCCATAAAAAGTCTCAAAGCTCACAGCTTAAAAGAAGACCACAGGAGAAAACCAATAAAGGATTTGTCGAACACCATAAAGCAGTGTGATTTAGACGGAGTGAGGTATATATGAGGGTAAATATCTCAAGGTCACACTTGACAGAGCCCCATATTTTTCAAAAGGACACCGCTGATACCTGCAGATCAGGGTGATGTCTTCACAAACCAAAGCTGGTTGTTCAATTAACCAGGCTTAATACATTTAAAGGGAATTCTGTTTGATTAAACATGATAACAGCTTATGGGTGGGATAGACTTCTGGATCAAAATAAAGCACATCTTTATCTTGCCTGAAACAAATGTAACGTTTATTATTATTTATTAGCTCTAAAAAGGGGAATATTTATGACGAATCATAAATGGTTATGATTCATAATAAATATTTAGATTATATCTTCGAATTAACTGTAGCAGAATCAATATTACAATTATTTGATCTGTCCGTCCACCGAGCAGACAATATAATCATTTATCAATTCAAGGAATATTTATTTTCTGCCCACGGAGCAATAAACTGTCCTTCTTTGTACAGTGCTAGCAGTAATTCTTAGCCAAATGTAGCAAAGGTTCAAACATTCATTGACTTGGAACTGTGAACAGTAAACAGAGACAATTCGTTGTGAATATAAGAGATTTAATAAAATGAAACTATATCTAATGCAGCTAAACTAAATTACATGGCATTATCACCAAGCCTTCCAAACTGACAGTAATAACGCCATCACAAATATGCCAGAAAATTGAGTTATTTTACTAAAATATTACATTGTGCTTCATGCAGCTAAACTAAATTACATGGCATTATCACCAAGCCTTCCAAACTGACAGTAATAACGCCATCACAAACATGCCAGAAAATTGAGTTATTTTACTAAAATATTACATTGTGCTTTAACAGCAAGCAGACTGAAAAGGTTGAAAGAATTGAATTCCTGATAAATAATCACTTTATTTTCTATCAACAAGAACTTTCTGTGGGGAATGGACACTCTATATTTAACTAAAGTACAGCTATTGTAGTTGTCATTGTGAACTTCTCTGTAAAAAAAACTAAAAACAAATAAAACCCCACCCCCGCTGCAACTATCATCAAGGATAACCCTCTTATTTGTATGCAGTTTTATAGGGAGAAAAAAAAATTCACCTCATCAACTCATATGACATATGACAGTAATTTTCATTATGTCAAGCACTGCAACTGTATTATGCAGAGTTCACACTGCATGATTTTCAAAATCATTGGATCATCGTTGTTTTCACACTGCACGACTATCTGAGGTAGCATTCAGTTGCTGCTGTGTTCACATTGCACGATGTATCAGCGACAGGAGGTTACGCACTGCATTACTTTACAATAGGAAGAATCGCCGACAACTCTGTCTGGTCCGCAAACTACGTTTCACAACCAAACGCACATGAGAAATGATGAAGAAATAACGCAAGATCACGCTGATATTGTGGTCTATAAGTCCTCCCCGAACAAACAGTAACAAAGACGACTTCGTTGTTAACAACATATTTCTGCTGGGAAAATGTATATACACAAATCTAAGTAGCCTACTTGAAAGTGAAACCAACATTTTGTGCTTTTTAAAATGAGCTTGTTTCTTATACAAAAGCCCTCAAAGTGATGAAAAAGAAAAATGTAATAAATATTTTGTCCTTTATAGAAGAATATGATTTACTGGAAAAACCCTAGCCCCCTTTTATGTTTAATTTATATATATATATATATATATATATATATATATATACTGTATATCTTCATGCACCTGTTCTGTAGCTATATTCTAATTTCTAATGCAAAAATGTACTGATATTGCCACGTTGTTTGTACATGGCTAATTGCTTAATAATAATAATAAAAAATCAAAATATTTTCTCTCCGAGCTTCCCGCTGCCCTGTATCTTGCTCTCTCATTGGCTGTAGTTCATCGCTGATGTATGTTTCAGTCAGAACTCACTTCACACAGCAGGATTTTCAATCGCCGACAGGTCCAGATATTTAGCATGCCAAATATTTCATAGCTGTCGACGTCTTTGATAATTCACCCTGCGTGATTGTCACTCGCGTGAACGAGCACTGATTTGCCTCCGATTTTGGGCATTTGTCTGCGATTTCGCAAAACCTGTTGGCGAGTGAAAATCAGGGCTAAAATCATGCAGTGTGAACTCAGCATTAGTGTCCTGATAAAACTGGAGGTTTAGTCACATAATATGCTACACAATACTGCTAAGGCCATAAATGCAAATGTAATCAGACAAATAAACCAGAATAATTATTTACAACAATTATATTGTGCTCCACTTAAGAAATCCTGTAAAAGTAAGCAAGCATGTTCATATAAACTGCCACTTGATAAAATAAAGTCAAATAAAGTCAAATTAAATATATTCTTACCCTTGCTGGCACTATCAACATGCTCAAGCTCATCAGGAAACTTCAGGACCTCAGGATATTTTTCTTCACATTTCTCGGCCAGAAAGTGCAGAAGAGTTGTATTTTGGTCTGTTGACTTGGTGTCACGAAGCTACAGAGAAAATATTTAGAATCTAGTCATGAAATTACAGTTAATACAGTAATTTTAATGATTAAACATTTAAGTAAACCACAGTTTTGAATAAACTCTTCATGCACATCAATCAGATACATATATATTAATTCAGCTAATTCATACACACAAGAAGACAAAATACCATGTTAGTGATAGATAGGCAGAACGACAGATAGAACAATAGGTAGACTGACAGACAGAACGATGAACAGATAGGTAGAAAGATAGAACGATATATACAATGGCAGAATGATGAAATAACAGAAAAATACAAAGAGACAGACAGACAGACAGACAGACAGACAGACAGACAGACAGACAGACAGA
>NW_015505346.1:599580-616907 GCF_001515645.1 Sinocyclocheilus grahami | reverse complement strand
AGATAGATAGATAGATAGATAGATAGATAGATAGATAGATAGATAGATTGATTATAGTAGGGCAGTCAAAAAAAATTTGAATTTCGAATATTCATCGAATTTAAAATAAAAATCCATATTCGAATGCAAAAACATTGCATTCGAATTTTAGGTGTGCTTCAGGCAGCCTTATCAGTGGTGCACGAGAAGCGACGACGATGTAAGTGTCATTGCATTTTAATGTTTTTGTTAGCCTACCCCAGGGGAAGGCAAGTTCGGTCCTAGAGAGCCGTAGTCCTGCAGAGTTCAGCTCCAACCCTAATCAAACATACCTGAACAAGCTAATCAATGTCTTCAGGATTACTAAGGCTATAGGCAGGTGAACTTTTTTTCAGGGTTGGAGCTGAACTCTGCAGGACTGCAGCTCTCTAGGACCGAACTTGCCTACCCCTGGCCTATCCAGTTGAACCCACTAGATGCGGCGCTGCTGCGTTGTTCATTCAAAATATTGCGGAAAAAGAGAACATCAATGCGGAGATGATGTTGTTTACGTCAAAACCGAAACCAAACCGTTCACACGGAACGCATATTTACCACATTTTCTAGAGGGACGTCTATCACCATTGCACTCACGTCTCGCACAAGAGAACCGCATGTTTAGAAAGCCATGTAAAATTAATGTAAGTTCAACTTTTTAAAAACATGTCTCAAAACTTTATGGCAGTTTACCCATCCTACTGCATCTCAAGTTTTTAAATGAAGAAAGTACTCTTTGTGATTGGTTTTCGGTCCTTTGTATTAAACTATACATACATGCATGATTCTGTTTTGTTTCTAATTGTTTAAGCAACTTTAATTATATAAAGTTTATAAACATTATTTTAAACATTATGCACTTTTTTCAAAGATAGTCGTGTTATTTTATTATGCTGCGAAGAAACGTGCATAATATTTCGTTCGATGCGCCCTCTTGTGGCCTCAGGAGAGAAGCCAAAAGCTTTTTTCCCCCCTAACTGAAATTATGCCTTTTAAATTCGAATATAATTTGAATATTGATAATATGTAAGTACAAAATTTGAATTTAGATTTTCAGCCATTTTGACAGCCCTAATAGATAATTGATAGATAGATAGATAGATAGATAGATAGATAGATAGATAGATAGATAGATCAACACGTGTTCAGCTGAATCTAAGCAAGATCACATCAATATATTTGTGTCGACAGCACTTCAAGGTGTTTGTAAAAATCTGACAAATAAAGTTGAAATTGGTTGGAGCAGAGTGCACAGAGGCATATTTCCCCATTTACTTATATACCACGTTTAATTTGAAAAGGAGCTTTCTCCCACAAGTGTTCTTTGTACAAGATTAAGGTGACATGAAAGAAATGAAATATTTAGATCAATACACACCGCTCACAATCTTGCTGTGGGCTGCTGTAGTGAACGCAATAAAATGCCAGAATTTCATCTCAACATCAGTCCATATCAAGGATCAGATAAACTGGACCAGAGTTAAACAACCTACATTAAGTTAGTTAAATAAAATGAAACTGCGCCACAGAAATGAAACCCCTTTTGATTAGAACACCACAGCTTAGATTTTTTTTTTTAGCTTAAAACATTTAAAACACACCTGGTAGAAAACCGATTCCCACGAAAAGGCACATGTTGTTTTTATAAAGCAAGAACCAAGTTCCCTTGGCGACATAAATCAGTTGCTTGAGAACTACAGATATGATAAACCAAACATGGAGCAGTTTTGCTCTTTCTCTCCCTCTCTCCTCCATTTGGAGGGCCATGGCTGCAGGCCCACATTAAGCAGTGCACTGGGGCTGGGTGACCTCTTCACCCTCTCAGACTCAAACAGATTGTTTGCTGTCAAGCCTAGACTCCAGGAAGGCTGCTTTCGCACAGAAGATGGCTGCTGAGTCCCGCAGCAGAGCCGGGGAAGGCAGAATGAATCCTCAAGCTGGACTGCACAGCAGATGTGATATTAACCTTTACACAAACTGATGGCAAACTTACGACAGCTGGCACATTTCCCCGCTACACATAATGTCTCCCATAGATTTTCTCTTCCTAAATGTCTCTGCGGATAGAGTGGTGAGGAATTGGTTTTCTGCTGGAAAAATGTGGCAGGTACAATGAGGTAAATTAATAAATGGATGCAGTCTTTTGCCTCTTCTCTCTTCATAAATTGTAATGGGTGTGTTTGTCTTAAATGAGACAGGAGCATCGGACCAAATGTAATATAAATATCAGGCATTACTATAACACTGATCACATGTGTGATTATTTAAAGGTGACATGTGATGGAAAACAGGAATGGCTTTCCTCTTTTGAAATATACGACTTTTCACAACGCAATCATTCCCCTAGTCTATGCAGACCATTTAGAGAAACTGCAAACACTACTAATTTACAAACTGCCAAAATATACATGCATTTCTTATGTATTTAGTTTAATTACACAATAAAAATGTGGTCGTTTTTCAAAATAAAATAAAATAAAATTATATGTATATATATACACCAGTCAAAAGTTTTTGATTTTTTTTTAAAGAATTCTCTTCTGCTCACCAAGCATGCATTTAATTGATCCAAAATACAGCAAAAGCAGTAATATTGTGAAATATTTTCACTATTTAAAATGATAGAAATTACTACTTTTATTTAGAAAGGATGCTTTAAATTGATGTTAAAGACAAAAGTGATGATAAAGACGTTCATAATGTTACAAAAGATTTCTATTTCAGATAATTGTTGTTCTTCTGAACTTTCTATTCATCAAATAAACCTGAAAAAAATCTACTCAACATAATAATAATAATAATAATAAATGTTGTTTTTTGCAGCAAATCACTTTATTAGAATGATTTCTGAAGGATCATGTGACTGGAGTAATGCTGCTAAAAATTCAGCTTTAAAATCACAAGAATAAATTGCATTTTAAAATATATTCAAATAGAAAACAGTTTTTTAGGTAGTACAAATATTTAAACATTTTTTTACTGTTTTTGCTGTACTTTGGATCAAATAAATGCAGGCTTGGTGAGCAGAAGAGACTTCTTTAAAAACATTAAAAATCTTACTGTTCAAAAACTTTTGACTGGTAGTGTATATAAATTATTCTATTTCATAATCCCACCAATCATCTAAGAGCTTGCCAGACTGACAAAGTGCTTACGGTGTTGTTTGTAAAAATGAAGGTGAAAAACGGTCATGTAAATCTAAACTGTTTTTGGCGCAATAAACCTTGACTAACACCTACACACCTGACCATCAGGCTGTCAACATTGACAGAATCCCTCGCCAGCCAGCTGCTGGGCCGTGAGTGGATGCTGATGTTTCATTTAATAGCAGGCAGAGATGAGATAAGCCTCCTCTGCCCAAACAGCTGACAGGAGTCTCTCTCCCCCGCTGCATTCCATTACGGCCCATCCCGCGTACGTGGCCCATCTTTCCTAATGATCTGGGATTAGTTAAATGATATGCACACCGAAGGATTCATTTATCATTTTGAGACGCAAACAAAGGCGATATATTAATCTAAGCACATTGTGACGTATAATTACCTATTCAAAAGGGTCTCAGAGATCAATAAAGCTTTTAGCCCTGCAAGGCCTTTGTATCCTTTGCAAAGTGAGAAAGCCTTCCTGAGATTATAAAGCAATTGTTTCCAGGTAGGATGAATTGCTGTGAGCTCAGACTGGAGGAGTCACAATTGATTAATCCATTAGGAAAGCATAATTTAGCCCCTTGCTTTACAGCCCGTTTAGTGTTATTTATCTATTTATCAGAGAGCACGACTGCACCCTTTTCCACATTGGCCACACTAGAGGAATCCCAGCAAAAAGTCCAGCAAATAATCCGTGAATTATTATTGGAATTTCCTGTGGAGTGTTTTCATTTGAAAATGCCACTGTGTTCCAGCATCCATTAGATAAATCGCTTCCAATTTCTCCCTGAGAGATTGGCAATAAATGAGAGCAGACATAGAGACATGCCTCAGCTGCAATCTCCAATATAATACAACACACGCAGCACCTCACAGAGTCTCGCTGCTAAAGATGAAGCAAGGAAAACAAATGAAAAAAAAAAAAAAAAAAAAAAAAAAAACATAACAAAACCAGATCCTAAATGGGGGTTTATTTTCTTCTGGAATGACCCTTTCTTCTACGCAGCTGGCTGTCTAAAATCAATATTGGTTTACAAGGATTGGAACAAGAAACAGAGCACGGAAAAACAACAAGAAATCCAAGCAAACAAACACGGAGGTCTTTCTTTTCACTTTAACCGAGACCGAACCCATGCGGCGCTCACACGCCGTCGGTGAGGAGCGCGACGTTCGCTGCTGTTTCTGTGGAAGCTGTTGTTTTGTGCGCATTAGTAATGCTCCTATGATCGGCCGTGTGTGTACATTCACAATAAATACGGGCTGAACTTAAAATCTGCACCTTTGCAAATTACGTATCTCCAGCTTGATCTACTGACGCCTTCCTGCGTGTGAATTAAAAACACACGCGATGGTAAAGGTGGAAGTAATTGTGAATTCTCCGGTGCAGATATCAAAACGGGGCCAGTTGCTCTTGGGCTGCCGACACTGCATCCGAATCCTAATGTTGTTTTCTTTATTTAAACAGAATTAAGTTTTGCACCCGCTCAGCCACAGGGTGTTTACCAATCAGCCAGCACTGAGCTGCTAATGCGCAGAACAGCGACAGAGCAGGCGGAGAGATAATGCACTTTAAAGGCTTTGCCATCCGACGCTGACGACCTCAGCATGCGTACTGCATGCCTGCCTCCTCTGATTTCCACAGCTATCACAGGAAACAAGCCTCGCACAGTCTATGTCTTTTAAGAGGGGAAAAAAAACAAAAAAACACTTCCTTCAAACTTCCTACATGTTAACTAACTTTGTGCTAGTTTTACTTGATTTCTATTTGAAGATGTACCTTACACCATAATTATGCCATCTTCAGGATGCCACCATCAGGTTGAAACTGATAAGCCTGATCCATCCTTATTATTATAGTTTTTCATTAATGTTTTGAAACAGTTTATTTTTATATTTTCGGTTTTCATTTTATTTTTAAAGTTTTAGTAATTTTGATGTTTTGTCATTTTAGTAGTCAGTTTTTATTCTTTATTCAATTTCAGTCAACAGAAATCAGAAAACAAAATATGTATTTGTAATTTACACTCATTTAAAAACCATCTGTGCAGAGCTGTTTCCTTCTTTTAGCATTGCCAGAACATTTTTTAACACATTTAAAATGTTTTCTGTTACAGTACTGTATGTTAAGAAAATCTTGACAAGAACATATTTCTCAAGTTATTAAACTACATTTTTCATGCCTGAAACTGGAACACTTAAAATAGAAGGAGCTTCTAAACTTCAGAATAGGTCATTTTTACTATATCATGACAAATGCAACTTTCAGACTGATGCCACGTACGTATCTGGGGGAAACAAATTTCATTTTCAGACTCTGCAAAAAAATAGATTTTTGAATTGCATTAGTTATTTATATCTCATGCTATTAAATTGTATTACTGAACTCTTTGGTGCTCACTGCTCTAATGTACATTAACTAAAAAAAGGCTGTTTTGCACCTTGAAACTGTGCAATATGACAGTCCTCCAGTGATGTTGAAAGATTTAAGTGGAAGTTATTATTGCCAGACTTTCAGTGCTAATCACATCAGCCTAATGGCCAGTGAAGGGAATACCAAATGAGGGCGAATATGTAATGACTTGCGCGAAATCCAAGGCTGAATAATTGACATGGACATGCGAGGAACATTATATTGGTCTCATTTTCAATGGACACGTAATAGCAAGGTTCATTTCAGGAGAGCCCGAATAATGTCCTGAAAATTACCAGCAATCCAACCACAAGGGTTTGCGTGAATGGCATGTTCAACTGATGCTCAATCTTTCTGTGAATAACATGTTTAAAGATTCAGATATTTATTGGCTGCGGCCGGACCTCTCGTCTTCATAATTTGACAATAAAGACACCTCAGTGGCACTTGTTGCAATGGACAATGGCTTTTCTACCTCCTGTGGATTATAACAAGGTTGGCAGGAGTAACTTCTGCAACAGTCTGCCAGTTTTAAACGCTGCCACTCACTGTTTGAAACAATGTGACAAGTAAAACACAAAAGAAACACACGGCAATGAATGACAGGGGCATGTTAGATCAATCTCATGTGAAGAATCACCAAGGGACGGGTGGGTTGGAACGGGAATAGAGAGGGAGGGCAAGTGTGAGCGTCTGCTGGTGTCTCCGCGTCAGTGCACCGGCAACTTGTTCCGTAATCATTCCCCACTGTGACTGCACTGCTGCTGGAGATGCATGCTGAGAGAGCTAATTAGCACGGCCCTCCACACTGTGTCCGTTCCCCCTCACACACCCCGCAGCCAAGCTTCCCCACATCCCTTTCACACGTGTGAGGTTGCAGCACGCTCACACTTTCATTAGATGGGGATCAATCATCTGCTCACATTGGGTAATCACAATTTAATTTCATGCATTTCAAATTTTAATTTGTTTATTATTATGCCCCAAACTGTCATTTCAGAAAGCTGCTACTGTGCAGGTTTGTTTTCATATGCCAAGTAAAATCTGCACTATGCAGAGAGAAAGAGAAGAAATATCTGGGTACATTCTCCATGCTGTGAAGGAGCAGACGTCTGAGGTCTAAGGTTGGTATGATTTAGCTCATGGAACAAATTCACTGTGCCAAAACATAGTGAGCTGCCTACAGAAGCAGTATTTTAAGACACCATCACAGGCACGTGACCCAGACGGTAGGCAACTTAATTATACTGCCTACTTTTTGAACAAAAAATTAATCACAGAATGCATTTGGGTTTCTAAGTTGGGGGATAAATAAATGTTTATTATGAGTACTAAAAAAAACTATATAAGCCTCTACACCAACACACAATAACATTCTGTTCATGCATTGTATTTATTATAAGTGTGCACTGCAGTTTAAATGCTGAAGCTCTTTGATTCTGATTGGCTGTCAATGTTTTTCATCAGCTGGAGGGAAAAAAAACATTCTGAAAGTGATTTCAACAAAATCGTTCCTCTCTGTCTTTATTGTTATATCTGTGTTGTGGAATTCCCTGTTCTTATAGAATTAGAATTAATATCAAAACTGTATCATTAAAGTTATTCTATAGTTTGTATCCTTGGCAGCTCATGGAACAAATTCACTGTGCCAAAACATAGTGAGCTGCCTACAGAAGCAGTATTTTAAGACACCATCACAGGCACGCTTCTGACGCAAAGTGACCCAGAAGGTAGGCAACTTAATTATACTGCCTACTTTTTGAACAAAAAATTAATCACAGAATGCATTTGGGTTTCTAAGTTGGGGGATAAATAAATGTTTATTATGAGTACTAAAAAAAACTATATAAGCCTCTACACCAACACACAATAACATTGTTCATGCATTGTATTTATTATAAGTGTGCACTGCAGTTTAAATGCTGAAGCTCTTTGATTCTGATTGGCTGTCAATGTTTTTCATCAGCTGGAGGGAAAAAAAACATTCTGAAAGTGATTTCAACAAAATCGTTCCTCTCTGTCTTTATTGTTATATCTGTGTTGTGGAATTCCCTGTTCTTATAGAATTAGAATTAATATCAAAACTGTATCATTAAAGTTATTCTATAGTTTGTATCCTTGGTGTGAACAGCCCTTTAGAAGATATCTTCAAAGGCTTAGGTTTTAAAATAAACTAATATATACCCTGTGTAGCGTCTGGACCACTCAAACACACAATATATTGTTACACCTGTAAGGGAGAGAGGGTGAATAAGAGATAAATAGAGGGCAAAAAATGGAAGAAGCATTGACAGAGGTTTAAGGTGATTAACCAGTCATTAATTTTATCAGACAAAACTATGAGCTGATTAGCACAGTGAGGTGAAACCTATTGACATAATAGAAGCAGAGCACAGGGAGGGCAGATATGCAGCCAACAATTCTGCAAACAGTGGACAACACAGTAAGGAGTCCCACTGAGAGAGAGGGAGAAATAAAGAGAGACAGATTTCTATCAAATTAGTGAAGCAGACATTCTTTGGCACGTACCACATCAGTTATGTCAGCTTCTCTGGCAATCTTGTTTGAAATTGAATAATCTAATTTGCTTTAAGTTATGATGTTCCACTAATTTTCCAGTCAAGGCACTTCCATTTTCCACTTTTCCATTTTCTATTTTTACTCCCATGCCTCGTTCCTCTTGTTCTTCCATGTCTCTGTGATTACGCTGATGTTCGTTACTTTTCCACAGAGTCCAGACATTGATGAATCAGGGATTTCTCTCAACAACAGTGGTTTCCAGAGGGGTTCTTTCAGAATAGTGGCAAGGGAAAAGACATAGTGAGCAACAGTAAGACACCTTAGAGAGGCTTCTATTTGGAATAAAAGTACAAATACAAAAAAGGACAAAAGCATCTAAGAAAAAATGTGAAACACAAAGGAACATGGTAGAACTGAAGGTAAGGTCAGAATGGTCGGCTGATACCAAAATGTTATTAATGAAAAAATAATAATAATAATTATATAACAAGAAGGTTACTTTCTACACTCACACATACTTCTTAAAGTTAACTGAAGCTTAAAAAAAGACAGAGATGCCATGTGTGTTTCTGAGAGATGATGGTCAAAGCTACTGGATCTCCATAGATGAAAACACGTTTCACCCATGCGTTTCACCCCCTCTAAAAAAAAAAGACATGGAGCAGGCTCTGTTCAAGTTCTACTTGATATACTGTCTCTAAAAAGTGCATGTAATCACATATGGAGTAATTAGAGTACCAAATGTTTAAGAGATATAATTTAAAAAATCCATATATATATATATATTAGTGGTGTCAAAATTAGCACGTTAATGCAGGCGATTAATTTTTTCAGTTTAACGCGTTAAAAATATTTAACGCAATTAACGCAGGGACGAGGCTAGGGTTGGCCACCCCACTCACAACTGCTGCTTCTGTCACTTTTTCTCTTGTCAAGAAGTGCATTTATTCAGTCGTAGAACGACTGAGAACGGGAGACGTTTCAGATGCGCGCTCCACTTCAGCGCGAGTCAAGCGAGCGCGGAAAAGGTACTGTGCTCGCACCGCATGCTCTTCAATTGCACGCACAAAGGCGCCGGCGTGCGCTGTAGCCTGTATCCTTTCATATCAAAGTGTGAAATAAATTACGTGCATGCAATGTCGTAGTCAGTTAAGTCATGAAGTTACCAAAAAGGCGATTAAAGCTACCTTAATAAAACTGTGCATGCATGTAATATATTTTATGAGTCACATTTAAGAACATGTCTCTGAAATGGTTTTCAAAACTGCCCTGGAGCAGCCCAGCACTGTCTCAATCATCTAACACGATGATCCGATTTAACTCGTCAGCTCATTAATAGAGACTTTAAGACCTGAAGTGGGTCAGAAAATGTAAAAAGAGTTGAGAGAAAATATGATGAGTGTCAGATCCGTGTCACGTTCAGCAGCGGCAGCTCTTAAAAAAATAACAGCCAAAATAACCAAGTAACCAGCTGCTGTGATGTCTATTAATCAAAGGACAAAGAAAAAAAAGAGGAAAAAATAACTTTTATAGCTTTAAGGATTCATCTATATTTAATTTAGTGTTTGATAACTTAAATTACAATTTCTGTATATTTCTGCTGAAGGGCACAGGTAAATATGCATTTATTATAATGGGTTTATGTTAAGATTGTTTTAAGTTCACTTAAATTAGAAGTTATTTTTTTTTAAGTCTAATACATTTTTTAATTGATAGCTCTCAAATATTGTAATGTTAGAAGGCTATAGTCAATGGTTAAATATTAGGGAGGGGCAAATTTGATAGAGAAATCAGTATTGGTATCATTGATACTGGCCTTCGGTCAGAAAAAAAGATGCCATTAAACACATATTTAAAAAATATACTGTCTTTATGCTGTTTGTACATTAATTTGTAGATTGAATGTGAAATTATTGCAATATAAAAGTATATTTAAAAACTTTAATGTTAGGTGGGATTAATCGTGATTAATTTCAGAAAAATGTGTGATTCGTTTTTTTTAATCGATTGACAGCACTAATATATATATATATATATATATATAATTGTGCCCAGTACTTAAATAAAAACAAACCGTCATAACATTTGTTTTCTTTAAAACTTCATAAAAATGTATGCCATTTATTGAGGTGTACAGCTAAGTTTGCTTCCTTAGCTAACCTTACATCTAACACAGTCTATATATTTTCAAAATAAACTATAGCAGAAAAGGACTCTGGCACTGAATACATTATGTCTGATTAGAACTGCAAGAATAATTTGACACTGTTTACCACTGCCTGAAAATTGACAGAGCTGTGTTTGTCTAATAAGCAGTGACAAAAGCAAGCTTCTCGGTCCAAAAACAAAGCACAAACGGTTTAGTTCACTGGTGGCGGTGGCTGTGGTTGGCTGTTTCTTTCATAACACCAGATGTTTAAAGAAAAGTAGAAGGACTTAAACACAGCAGTGCTTTTTCAAGCAAGTTCTGATCTAACAGCAATGTTAACCTGTAAAAAGCTTCAGGAATATGCAAATGAGATACATCTATGGAGATACAGTTGGTACAAAGTGTGACTGTGAGAGTCGCGGATCACGGGTCAGTCTACGACTGGCCCTCCCTGATGAGCTCGTTAGCAGGCTGAGGTCTGCCACGCAGGGGGCCATTTACTTGACTGAACTGATTGAGAATGTGGGCATTTCCCTTTGTCCATCAATAACTGCCCAATCAGTGCTGAAGCGAAAAGCTGTCCTCACTGCAGGCACTTCACTAATGTTCCGTAAATGTGAGCCTGACTGATAATACTGAATCACTGGCAGCTCGAATAAAGAAATAACAAAAGAATGGATGGGTGAGAGAAAGAAGAGATGAAAGCAATGAAAGAAATAAATGAAGAAGGAAAGAAGTAATGCGGTACTGAACCATTAGACTGCTCAAATAATAAATGAAGATAAAGAAACTAGAGAAAGAAAAGACGGAAGAAAGGATAAAAAGTAAGAAATGAGAGAAGGAAGGAAATAATGCACTGAATAAATAGACTGCTCATAATGAAATAAATAGTGAAAGAAAGAACAAAATAAAAGAAATCACAGAATAAAAGGAGAAGGGGAGAATAAAGAAAGAAGTAAGGAATGCTATATTACTGAACCATGAGTTAGGAAGGAAGGGAGAAAGGAAGTTAGAAAGGAAGAAAAAGAAAAGGAATGAAATAAGACTGAACCATAAGTCAGGAAGGAAGGAATGCAACACTGAAACATTAGACTGCTCATATAATGAAATAAATAGTGAAAGAAAGGACAAAATAAAAGAAATGAAAGGAAGGAAGGAAAATAAAGAGAAGGAAGGAATGTAATAATACTGAACTATCAGTCAGGAAGGAAGGAAGGAAAAGAGCAAGAAAATTATACTACTGAACCACGAGTCTGGAATGAAGGAAGGAAAATATAGAACGAAAGAAAGAAAGAAGGGAGGAAAGAATATAATACTACTAAACCACATGGATGGAGGAAAGGAGGGAGGAATGCAATGCTACTGAACCACGAGTTAGTCGGTCAGGAAGAAAGAAAGAAAGAAAGAACACAATTGATACATCAGGAAGGAAGGAACGACACAACATATCTATGAAAGCCAATGTGTAAAGATACTGTCATTATGTTTAACTTGTTTAAAAACTGCTTTATGGTGCACGACGTGGAGTCAGAGCACAGCTGATAAGAGCTACATTATATAGATGTCTACCCTGCTGGCACCTGACAACAGAGCTCAGTGTTTTAGTCCACTACTGCAAGACCCAAGGACAGGCTTTACACCGAAGGTCAGAGTAAATACCGCCAAGCATCGAGCTCTGATGGCCACTGAATCCCCTCCCACTCAACTGCCTATGCTCAGGGCAGGGTCACCTGTCAGGGGTGTCCTCCCTCTGGGCCATAACACCATCCAACACAAACATAAAAAAAGAGAGAGACACTCAACCATCTAATGCTCATGTCACCTCCAAACCCCCTATACTTAAACATCTCCATGAACAAACTCCAGCTGGTATGGCACTGAGTCCACTCAAATGCCAACCAAGGACCAAACACACACTGGAACTACTTAAGTGCAGTGATGAGCAAAAACATAACAGATGAGCTGACAGAAATAGGTGAAGGACGTCCTCATGAAAATGCATGTGCATGCAGTTTTTGACAACAAACTTCATCCACATGTTTAATCAAGTGGCAATTTGCATGCAAGTACACTTTAAGAGAAAGCAAGACGTGCATCAAGGGCTTGGATGTTTAAGAGCACAAGAGTGTGCTGGTACTGAGGCATTTTAGAGAGTGGTGTAAAAATGAACGTTGATTAAAAAAACACACTATACAACTCTTAAATGAAATTGCCACAGCTTTTTTGAAAAATTATGTTCTTGTGTTAAACACGAATTCATTGGCCTTTGGAAAGTAAATAGAAAAAAGTCAGAACAACCATTCAGATATGTCACAACTGGCTCCAGCTTAAACCCCTGTGGTTGGGACACCTGTGTCCCAGCAGCATCTGGGATGCCTCCGAATAGATGACAAGGCCAGCAAAGAGATGTAACTAAGAGTGACGGTGTAGTTCTGGCTGCCTGGGAACACCGGCAGGGGGGTGGCTGTCTTTCATAGCGGGACCAAATGGCTTCGCCATCCAAATCAGCTTGTAAAACACACAGCCAGATGTCCATCTTACACACAACAACAACAGCAGTTACAGCTTTCATACACATTCTGGTAACAGTTACAATCTCAGTAGGGAGGCTTACCTGCCAGCTTTATAAATAAACTCAGAAACACACACTTGCCGTATCAGAGAAGATAATATTCTGAAGAATACTGTCTTTCGGGGGAGAACTGTCAAGTTTGTCTATAACTGTCACCAATCACCAAACCCAAGATGGCTATTACACCTAACAGGATTTTTCTTCCTTGACAATTTCAGCTTCATGCAAATCTGCTGCTTAAACAGGTTTATAATTTACTACTTGTCATTTAACAGATGCTTTTAACCTGAGGTTAAGTATGCATGTGCCTTTCTCAGTAGTTCTGGGCTTGTATCAGGAAGGTTGCAGGTGCCAGTCCCACAAGGGATGATACACAATCCATCACTGTTATGTTATTCCAGCGTTACCGTGTCTGTAATATGAGTACTCCAAGTTGCTTTGGATAAAAGTATCTGCTAAATGGCAAGTAGTAAAGTATAAGCTTTCTGGTCTGGTGTCCAAAAGACCGTAGGTTCAAACCCCATGCAGGGCGATCCATGAGGAAATCAAAGTTCTCCAGGATGTTATTATGAATGCAACATAGAACTTTGGATTGATTGGATTTTAAGCACATAAGGTGTAGTTTTAGAAACAAAGAGAAGGGATTATGTTTGATACCTTGCAGAGGAAGCTGACGTTGTAGCCGAATGTCTGAGCATTTCTGGAGCCAGAGTTCATGTAATTACCGACCAGCAGCACCAGCTCCAGGAGCATGCTGAAACCTCCACTTTTCTTCACCTCCTCGCATGCAAATGTCACATTCATGATGTCGGGCCGGATGTTGTTCACTTGCTCCTCAAATGTCAGCTTGAATAGGATCCCGTTCAGTCGGGGACGCAGCATCTTGACTGAGCTCATCTGAAATGGAGAGAGGACAACTTAAACTTTAAACATCCTCAGTTATCACAACACACACACAAATATTACTTTTGGGATATGAAATAGTTCAGAATGAAATCGGTTATTGTATTCATTTGATGATAGCTATTTAGCTTGGCCTAAAGCAAAAAAGAAGCAGGAAGTTACTGCATTTTTATTAGAGGTTACTAAACTATTTTTTTTACGTTGAATACTGCACACTGATGAATCGCTCACAATAAAACCAGAAACAAGGTTAAATAAGTCTGAGGCATGGCACAGATACAAAAAAAGCCATAAACAAAATTAAGAAGTTACCCGTACAATTGTGTTAACACTGAAAACAGAAATTTTGCTACAAATCTTGTAACAAATAAATGTCAGATTCTGCCGTTCACCTATAATTACATTTAACTGTGATAACAGCAACAATATAACTGGTTTGGTGCTGGAGTGAGATGACATTTCAGTTAAAAGACAGCGAGGAAGAGGAGGAGGAAAGGAAGGAGCGAGGAAACAAAACAACAACAAGGATCCTACAGGAGCTGCTTGTTGAGGAGGTCGACCTCAGACACTCTCGCTCCAGATTTCTGCATAATCTGACGCTCACAGGCAGCCCAGAGATGCAGTAAGGATGTACCATTACTGCTCACATTTATTCATCTTTATGAGCAAGTTGCCGATCAAAAAAAACCTGAGTCGACCCACGCCCCCATTCACCGCCCCACCCCACCCTGCACATCCAGATTTGATTTCTCTGCATAAGAGGAAATCACAATAAAAGAGGGTGAGTTGGTGACAGCTCTGGAGGGAGACAGGCCGAGAGTGACTTATTTCCCCAAGGAGCAGTGCGAGGTTTTGATGAGGTGCTTCCGAAGCCTGCCTGTATATTACCCGCCTTGAGCTCAGTCACAGGAGGAGACTGTCACAACGTGCTTCATTACGCCATCCAAAGACACAGGTAGTGAAAGACACAACACAGAGAGAGAACGAGAGGGTTGTTCTGTTACCCTGTGCTGAATTGATTCCTGTGTGAATCTGCTATCAAAGGCAGGTTTGTCAGATGCGCCATAATACCAGTGAAGGAATGCATATGCATCAACCTAGATCGATCAGTGCATGACAGGATTACACCTGACTGCAACTGTAAAGCAGAGTTCTAATGTAAAAGAAAAAGAAAAAAAAAGTACTTAAAGGAAACTGAAAATGTTGCCTTCATTTGCTCCCCCTAATGTTATTTCAAACCCATCTGACAAAAAAAGGAGATGCTTTAGCTTGGCCTAAAGCAAAAAAGAAGCAGCAAGTTACTGCATTTTTATTAGAGGTTACTAAACTATTTTTTTTACTTTGAATACTGCACACTGATGAATCGCTCACAATAAAACCAGAAACAAGGTTAAATAAGTCTGAGGCATGGCACAGATACAAAAAAGCCATAAACAAAATTAAGAAGTTACCCGTACAATTGTGTTAACACTGAAAACTGAAATTTTGCTACAAATCTTGTAACAAATAAATGTCAGATTCTGCCGTTCACCTATAATTACATTTAACTGTGATAACAGCAACAATATAACTGGTTTGGTGCTGGAGTGAGATGACATTTCAGTTAAAAGACAGCGAGGAAGAGGAGGGAGGAAAGGAAGGAGCGAGGAAACAAAACAACAACAAGGATCCTACAGGAGCTGCTTGTTGAGGAGGGCGACCTCAGACACTCTCGCTCCAGATTTCTGCATAATCTGACGCTCACAGGCAGCCCAGAGATGCAGTAAGGATGTACCATTACTGCTCACATTTATTCATCTTTATGAGCAAGTTGCCGATCAAAAAAAACCTGAGTCGACCCACGCCCCCATTCACCGCCCCACCCCACCCTGCACATCCAGATTTGATTTCTCTGCATAAGAGGAAATCACAATAAAAGAGGGTGAGTTGGTGACAGCTCTGGAGGGAGACAGGCCGAGAGTGACTTATTTCCCCAAGGAGCAGTGCGAGGTTTTGATGAGGTGCTTCCGAAGCCTGCCTGTATATTACCCGCCTTGAGCTCAGTCACAGGAGGAGACTGTCACAACGTGCTTCATTACGCCATCCAAAGACACAGGTAGTGAAAGACACAACACAGAGAGAGAACGAGAGGGTTGTTCTGTTACCCTGTGCTGAATTGATTCCTGTGTGAATCTGCTATCAAAGGCAGGTTTGTCAGATGCGCCATAATACCAGTGAAGGAATGCATATGCATCAACCTAGATCGATCAGTGCATGACAGGATTACACCTGACTGCAACTGTAAAGCAGAGTTCTAATGTAAAAGAAAAAGAAAAAAAAAGTACTTAAAGGAAACTGAAAATGTTGCCTTCATTTGCTCCCCCTAATGTTATTTCAAACCCATCTGACAAAAAAAGGAGATGCTATGTGGAATGCTCTTCTCTATACAATGAAAGATTGCATCTGCTGTACCCCAAAAAGTTGATTTATTAGTTTTTATTACTCTTGCTCACAACTCACAGAAAACCAAATGGTCACCAGTTGTCATGACAACGACAAAGTTTATGGACGCTGCACCTATGAGATCCGTGATAAAAGCAAATCCATTGTTGAATGAATAAATAAATGTTTTATTTATATAACACCTTTCTTAAACTCAAGGTTGCTTTGCAAAAGAGCAAATAAATCAAGGAAAGAAATCCATATATAAAAACAAAGTATATAAACCTAGCTTATGGTCCAAATAAATATATAAATAAATAAATAAACATACACATCTGTCACGAATTCGGTCCATGGACTTCCGTTTATTCACCACCAGAGGTCACCCTTTCCATTACATTGACTCTCGCACAACACAAACTGTTGCATAGCACCCCGGACTACACATCCCATCATTTTTTGCACGATTTGCACACTGCACTGATTTGCACTCATTGCACACAGCTGGTTCTAATCACCTCACTCACAATATAACACCCACTCTACCACCTTTCTCTGCTGAGTATTGTTTAGCCTGTACCCCTTTCCGAGTCTCCGTGTTTTCCTTGTTTTGCCTTGCCTGTTTTTGCGGTTTCTGATCTTTGCCTGTTTTCCTGGATTTCTCCCTCTCGTCTCGCCCCTGTGATTCTGTCTGCCGATCGGTGACCTACGCTAGCCCTAGGACTATTCTTGTGTTTTTGCCCGCCATATACCTGTTTGCCATTGTTCGACCCTGCCTGTTATACCACGTCTCTTGAATTAAAGCTTGCAGATGGATCCACACGTCTCACGTCTCG
Organism: Sinocyclocheilus grahami; assembly: GCF_001515645.1. Lineage (NCBI taxonomy): Eukaryota > Metazoa > Chordata > Actinopteri > Cypriniformes > Cyprinidae > Sinocyclocheilus > Sinocyclocheilus grahami. The sequence continues at coordinate 599,935 of NW_015505346.1, read as the reverse complement.
TCAGCCCCGTTACAGAATACTCAACCTGAGTCGAGTCTAGTCACAGTTGATCTTCCTGAGTCAAATCGAGTCACAGTTTATTATCCTGAGTCTGGTCAAGTCATGGCTGATATTCATGAGTCTAGTCAAGTCGCAACTGATCTTCATGAGTCAAGTCAAGTCACAACTGATCTTCATGAATCAAGTCAAGTCACAACTGATCTTCAGGAGACAAGTCAGGTCACAGCTGATCTTCATGAGTCAAGTCAGGTCACAGCTGATCTTCATGAGTCAAGTCAGGTCACAGTTGATCGTCATGAGTCAAGTCAGGTCACAGCTGATCGTCATGAGTCAAGTCAAGTCTCAGTTGAGCTGC
>NW_015505346.1:595779-599123 GCF_001515645.1 Sinocyclocheilus grahami | reverse complement strand
GCTGCAGAACCTCCCGAGGTAGCGGTGTCCACTGCTGTGCTCCCAGAGGCCATGGTGTCCACTGTAGTTTCTTCGGAGGTGGCGACACTTGCCTCAGTTCCTTGCGTGGTGGTGGCGCCCAGCAATGCACTTTCTGCCTGTTCTGTTCCGGCCAAGGAGGCCGTCTATGAACTCTCTGCCTGTCCTGTTCCAGCCAAGGAGGCAGTCAATGAACTCTCTTTCTGTTCTGTTCCAGCCAAGGAGGCCGTCTATGGTAAAAGCTTAATTTAATTGGTTACAATTCAATAAAAACATCTTCTCTAACATCTCTTTTTTCATCCCATGTAATAAAGTAAACCACAGGGGATTGGAAGGACACAAGGGTAATTAAATGATAACAGATTTGTACTTTTGGGTAAACTATTCCTTTAATCCAGGTGCGAGTCACATCAAGTGTAGACTTGTGCGCTGTGTAGAACTAACTGATGTAGAGAGAAGCTTAAATATTTGAGAGAACGTCAAGACAAAGGCCAACGTTAATGGGATTTGGTCAATATAGGAAGTAAGTCTAAAAGCCCTTCCAGTTTAAGAACTCGGGACCTAATCATGCTCTGTAGTAAAATAAAGCTCTGCCTCACTCTTTATTATTCATCAAAATCATAGCTTCTGTCAGTCACAACCAAGCTACCAGATTTGACTTGTCATAAAAAATGCCCTTTATATTCTTGGCCTTTTAATTATACATTACTGAGTCTCTTTACATATTGAATAGCACTGATCCTGCATGGAGCCTGAAGGCAGTCTTCTTTCTCCAGCACGTTCTCTTTCTCTCTCTCTCTCTGTACCTAATTTCCCACTGCCCCCCCCCCCCCCGTTTAAGAACTCGGGACCTAATCATGCTCTGTAGTAAAATAAAGCTCTGCCTCACTCTTTATTATTCATCAAAATCATAGCTTCTGTCAGTCACAAAGATTTGACTTGTCATAAAAAATGCCCTTTATATTCTTGGCCTTTTAATTTTTAAGAGAGAGAGAGAGAGAGAGAGAGAGAGAGAGTGGAGGAGAGAAATAGATCCTGCTTTTCAGCTCAAAATCCTTCACACAGAAGTAGAGAGCTATTGGTGTGAGCAACAACAGAAATGGAAAGGAGGGTGATTTTAGTATCAGAGAGAGAGAGAGAGAGAGAGAGAGAGAGAGAGAGAGAGTGGAGGAGAGAAATAGGCGGAAGTGGAACAGAGATGTGTGAAGGGTTATGCACTGGGGTGTGACGAAAAGTAGAGGAGAAATAGTGAACTGGAGCCAAAGGAGAGAGAATGAAAGAGGAAGAGGGGAAGAAAAGACTAAGAAAATGAGAAGGCTAAAATCAATTGAAATGCTTTTTAGTGTGAGATTCCCTCTTTTTCACCAAATTATTGGTGCTGGTGCCAAGCCCAGTGTTTGGCTGTTGATTAAAATGGTAGTGAACAAGTTTTGTGCAACTGTTTTGTTTGGCCTCTGATACTGTTATTTCTTCAATAAAACACACGGAATGATTTCAAACTGGGCACCGGGTCTGGCACCTGCACCGTATCTGTGGAAATAGCTGTGTCCAGATTAAAATACTGACCAATAACGAAACATTCAGGAGCCAAATTACTTTTTTAGCTGCTAAATTACAGAATTGCTCGAAACAGATGGTTGTTCATTGTGTGATCCATATTCATCTACTGATGACTTATTAGAATTCAAATATCAGCTAGTGTGTGGAACAGTTGCAGTAGATTACAGTGCAGTACTACAGATGCCAACATGCACTAAATATGCAATTCAGTTCATTGGATGTATAGCACTGGAAGGACACTGAAAGGACACTGACTCAGAGGTGGTTCCAGAAATCTCTGCAAACCATTATGTTTATTTTTGTAATGGATTCAACATAAAAAGTATTTGGTGCTGTGTTTTCAAGTCTGTTACATAAATTATGGTGTTTTAATATAATCTTCTGTTCCAATTTCATGCTGTTCTTCTAATGATCCAGAACAGTATTTGTGCCACATAAATTTAACTCTGTAACAGTATTTCTGTCTTTTTGGGGAGAAAAAGTCAAGATAAACATTGATTGTATTATGGTTCCCACCTTTTATTCTCAGATCTTGCTCTGAATCGATTCCACCTTACAATTGCAATTCCATTTATTACATCAAAGCTCTATTGTGAATGTTAATCTTTAACTAAACACTTTCATATGATACTTATTTAAACAATCAAACAAAAAAATGACATTTTTAATGGTTTGTCACATATGTAAACACTTTTTCTGAGAACCAATTTAAAAATAAAATTGTATACACATTTCAGACTTTAGCATAATAATATTAATAATAAAATAAAATAAATAAATAAAATACATTTTAATAAATGTATTCAATTTGAATAAATAAATTTATTTTTATTTGTAAACATTTATTATGGAGCCCTGAAATGTGCTGGAGTTGTGCTAGTGATTTAAGGTACTACAATCTCAGTACTCACCACAATTCCAAACTGCTCAGATTCACAAAGCTCCTCGTATTCATTCTTTAGCTCGGCCAGATTGCTCAGCTCCTTCTGCTCAGGAAGGTTTTTGATCAGGTTCTGCAAAGAAAAATGTAGAAACACACCCATCAGTGCCACAGGTGAAAACACCTGCTGCCTGCTCATTTGGTGGACTATGGCAGGGATGTGAGTGACAGTAGAGCATGGTTTAAATGAGGCCACGGCTTTCTATGCTATTATGCCTTATGCTGGTGGTCGGAAATACACTTACAAATCACACAGAGCAGGGTTCCTCAAATCTTGCCCTGGAGGTCCAATGCGCTGCAGAGTTTAGCTCCAACCCTGACCAAACTCACCTACCTGTGATTTTCTAATGATCCTGAAGACATTGATTAGCATGCTCAGGTGTGTTTGATTAGGGTTAGAGCTAAACTCTGCAGGAAAGTGGATCTCGTGGGCCAGATTTGAGGATCCCTGACATAGAGACTCCCTAATGTTCAAATCCTTCCCCATGACTGCACACTGCCAATGTCAGATTGCAGAGAGAGTGAAAAAACACCCCTTCTTTAAGCACGCACGGCCTGATTGGGCTTTAAAAATCTATGGCAGCTCAATTCAAGGGGAAATATTCATGTTGGTCTTGACTTCATCTTTGTTTTCGTCAGCTTTCTAACATGTTGGTGGATCGAGCTGGCGCTCTCAAAGGAAAATCCAACCCGGCACAGAATTACTCTTGGAGCTCAACCGAGGTTCAAAGTTTTACAGTGCTGAGCAAATGACGTTCAAGGTGACTCTAAGAAACGAGGGAATAAATACCACCCCCACATCATTTAATATGTCACTGAAATGTCC
>NW_015505346.1:593995-595769 GCF_001515645.1 Sinocyclocheilus grahami | reverse complement strand
CATGTTGGTCTTGACTTCATCTTTGTTTTCGTCAGCTTTCTAACAAGTTGGTGGATCGAGCTGGCGCTCTCAAAGGAAAATCCAACCCGGCACAGAATTACTCTTGGAGCTCAACCGAGGTTCAAAGTTTTACAGTGCTGAGCAAATGACGTTCAAGGTGACTCTAAGAAATGAGGAAATAAATACCACCCCCACATCATTTAATATGTCACTGAAATGTCCCTGATGTTTATGGCTTTCTTTTCCTTTCACACAATTCGAGACGGAAGGACATATTTGAGCCAAGTTTGCCACTTTACAGATGTCAGGAACTCTATTGCGTTCCTTTTCCCAAAAATAGATTCATATTGCTTGTCCAACTTTGCAATTACCTCTAAGAGTAAAATCCAGCTGTAGGTGATGTGGGCGAGTGAGAGAACCTTCTTTTTTTCTAAATGCTAATAGTGCTCATAAAGGTCAGATGAGTAAATGAAAAAAAAACATGGAAACCTTTTTTTTCTTTTTTCCAAAGAAGTGCCCTTTCCATGGGTAGACTACTTCTCTCATTATGTCCTCTACTTTGGTTGGCATAAGCAAGCATGCTTGGACGTAGCCACTCTTGCTGGGTTACCAACATATTGCAAGCTCCAGCTGATTAGAGGCCTGGTGTGCGGGTCATATCTTCAATACACTGTAAGTACCAACTGAAACGTTAACAATAACTGTCTTTCTTGTCCTCCCTGTTGGAAGCATGTCCTAAACCCAGTTAAATGTTTTTATGTGGTCTTTCTCTGAAATAACTTCAAATGTCCTGCTGACAATAATAAGTCTGACGCAACACAAAGCCAATGCACTGACACCTGGATCTTGAACAAAATGGAGTATTTCTGGTGCTGTGAGATTTTTATGAACTTTACTCAAATAAATAATGGATAAGAATCTCTTGTGTACAAAGAGAACGAGTAAGAGAAAGAAAAATGTGATATTACTATAAACTAGGCCTTTAAACTCCAGTGAGTTCGGTACTATTCTCAATAGTAAACACAGACGAGCATTGCAAAGATTTTTTTTCTCTGCAAGAACGTGTACTTGCTTTTGATGAGATAATCATTAGCTTTGTTCTTTCTGCAATAGAAGAATATATGCATAAGCTAAGCACAATTTGTGTGTGTTTTAAGGATGCCTAGCACATCCACTTTCCCTGGTTCAAAGCAAATCTAGCCTAAAATAAAAAATGTATCAGAAGCCTATACTTGTCTGGACATTGAGATAAAACTGACGGTTGACTCCATCATCTCAGATGTTAAATTAAATAAATGCGCTGAGAGGTGTTAAAGGTGGGGTATGTATTTTTTTCCAAAAACGCTTTAGAAAAGTCGGGCCGAGTACCAAAACAAACTTGTAGCCAATCAGCAGTAAGGGGCGTGTCTACTCATGATGGGGACAAGAAAGCGCTCAGTGCACAGGATGGACATTAGCTGTGCCGAGCGACGACAGAAAGATAGAGATGGCAGATAAAAAAACAAAAGAAGAAAACGTCTGCGGAACAAAAGAAGGCTTACGATAAGGTAAGAAGTAGGACCCGTGTAAATATCGGATCAGCTTTTCAGTGCTGGAGAGAACTCAAGGAGCGGGAAGGCCTGCGATTGGATGCCGAGGTTGCTTTGTTTCTTCTCGATAGGCGAGAAACATTGGTTTTGCTTTGTTTCACAAACATAATATATAAAGAGTTCATTTGCAAAAAACGATTTTTTTTTTTTTCAAAAATCAAGTTTTTTTATTGCGCATTCCAAGT
>NW_015505346.1:585397-592575 GCF_001515645.1 Sinocyclocheilus grahami | reverse complement strand
CAGCCACAGCAATCATCATTGCTAATGTGCCGCCAAATCTCATTATTGGAGTTGTATTTCTCCATCGCCACTTACAGAGACGAGACAAGCGATTAAGATTTGCCGTTGCCTCTTTTCCAAAGGCATCTATAGGACAACCCACCAAATGGAGCAGAGACGGAGGGAAGACGTAACAAATGGGGCTAAAGAGAGAGGAGCGAGAATGCGGTTAATTGTTAATACGCTCATCTACGGTTTACATAATTATCGGAGTCCCGCATATTGAGTAAATGACAAGCAAGCAGAGCCATATGGGAGGGTTGGTAAGAGGCGGTTGAACCCTGAATGAAGCAGTCTGCTCACTCCAGGCCTCCAGACTCAATCTGCATCTGGGAGGGGGGTTAGCGGAGCACAGGCCCTAGCAGACAAGGCATGCTATGCTAATAATCCAGGGTAAACCTGAGAGAGACGTCCTGGTCTATGTACGTACGACAGTGGCTTTATTCTTTAAGACGCTGCTCGTCTCAATGTCGTTTCAGACTTCATGACCTTATTTACTTCCACAATGCATGTTCCTGAACTTAGGCTGGCCGCACACTAGATGATTTTAAGGCCGATTTTAAGCCCGATTTGCATCCCCGAACGATCAGAGGGTGTGGCCTGATTCGCGGCTTGTCGCAAACGATTTTTTGTCCAAAGAATCCTCTATTGTGTGGTGTCATTACAAGTATTTATCTGCTCCTGATCGAGACAGAGCGTCCCCGAACTCAAATCATAAATATCAAACATGCCATGAAAGCAGAGGAGAGCCAGCTGATATTGTTGATTGTCCTCTATTTGTTTTTCTTCTCTAGTCACGCTTGATCTTGTGAGTCTACATGAGATCACGTGTCACTGTGAAATCGTTCCTACAATCAACAAGCGTGTGGTCTCGCGATCTGGTCGAATCATCTAGTGTGCGTGTTCAGAGGATTATAAGGCTAAAAATCAGTTGAACTGTCTTCATGTCTGTGGTCTCCCATGGTTTTAAAATTGTTTAAGATTTAAAAATGGTCTAGTGTGTCCCAGGCCTTAGTGTAAGAGATTCATTAGAGCATGTTATTTTTCAAGTTAAAACAGTTTGCTTTGTATTCTTTAATCAAAACGCAAAGTTTTCTTCCTTTGAAACAACCATCCTTTTCCACAGACAAAATAATGCTAATCAACAGCCAAACAGCTATTACTTCTAATTAATTAATTAAAATAAATAAATAAATAAATGCATTTATTATTAAAATAATGTGATTTTTTTATGACTTTGTTCTGGTATGTAACATGCACTTTCCATTAATCAATAATATATGATAATAATAATAATAATAATAATGCGCACACACACACACACACACACACACACACACAAGATTCACTATATACTGTATGTCAAGTTTAAAAATAATTGTCAAATCTACTAAAATAATTGAATAACAAAAATTACTTTTAAAACACTGAGTTTAAAAACAAAAATATATAAATAAATGGGAGCGTGCATTAACTGATCAATGCTAGTGCCTTAATGTCAGTGGGAAACTGCAATTTCAATGTTGAGTGCAGTACCTTATTAAGGTGCAATTACTTGTGCTTTGGTATGTTTCCATGTAACTGTGAAAACAAGGAGAGTCTGCAAGTGTAATGACTGCCAAGTTCTTAAATGATACAGGAATTAATCCAGCATTGGGAAAGAATACAGAGAAGGAAAGTGAGACAGACAAGGCTCAGAATCCATAACTATTTTGACTGATCAGCAGTATACTTTGATGTCTGGTGTTGACACGTTCCAGTCACACAATCAACCTATGCCAAGTTAACAACTGTAAGTCTTTAGTCAGAACAGACACCCCGGCTATGATCAGATTAGCATATTACCATACTACTCTAACAAGTTCAGCAGTGTACAGTGTAGTATGAATATAGTATGTCAGTTTTCTGTATGGTTAGAATACCCTGAAGACATCTGCCTAAATCTGCAATATTCAACTAACTGCACTGCATGGAACACTTTATCTTACAATGCTACCTTCCATTTCCAGTGTGATGAATGAACCTCATTTTGACAAATATCTCTGCTAAAAGTTAAGGCATGTTTTACACACACACAAGTAGGGACCAATATCAAAATTCAGCCCCATATCAGTTGATAATTATTGCAATGTTATGCCCAATACCCAATAAATGAAATAGTTTTTAAAATATTATTGGAAGAATGAAACATTAATTTTCATTTTAAGATCTGCAAATGATTACACTTCATAGTGTTATTAAAGATTAACTTTGCATTAAATGATGGCAAAATTAATTTAAATGTAAAAATGAGCATCCTTAATTAAACATTAAAATTTTAACAACCTAGATTAACATAAACAAGTCAGTAATATCAACCAATAATCAATATGTCACTGAGACAGACAGACGGACGGACAGACAGACACAGACGATAGATAGATAGATAGATAGATAGATAGATAGATAGATAGATAGATAGATAGATAGATAGATAGATAGATAGATAGATAGATAGATAGATAGTATTAGATGACAACAAAAGTAGTTTAAATGTAAAAATAGGGGAAATGAGCATACACAATTAAACATTACATTTTAAACAGTTTAAAATTAAAAAGGTAATAAAACTGGCCTATCTAATCAATATGGCATTGATATATTGTGCATCCCTATTAAAAATGAGAACTTTTATAGGGATTTTATTTATATATATTGATATATGGATGGCATCATGTGACAAAAATATATTTAAAAAATGAATAATACTGATTGTAAGTGCAACCACTTACTATAAATAAATTAATTAATTCCAAACACAGGTTCTAAGTGTTTTTACCATGATCTGAATATCGCCAAACGAGCGAGAGTCTGCACAGTACAGGCGGAGCGAAAGAGAACAGCCATTACAACAAGCGCACCATGCTTGGGTAGATGGAAATAAATTACTCCCACGGACGTCTCTCCTCGGCTCAGCAGAGCATATGCCCAACGGTAAAGTCAGAAACGAGGGAAGATCAACAAATCTCAAATTACCCTCCCAGGGACAGCACAATCAATAAAAATGTTCTCCTAGCAATAAACTCTTTATTAAACTAAAAGAATTCACAAAAGGAGGGGTGCACGGGGGGCTGTAACCTTGCCTGTATGTGATGCCAAACACAGAACTCCTCATCTGAACCAGTCAGGTCTGTTGTGGATAGGACTGACAGATGTGATTGTTTGTTCGCCCTCCTTTTTTTTCATTTAATTGATCTGTTCTTCATTTTTTGGGACGTATCATCACATGCAGCTCAGTCTTTCTCTTGGCCAAGCACACATGTGAAACATTATACAGTCGCCTTCCTGCTGTGCCGTCTCAGCAGGTCTCGCCACAGCTTTCGGTAAATCGTTTCAGGGACCTCTGTTTAAATCAATACCGGAGAGCTCTGAAATATACCCAGACGGGTTCAAAATATGAATTCATGACAAGTATATTTGTCCGTTTCAGTAAATATTTTACTTGTGCACATAATGACCTTATTTTGATGAGAATACTTTGATCTCCTTAAAGAAAGCTTATGTATCATGAAACAATGTGCCTCTTTGAGAAAGAGCAATAAATGGCTCGAGATTAGAGCAAATCTGTTCTTCCGTGTAATGCAGAGCGCATGATTCAGCCTGACATCCGAGTTGCACATGTTGAGTTAGTCACCTTATCTCTCAGAAACCTCAAAATACACATGCAGTCCTTATCAAACTTACAGGAAAGAAAAAAATAATAATAATACTAATAAATAAGCACGGTAATTATCATAACACTGTCAATGCAAACAGTTTCTATCCAATTAGGGAGCAATACGGCATTGGTCTACGAAAATAGGTAATAATCTTATCACAGCTGCGTCTCTCAATTTAATAATACAGCACTCCAATTGTCAGTGTGATCACACACCTCCCAGGAACTTGCACCAAAACATGGCTGACTATTTTAAGAACATATACACATTGGAGACAGCAAAAGCCAAAGTTTTAATAAAACAGAGTTAAAGGAATATCAACCAATCACAACATACTTAAGGTGAGGTGTGAAGACCTAATCAGCGGCGGATGTAGGCTCAGTTCACACCTGGTATTAAGATGTTTTTTGGTTGATGGGATCACACATTCCCGTTCACACCTGGTGTTTTAAACCATCTCTTCTGTCCACTTTGGACCAGGGAAGGGTCTATGGGCCAATATATGTGGGCTTTTTCTGATCTTTCCATCTAATATTGTGAAATAAGCTTGTGCAATATACATATAACACGAATGCTTTTTTTTTTTAAAGCTATTTTTAAAACTTTTACATGGATCAGTCACGTATCAGTGAAAATTTGTGTTAAGAAAAAAAAAAAAGTCAGCAAATCCTTTAAATTTTACCGGTATTCAGAACAGAATAAGACAAAAATCAGAAAATATAAGTAGCTACAAAATGATAGTACAAAATGTTATACATATATAATCATAAAATAAAACAAATTATAACTAAATCGTCATAAACAATACAGGCCTATAAACATCTAGCAATGCTATAAATGATATGTTACGTGTGTGTGAGAGGATCGTGGATATTTTTCTTATCACAGTGGAAAAAAACTAAAATATTCACAATGAGATGACTTTGTAAAATAAAGAAAACAAACAGAATGCACTTTCAGCCATCTCTGTTTCCTTAAACCTGTGGTGTGGCCATACAAATGAAACAAAACAGACTTGTTTTTTTCCCTTTTGTTTCATTAATTTGTTAATTATTTACATATTTCATGTAGGCCTATTTATTTTATTCCTATCATGTGTCATTTTATCTGTTTTTCTCTGTTTTCTCCTGTTGTTCATGTGCATGCAAAACTAAACCAGTGAAAAGAAAAACATTAATTTTAATGGGTCACATTCACTTTTAAATTTTAATTTAATTTAACATTCTAATTTTGTCAATTAACAGATAGGAAACGAACATTGTAATGTTTAAGTATCAGCTTAGTCAGTGGAGAGTAGGTGGTCTTTAGTGGATGTTCGGACACATTCGACCACATGAGCGTCCACACCACGAGCGCAATCCAGTCAAATGTGTTCTCGACTACCTCTGGAAGTGGTCAAAAGTGGACAAGCTAGAGCCCGTTCACATCGGTAATTAGCTTTGTCCACTTGTGATCGGATCGATGATAACACATCTTAATACCAGGTGTAAACAGGGCCTTACAGAAAACACACATTCACAGCCACTCAGGAGAGTAATTGTCATCATTGGGCACAACATACGACACACTAGCGGGTTGTGCAGTTGGCATTAAACTAATCTAGAGAGCAGCACTTTGACAGATCCGAAAGGGATCTCTACTCCCTTAATTCGAACTAACACCTCAGACTGTCACAGACACTAGCCACAGTTGGAAACTGACAGGCGACAAACCTAGGATGACAGATTCCAAAATCGCATTAAACTAAATGAGAGAGAAAAAAAAAAGGATTATATTTGAGTCGGTGAGGGATAGAGCTGGCAGAGCTGATAGACCTGCCATGACATTAATTTTGTCTTTTCAACTTTTTTTTTATGGATATGGAGAGCATGAACACCTGAGCTGTCTGTTACATTTTTCTGTCTTATATACATACATACATACACATACACACACACACACACACACACACAATTACTCACTTGATCAGCACTACATAATGTTGTTTTGCTACTGAATTTGCATTTCATGCAGAGGAGCCTACTAGCGCTGTGCCAAAACAAAGCTTCAATTAAACTCAAGGGGGTGAGCAGTCTTTTCTGCTTAGCCATTAATCTGGCAGCCTGGCACACCTCTGTACTTCTCGTCCTGTCCTGAACGTACTTTTCACTATATTCAAACGACAGGTAACAATACACCAGGCTGCTCCAGTCACCTGTTGTTAGCCTTGAGAACAAAGGCTGGCACCGTCACCATGCCCTGCAACCAACCAGCGAGGCAGGTAATGAGGGCTCATGAATATGTATGAAGGCAAAGCCGAAATGGCAGACGATCCGGGTGATTGACAAACAAGATAAACAATAATAACAAGCAAGGGCAAACATGGAACCCCAAACAGGCACGATTATCCACAAGCATGCTGAGAAGGCCGTAGCTGGAGGGAGAGCTGACAGGGCATACGTCAGGATGGACAACGGGCTTCTCAGAAAATGCTATGAAGATTTCAGTCAAGGACGCTACCTTACATCACCCTAATAAGCTATTAATGCGATGCCAGATTTCTAAGGACTCGAGAATGCGATACTGTCATCTCTAACGTTGTGGTGCTGTATCACACGGGACAGAGAGTGTGGTTATTTGTCATTGTTACACATTATGCATTGCACTACATACTTTATTAGCTGCCGTTATGACGCTTTGAGTGGAACAAAAAGAGACGGCAAGGATAGATGATTGAATAATAATAATCAGAGACAGACTCAAACAGACAGACTTTTTGCTGAAGTTTGTTGAATCAAACATTCATGTTGAATCAAAGTTACTATGCTGGTCATAAACTATTTAGGCAAAACCAAACTGGGGAGTTCCATAAAAAATCAAATAAAAAAAGAAATGAAATAAAATCAAATGAAATACATTTTTGAATCAAACCTTTATGTTGAATTAAAGTCGCTATGCTGGTGATAAACTATGTAGGCAAAACCTAAACTGGAGATTTAAAAAAAAATGTTTTTTTTTTAAATTGGAAAAAAAATAAATAATAATGAATGAATGAATGAATGACATAAAATGAAGCAATTAAATACATAAATAAATAAATACATATACACATATATACAGTGGGTACGGAAAGTATTCAGACCCCCTTAAATTTTTCAGTTTTTGTTATATTGCAGCCATTTGCTAAAATCATTTAAGTTAATTTTTTTTCCTCATTAATGTACACACAACACCCCATATTGACAGAAAAACACAGAATTGTTGACATTTTTGCAGATTTATTAAAAAAGAAAAACTGAAATATCACATGGTCCTAAGTATTCAGACCCTTTGCTGTGACACTCATATATTTAACTCAGGTGCTGTCCATTTCTTCTGATCATCCTTGAGATGGTTCCACACCTTCATTTGAGTCCAGCTGTGTTTGATTATACTGATTGGACTTGATTAGGAAACCCACAC
>NW_015505346.1:535434-583512 GCF_001515645.1 Sinocyclocheilus grahami | reverse complement strand
CAAAAATTAAAACAGGAAGGGGGCCAACACTTTTTCACACCACTGTATAATTATGTATATATATATATATATATATATATATACACGTCTAATATATATATATATATATATATATATATATATATATATATATATATATTTTGTTATGTGTTCCACAGGAGAAGAAGAGGAAAAAACAAACAAAAAAAAAAACTAATACATGACATGTGGGTAAAAGTTACCAAAGTCAGCAAATGATAACATATTTTTTGTGTTTGTTTTGTTTTTGTTTGGGGGGGGGGTCTCCTTTAAGAAATTAAGTTTTCAATATTATGAGATTAACCTTACAAATAATAGGATAGCCTTCATATTTTGGCATGATTTACTATTCATTAATATTACTCCTGAACGCAATTGAAGTTTTAAAAAAGTGCCTTAAGTTATGCAGTCCAGCGTAGGTGTATGAATGAAAAATCTGCAGTTTGGAAAGTATTCAGACCAAAGGGACTCATAAAGCATACTTCACAAGAAAGGAGTGAAACAGGATCGAGTGTCGCACATTTCCATCTTATCAACTCAGGAATCAAAAATATATGAGGTGCTAAAATGAGAAAAATGGGAAGTATGGAGTTCCTTTGAATACTAAATTGCACAAGGGTACATGTTACATTAGTACATTTCCTTTGCAGTAGTCGAGTGGTCAAAATGGATGAATCCTAAGGAATGATTGGCATAATTCATAACAAGTAGAAGGTACTGTAGGAGCATACTAATGTGGTGAGGAATGTCATTCAAAAATGAGCAGTTTTTCATCTGTCTATGATATATAATTACAGAAACTCAGCGGTGACACCGCTCTGCACCTCTGTCGATGCAATGACACACATCGTAGTGATGACATCACTGGGGCTCTGGGGGGAACTTAGCTGTCAAATCCACAGCTGAGGTACTCCCCACAACACACAATGATTAACATAAATCAGTCATGCTACAGACTTTTTTATATGCTTGAAAACCCTGCTTGTGAGAGAAGAGGACTTTCCACAGTGACTGGCAGACAGAGCCCTTCTAAAGATCAGTACATGAAACAGTGCTGACTGACCAGTAATAGGCAGTGTTAAGAGGGAACTGAGAGAACCTCTTGGGTATTTGCAGTCTGTGTTGATGGAGACAGTCAGAGAGCACCAAAAGAGACAGGTAGAGAGGGCCATCTCACTGACTTATAACACTGGGCTGAGATCTAACATGCTCAAATCAACTGTATGACCACATATAGTGCCAAAAGTACTCACTCGCTTGGACTTTTTCTGGTTTTGCTGTGTCACAGCAGCGGATCACTGTGGATTTGTGAATATGGCCTTTCTGCCACTGATCAACAGGCAACAGACAGACTCTTTAGTGTCAAAATAAAAACAAAGTGATCTAAAACAAAATAGAACATAATTTCATTTGAATTCACCTGATAAATAATAAAGATGTCAATAGTCGTGCAAACATGTTTTTTTTCTCTCCTGTAATAACAAGGAGGTCAATTTTGATTGATTTGTAGAAATATTTTCATTTTGATCTGTTGTTCTGTTAATCGAAAATGTCTGAATATATCCATGGTTTTGTGAAACAATAAAAACACTGAGCACTTTAAACAAAAACTAATAAAGAAGTGACTGATAAAACTGGAAAAAAAAATAAAAATAAACTATTAAATTAAATTAAATATTAAATCAAATTAAATATTAAATTAAATTAAACAATAGCCATAATTTGTCTCAATTTATTCTGTCAACATTTTAGTCAAGGTTTGGGCACTGAATGACTAAATCAATATTCTAAATATTCTCAGACAATCTAAAAAAATATGACTAAAAGATTTACAATATAGACGTTTTAAATTGCAATTTTTAAATCAACAAATACAAAATCTGACATACTATATACAAAATTTCCACAATATTTTGACTGCATATAAGCATTGCTCTTTTGATTATCTTCATCCAGGTATGTTCCTTTCTAATACACATCAAGTCGATGCAAATTAAAACTGCTTGTATATGACTGTTAAATGGCTCAGCATCCAACGCATGCATTAAGCAAGTTTGCAGAGATATCTGTGAACCTAATGAGAGAAGAAACCTGGATAGCAATTAACAGCACTTCATCGTAATATTTAACAAATTGGCCAATTATAGATATGCTGATATTTTTAGTTCGGTTTGAAGTTTGAAAAAGAAGATCACACAAAACCACAGCAGGAGTATCAAAGCCTACAGTACTATTTCCTGTGAATAACTGGCCTTTCACTGAACACATTAACTGAGCTGAATTGAGGTTAGCCCTGCCATAATGAGAGCATGTGAGCTAAGAAGAGAGACGTGCAGTGGGTCATTTTCAAATGAAAGCTATTAGTGTTCATTACACAGCTCCCTGTTGATAGCGCTATACAAAGAGTACAAAGGTTGAGTCCATCTTGAATATGATGAAGATAGAAAAGCTTATTAGAATTCCGAAATAAAGTTTTGCTCCAGGCCAGCACAGTGCCTAAGTACAACCCTCGTATAGAAAACGAACCAGAGAGAAAATGAGAATAAGAAACATCCATCCATATGAAAGTAGAGATTGGGCAGCAAGACTGTCCTTTAAAACTCCTCTTCCGAGAAAACTGCTGACAAAATCCTTGTTTATCCCTCTCCGTTCCTTTCCTTTATCAAGACTAACCTGTTACTTTGTTTATCATCATATTGCATTGCATTGGAGTGTGGTCTGTTTGTCTATTGTCCTATTCTCAGCACACTATAATGCCACTGGTGCATTATTTCAGAGAGGGCCACAGCCTTTGAGAGCTTATTAATGATATCTGCATTGTTCTGGCTTTTGGCTTTACTGTGCTTTTGGCATCAGCAGTACAAGGGCATTGAACCAAAAACCACTATCCCCGCATTAAAATCTTCCCAGAGGGCTGCGGGCTTCTTGAGAGATTAAGACACCACTGGAGAACGCAAACTTAAGATACTGCCTCCCTGGCAGCAAACGAGAAATCCCGGGGTTTGTTTCTCTAATTATTGTCTAAACTGATTACAGAGATTTAGCAGTATCAAAAAAGTGCTGTAAAGAAACCTTCAGGCTTATCTTCACACATTTCATATGGGGTCAGCAGGGTGCAGCTGCCGAACTCAGTTGCGCGTGAAAGAAATGGATGTGTATTAATATAGAAACATGATGCAGAGTGAAGGGGATTTGCCTGGGTGGAAGATTTAAGGTTGTGGCCTCATTGGTGGCTTGAACAAAGCAGAGCATGGCTGAACCTGGCTTCTTTTGGGTTGTGAAGCAGGCTTTCTGAAAGACGTGAGCACAATGGCGGTGTGTGCACCTTGGTCTCTTTTGCACTTGCCCAGTCTCTTTCTCTTCTGTCTGTGTCACACATCTACAGTGGGGCAGAGCTTCTTTGTCAGCACGTCTGCCTCTTTTATGGGAACCTTTGCCTGGACCAGACACTATAATAAATGCCTTTTTATCTGATTGTTTTGCAGGCCCTTTGTTGTCAGTGGGATGACGGTTCTTTGCTTGCATGATGAGAAAATGTGGAATGACATCCACAAAGCAAGAATAACTTAAAAAAAATGAAATAAGAGGGATAGAGTCAAAAATAAAAATAAAAAAGAGAGAAGCTAAGCCTCATTCCTGTCAGAGAGAGAAAGCAAGCAAGCGAGAGAGAGCGTCTGAGTGAGGCACTGCATTTTTCTCCAGACAATGGAAAGTAAGTGTTTGAGTGCTTGGCTGTGCAGGCAAGCGTTAGATGAGAGGCTTCACACGCCTACTGTATGGATGCTACACCCTGGCAAGCCTGCTGGGGTTTACAGATCTGTGCATCGCTTGTATGATCCGATGGAGCAAGAGGAGTACTGTATGTGTAGGATGGAGCACACTGAACCAATCAGCTCTAACAGATATATAGGTGATTGTTTCGTAACACTTGCTGCCCTCACAGAGACATTGTTTACATTACACCTCAAATTCAGAGGAATACAGCAATTTCTTCTTTGATGGCACTTACACTAGAGTTTATGCTGAGTCACAGAATGCTTTTATTTTAATGGCAAATGTGCATTGTGAGGATGTAGGGGAAGAATACATGGGTTTGTGAAAGTGACACTGTTACAGTACATAAACACAGGTTGAGAGCAAATATGATGTGCTTTGATCAAGTTTTTTAAATTCTGATTTGATAAGTAGCAGCAAAGAGGGCAGACAATTGTAATTTGAAGGAGAATTCAAGTCAATTGAATTAAAAGAAAATGTGAAATTTACTGTCCCTCACATTAGCGTTAACTAGTTTTTTTTTTTTTTTTTTGCAATTTGATCCAAAGGTCATATAATACAAAGTATAGTGTTATAAAAGTAGACACATTTAAAAAAAAAAATCAAAACAAACATTTGAGGATTTATGATGCTGATGACCGCTGAAAGGTGTCGTCACAGTCTTGTGAAAATGGTCCATTTAAAAGAATATATATACAGTGGGTACGGAAAGTATTCAGACCCCCTTAAATTTTTCACTCTTTGTTATATTGCAGCCATTTGCTAAAATCATTTAAGTTAATTTTTTTTCCTCATTAATGTACACACAGCACCCCATATTGACAGAAAAACACAGAATTGTTGACATTTATGCAGATTTATTAAAAAAGAAAAACTGAAATAACACATGGTCCTAAGTATTCAGACCCTTTGCTCAGTATTTAGTAGAAGCACCCTTTTGAACTAATACAGCCATGAGTCTTTTTGGGAAAGAGGCAACAAGTTTTTCACACCTGGATTTAGGGATCCTCTGCCATTCCTCCTTGCAGAGCCTCTCCAGTTCTGTCAGGTTGGATGGTAAACGTTGGTGGACAGCAATTTTTAGGTCTCTCCAGAGATGCTCAATTGGGTTTAAGTCAGGGCTCTGGCTGGGCCATTCAAGAACAGTCACAGAGTTGTTGTGAAGCCACTCCTTCATTATTTTAGCTGTGTGCTTAGGGTCATTGTCTTGTTGGAAGATAAACCTTCGGCCCAGTCTGAGGTCCTGAGCACTCGAGAAGGTTTTCGTCCAGGATATCCCTGTACTTGGCCACATTCATCTTTCCCTCGATTGCAACCAGTCGTCCTGTCCCTGCAGCTGAAAAACACCCCCACAGCATGATGCTGCCACCACCATGCTTCACTGTTGGGACTGTATTGGACAGGTGATGAGCAGTGCCTGGTTTTCTCCACACATACCGCTTAGAATTAAGGCCAAAAAGTTATATCTTGGTCTCATCAGACCAGAGAATCTTATTCAGGTGTTTTTTAGCAAACTCCATGCAGGCTTTCATGTGTCTTGCACTGAGGAGAGGCTTCCGTCGGGCCACTCTGCCATAAAGCCCCGACTGGTGGAGGGCTGCAGTGATGGTTGACTTTCTACAACTTTCTCCCATCTCCCAACTGCATCTCTGGAGCTCAGCCACAGTGATCTTTGGGTTCTTCTTTACCTCTCTCACCAAGGCTCTTCCCCCCCGATAGCTCAGTTTGGCCGGACGGCCAGCTCTAGGAAGGGTTCTGAACGTCCCAAACGTCTTCCATTTAAGGAATGGAGGCCACTGTGCTCTTGGGAACCTTAAGTGCAGCAGAAATTTTTTTGTAACCTTGGCCAGATCTGTGCCTTGCCACAATTCTGTCTCTGAGCTCTTCAGGCAGTTCCTTTGACCTCATAATTCTCATTTGCTCTGACATGCACTGTGAGCAGTAAGGTCTTATATAGACAGGTGTGTGGCTTTCCAAATCAAGTCCAATCAGTATAATCAAACACAGATGGACTCAAATGAAGGTGTAGAACCATCTCAAGGATGAGCAGAAGAAATGGACAGCACCTGAGTTAAATATACGAGTGTCACAGCAAAGGGTCTGAATAATTAGGACCATGTGATATTTCAGTTTTTATTTTTTAATAAATCTGCAAAAATGTCAACAATTCTGTGTTTTTCTGTCAATATGGGGTGCTGTGTGTACATTAATGAGGAAAAAAAATTAACTTAAATGATTTTAGCAAATGGCTACAATATAACAAAGAGTGAAAAATTTAAGGGGGTCTGAATACTTTCCGTACCCACTGTATATAAAATATACAATTGCTAACAGTGTTATCAAATTATTTGCGTTTTTAAAGAATAACTTTCAAGTGAGCTGTAGATGGACAGCAAAGGTGATCTAAATGTACAAACAGAAGTTGTTGATAAGTTGCTTATTATCATGCATCCCTTATGAGTTCTTTGCTTGCATGATGAGAAAATGTGGAATGACATCCACAAAGCAAGAAGAACTTAAAAAAAATGAAATAAGAGGGATAGAGTCAAAAATAAAAATAAAAAAGAGAGAAGCTAAGCCTCATTCCTGTCAGAGAGAGAAAGCAAGCAAGCGAGAGAGAGCGTCTGAGTGAGGCACTGCATTTTTCTCCAGACAATGGGAAGTAAGTGTTTGAGTGCTTGGCTGTGCAGGCAAGCGTTAGATGAGAGGCTTCACACGCCTACTGTATGGATGCTACACCCTGGCAAGCCTGCTGGGGTTTACAGATCTGTGCATCGCTTGTATGATCCGATGGAGCAAGAGGAGTACTGTATGTGTAGGATGGAGCACACTGAACCAATCAGCTCTAACAGATATATAGGTGATTGTTTCGTAACACTTGCTGCCCTCACAGAGACATTGTTTACATTACACCTCAAATTCAGAGGAATACAGCAATTTCTTCTTTGATGGCACTTACACTAGAGTTTATGCTGAGTCACAGAATGCTTTTATTTTAATGGCAAATGTGCATTGTGAGGATGTAGGGGAAGAATACATGGGTTTGTGAAAGTGACACTGTTACAGTACATAAACACAGGTTGAGAGCAAATATGATGTGCTTTGATCAAGTTTTTTAAATTCTGATTTGATAAGTAGCAGCAAAGAGGGCAGACAATTGTAATTTGAAGGAGAATTCAAGTCAATTGAATTAAAAGAAAATGTGAAATTTACTGTCCCTCACATTAGCGTTAACTAGTTTTTTTTTTTTTTTTTGCAATTTGATCCAAAGGTCATATAATACAAAGTATAGTGTTATAAAAGTAGACACATTTAAAAAAAAAAATCAAAACAAACATTTGAGGATTTATGATGCTGATGACCGCTGAAAGGTGTCGTCACAGTCTTGTGAAAATGGTCCATTTAAAAGAATATATATACAGTGGGTACGGAAAGTATTCAGACCCCCTTAAATTTTTCACTCTTTGTTATATTGCAGCCATTTGCTAAAATCATTTAAGTTAATTTTTTTTCCTCATTAATGTACACACAGCACCCCATATTGACAGAAAAACACAGAATTGTTGACATTTTTGCAGATTTATTAAAAAAGAAAAAACTGAAATATCACATGGTCCTAAATATTCAGACCCTTTGCTCAGTATTTAGTAGAAGCACCCTTTTGATCGAATACAGCCATGAGTCTTTTTGGGAAAGATGCAACAAGTTATTCACACCTGGATTTGGGGATCCTCTGCCATCCCTCCTTGCAGATCCTCTCCAGTTCTGTCAGGTTGGATAGTAAACGTTGGTGGACAGCCATTTTTAGGTCTCTCCAGAGATGCTCAATTGGGTTTAAGTCAGGGCTCTGGCTGGGCCATTCAAGAACAGTCACAGAGTTGTTGTGAAGCCACTCCTTCATTATTTTAGCTGTGTGCTTAGGGTCATTGTCTTGTTGGAAGATAAACCTTCGGCCCAGTCTGAGGTCCTGAGCACTCTGGAGAAAGTTTTCGTCCAGGATAACCCTGTACTTGGCCGCATTCATCTTTCCCTCAATTGCAACCAGTCGTCCTGTCCCTGCAGCTGAAAAACACCCCCACAGCATGATGCATACATATATATTCATTTATATATTCATTTATATATATATACAAAATATATACAAATCCCTTTCCATGTGCATGTGCCCTTATAATTACGTCCTCCACTTGATTCAATCGTAACTGAACTTTGAACTTGAGTTCATTTCCAATAAATATCTTATTAAATACTGAGTCAATAGAACAGATTTCATATTTACTTTCAAGGAATATAGAAGAGCATATTCTCATTCTATCCTAAACGAGACCATGCTCATTTCTTTCATGTGCGGTCAGTCTGAATCCTGAGTGTTACCACTGGGACATTTACACTCATCTGGCTGTCTTTCCTATTTTGAGACGTGACATTTCCTTGAGGCAGTGTGAATGATGTCAAGGTAGAGCAGCAGTCACCATGTCCCTACCCTAGGAGAAAAAAAAAAAAAAAAAAAAAAGGACAATACCTCTCTATCCATATTGTTTGAGTGGTTCAGAGGCACGTCTGTCTGTGGCTGCAAGCTCACCCACAAGCCTCTGCCAACATCCCGTCGGCACGACTGATGCATTACTGTCCTGCCAGAAAACCGCTAAAAAGCCTATACCATTACCGTGCAGACATAAAACTGGACCTGTGCATTACCTCCCGCTCAAGGATGAGGATATCATGCCGTGGCTATGTGAGTTCCAGGGATGAAGATAGGGCAATGAAGGTGATAAATGTGAGGGGGCGGGTTTGGATGAGTGAGAGAGAGAGGGATAAAGAGAAAAAAGGATGAAACTGAGAATAAAGACAAGGGAAAGAGGTGTGCAGACCTGACAGATAAATCTCCTCTATAAAGCGCAGCTGAATGTGGGAAAAGGTCATCACTTTAGCTCTTCTGCTTCTGTAAAGAACGACAGGGCTGTCACCTCAGTTCAGGCTTCCACACACCCAGCCCAAACCACCTGGCAATTAAAGGTCATCTCTGCTCCCAGTAACAACCAGGAAGGGCCAATGTGGACCAGGACATCTAAATATTCCTTATCTCCTCTACCTTTCTCCAGCTTTGAAAGACGAGCAAGGAGAAAAATACAGATTGAAAACAAACAAAATCCCTCATCTAGATGGAGGGGGGGAAATGCAGATGAATTCTGGCACTTGGACATAGCCCAAGCACTTCAGAAGCAAAAGCTAAAATAAAAGTCACAAATCCCCCTAGTGGTCTCTGAGAGAAATGCCAAGCTGTCAGTTGTGAAGCAGAGTTGACTCTTTCAAATCCACCTAATTCACAGTGGTGAAAAAGCCACCAGTGGGTTCGAGGCAAAGGGTGGTCTAATGTAAATGAGATCAACTTTCACAGACAGCTGAGGTATCTTTAGTTCAGGAAACACATGCCATTTGCAATTACCACGTTTAAGATGAACAAAAACCACTGAGACAGTCAGGGCATGAAGAGCTTCCCGAAGGATCATCAATCTTGCCTGTAAGACAAAGGGCAGTGGGAGGGAGGGTGGGGCGGCAGGAGTTTTGCCAAGTCCTGTCCCAAAGCAGCTATTATGAGAGAGTGAAAGTGGAGCTTCTACTGGGCTGGTGAATGAAAGCAGACAGAGTATTGTACACGAAGCACTGCCTGGCATCAAAGACGTCTCTTTAATGAAGCCTTTCAAATGCACACAGTCATCTGTAAGCATGACGAATCTCTGAGCAAAGACAAACGTAGGAAGTTTTTACAAATGCTATTCAGAAAATTCCCATGAACGTTTGACTTTCGAAAAAACAGATTTATCTGTTTAGGGGTTTGGTGTGTTTCTGTCAAAAGTTCACACACACACACACACACACACACACACACCCTTTAGCAGCACACAATTCTGAGATTTGTCTTTAACAAAAACTAAATGTCTGTTAACTAAAAAAAATAAATAAAAATAAAATGAATAAATAATAATAATATTTTTTATGACTCCAAACTATCAATCTAAACCATAAACCTGCCTCTAAAATAAATAAATAAATTCATTCATTTTATTTTATTAAAGAGTTTACATAAAGAAGTGCAAATAAATAAATTATTGTACCATTTAAATATTTTTTTTAATTTTAAAACTGTATCAGGTGACACAACTTCAGCAGCCCTAAGATACTAAAATAAAACACATAATAATAATAATTTAAAAAAAATTATTAATAACAATGGTGCACATGTAGAGTACAAAACACACACACACACACACACAAACAATAGAAATAGATTTAAAGCAATTTATATATATACATATACATATATTTAAAACCTGGACTGGATTTTGACCAGGATGTGTTTGCATTTCATACATTGCCCTGTGAACGGATAAAGGTTTCAAATGGGGGATCAAGCTGCATTATATGTGAAAGTGCCTATGCACACACAACTCACCTGGATTAGTGCTTCACTTAGCCTCTCCTCATCCACCTGCAGCACGATATCCCGGATCTCTTCATAAGGCAGCCGGAATGATCCCAGGAAAATTGCTGTTTGGAAAAAAAAAAAAAAAGTTATTTTCTGACCCTGTAGTTTAGAATGTTATAGTGTTCAACAGGGCCTCCCTCAGAAATGACCATGGGACAATGTCAATAAATTCTCAGGTGGATGGTAAAAACACCATTTGAGTGTTTGTTCCACTTCGGGGCAATTGGAAGTGAAAGAGAAACACAATTTTCTGGCAACACTAAAAGCAGCTAAAACAACCTCAGATTTGGGGCCCTATCACCAGATAATGACTGCACATCTTACACTTTCACCCAGGTTGAAATGCAGAGAACCACAGGTGCAATTTACCCAACAGCTGAATTTGATAACCGCCATCGCTTCTGAGGAAAGAATAGTCTGTAATTATAGCATATAGCTTATAGTGCGCCGTTTAAAGTGCATCAGTGGGGGACCGAACATAATTGTACATTTCTGTATAAAGCAGTCACTGCATTGAGGTTAAAATTACCTTAACATTTACGTAGATTAAAACAGTCAAGAGTTTTCCAGTAGTGTCTGGAAACAATGCCGAGCAGAACCTGATTTTGTTCTGGGAAATTATCCCAGTACAAAAAGCGTTCAAGGGGTTGCTCTTGTTTTGTACCACCTACCTCGAAGCTATTTCAGCAAATCTTTGATGGGAATGCATGGCTGAGCGGATCTACTGAAGATGATACGTGAGAGTCTGTTCTCTGAAATAAGTATTTATTTGGTCAGATTCCTCTGAATTGCATCAGCCAATGAATGCGAAGGACCTTCTGCCTCACCCCACCATACAGCTCTCTGGTGTGCAGGTGAACGAGGTCCAACTTTCTGATGAACAGTGATTTAATAAACTACCATTCCCACCAGCTGATTGAGTGAGTCTCTGTGAAACTATGCTCTATTTTCTGCAATTCATTAGTCGGCCATCTGCGTGTGACAATATGCCGCTTTCTTCGGAGAAAGGACTGCTCTGTGCTTTTTTATTTGCTAGAGATGAAGGTAGAGCAAACACAGCAGCATTTCAGAGCAGGGAGCTCATCTGGCAAAAACCAGACACAATGGCATAGGAAGAAATTCTTATTGTAGCTTCGGTGTGCCAAAACACACAACGAGGTTTTAAAACTAGCCTAACAACACAATACAGCCTGGCTATAGGGATATGCTAATGAAGCAGTCATCAGTAGCATGATGAGCCAATCATCAAGAGTATCACATGCCAATAAACAAACAAATGGTTAGTCACTGAATGTGGTGAGTTTAACAACCCCCAGTCAGAACTTATCATATTTGGTGCAAAAAAATATATATTTATTGGACGACAAATGCTTTCGCCTCATCTGTTGATTCATTAGCATAATTTACACATTCACAGTAAGTGAATTATCCTGAGTTTTTCCTCTAACAAGTTTGTCCATGACACAGATGCATCCCATAATTCTTTTCCGTTCATATCCACTCGTACTCATCAGCCCGGGGATTTAGTCACATTTTGTGTTTTTTTTCAACGCAGCAAACCTGGCAAGTCCGCCAAATTGCAAGCATTAAGCAAAGAGAGCACTTCCGCCCCATATATATAAAATGCTATCTATACTAAACCACCTCCACACACAAGCATAATTTATAGCAACTCTCACTTTGTTTTAAATGCAGTCCGCTACATGTGTAAAAAAGGAATGCTGACGGAGGGTCGACGTGACTCTTCTGGAGTTGGACCAAGGAAGGGAAAAGAATGCTGGGATTGTTAAACATGCTAATGGACCACAGAGCTCTGCTGGGTATCTCTGTGTTAATAGAGGAGCATGACTTCATGTAGCGGTTGCCTGCTTTGCTCAGTTCCTCCTACGTTAACTGCACTCGTGAGATTCACAGCCTCCTTGTCACATCTGGATTATTGTTTCAGCTGTGCACGGAGCCACACCCGGTGCCCCAGGTCCAAAGTAGCAGAACAAATATCCAGCTTCTCTTTACACTCACAGTGATGTGTGGGATCATGTGTGTGTCTGTGTGGGATTGCTCACAGCCCCCCAGGATCAATGAACTCAGCAAGTTTTCCTAGAATTTCATGGCCAAAAAATGAAAGTGTGGGCATTGTCCAGTCAGCCCACAGACTGTACTCTCAGCATGAGGGGAAGACAGCAATAGATACCTGGGGGTATGAGTAACTCTCTCTTGTCCAAGTAAAGAGCTGAATTGAGTTGCACAAGTACTTTGGGTCATTTTCACAACCCTGGATCAACCCTGTCTTTGAGGCCCCCTTTCACAAAAATAAAAATAAAATAAAATAAAATAGTTTGGCATTTAAGATTCTTTTACACAATCTCTTTCTGCTTTCCTGTCCCACCTCCCCTTTCCTTTCTCTGTGAGAGATGACAGATTTGTGGCTGAAGTGAATGTGTAACAGCACTCCCACTCGTGTTCTAGCATTAGTTACTCCAAAGCCTGAAGTGATGTGTGTGGTACAGAATGCGTGTGTGTTGCATCAAAGACAGGGTAAAGATTTCAAATGAGAATGAGAGAATGAGAATGTGAAAGTAAGTGAATGAGGGGAAGAGAGAAATGTCACTGGCATCTTTTCTGTTAGGGCCATCTCCATCTGCTCCAGCTCTAATCGAAGAAGAAAAGAAGAGAAGAAAAAAGAAAAACACACACAAACCTGACCTTGATGTCATCTACCCTTGCTGCATGTTATATGAGCATGTTACATGATTCATGAAAATGGCACCCCTTTTGTTGCATTAGTACTGATTGACACAAGCATCTCTATTATTACTGCTCATGGTAAGTGTTAAGGATTTTAATAAATTCTAACACTACCTATTGTATTAGCCTTCAGTGAATACCTCATTCCAAGATATGAATGATACATTACACTGTGCAGTTTTGTTAAAAAGTGTGCTAATACTGTTCTAAGCAATGAGACTCACAATGTTTTTATGACAAACAAGAAACAATCAATCAAACAAATCCATGAATTAATTCATCCAAGCCATATCTAGGGACCAGAAATGCATGAGCCATTCAGCAACCCCATATAAAACTCTAGTAACTGCATATGACCTGGAAATCACCCAAGAATCATTATAGAGAAGTACAAGCACAATTTATGTCTGAAAATGCACACACCTAGTTATATTTTTATTAGCCATGTTAAACCAAAATGTGGATAATGTGGCTTAAAATATGTTCTTCAACAGCAGCCGTGTAGCCAGACTTAGAGCTTCATCTTACTCTATTCGCACATTTAAATTGCATTGATGTATTCAATTGGAATCCAAGTACTCTTCCGGCAAGGATGAAAACAAGCATGGGTAGGACATACACTCAGGTGGCTGGTTATTTTAACATTTGCTATGAATATTTCATGAAGTGTGATATTGTATATCTAAGGTGTTCTCCTCTCCAAGACAAAGAAGCCAACATTTCCAAAGAAGAATAAAATTGCATTCTCATGCTGCTTTCATCAATCAGAGTCCAAAGAGTCGCAGGAACTCTTGAGAACACAATGAATTCATACACACACACACACACACACACACATACACATAGTCTCTTCCCTGAACATTCAAGAGTGGGAGAAAAAGTTGCAGTGGAAGAGAGACATAGTTACTAAATGACAGGAGGGTCTGGCAGGCTGATCAATACGGGCTACAAAACAAGATTTGTTCAGTCCAAACGGTGACATCAACAGGTAGTTCTTTTTGTCCAGTAGAGAGTCAAACTCAGTGTTTCAGTGTCATGGGGTAAAGACAAAGTAGAACTGTAAAAATGGCCCAATTTAATTAAACTGATTTTGATAAATAAATGTATTGTGTTTTATTTAAGTAAATAAATTCTACTCGCCATCGGTTTTTATTTACATGTTGGGACAAGAATGAATGAATCAATCAAAACAATCAATGTCCCAGATGGAAGTACCCTTGGTTTGGGGGGAATGTTTTGCTTTGTCTGTGGTTAGGATGAGGCAGAAACAAATAAAATGCTTTGTCCTTTTTCCTGATATCCTCCTATGTGTTTATGATACAACTGATATCAGAGGAATTGGGTAGAATCCATTATCAAAAAACAGCATCCACAAAACCTGTTGCAGGAAGAGCAAATACTGATGAATGCTGCTTGACAATACAAGAGGATAAGAGGAAATTCAAAACTGACATGATACGTAGGAAAACAAACAAACAGAAGAGAACCGAGGAAAAGTGTCAGTCAAAGCCTGACAACATTGCGGCTATAGATTCAGCAGCCTGAACTGCTTTCAGTACAGAGAAAGTTGCTTAGATCCATCTTTTCCAGTATGGAGCAAAAAATACCTAGGACTTCTCTTAAAAAATAATAATAATAATAAATAATAAAAAAGACAATTCTTTAGAGACAAATGTAACTTATTTGGAAGGAAGAACAAAAAACACAGATCTGGAGGCTCTTGGCTGGGTGTTAGGGGACACAGATGATATGGAATGCTGATAACTTACACAGATTCTGGGCTGTCTTGGCATCCAGAATCCGCAGCTCTTTTGCTTTTTTCTTGAATTGTGTCATCCTGTCATCTGGTTCTTCCACATCCTTTTTCACTGAAAGCAAAGAGACAGAACCAGAGGGTAAGCATTAATTATCAAAACCAGTAAATGCATCTGCTCATTTGTTTGTTTGGTTTTTTTTGGGGGGGGGGGGTGGTAGACATTTGCAGACGCTGAGGGTTTAACAAATTTCAGACATCAAGCATAAACAGAATGACTGCACAAACTGTGATTACAGGAAAAATAACCAGATTTTTGCATTTTTTTAAGAAACCACCACCATATTGTATGGTGTTTTGAAAGGTTGCCAGTTGTACTGAGTGGCTCTTATCACATTGTTATGCTGCTGCTAAGGTGTTCTGGCTGGTTCCTAGGTGCTTGCATAATGGCACAAGATAAAAACCCAATATTTCTGTGATCAGAGATAAATAATCGAGCTGTTTCACACTACCTTTATGTCTTTTTTGTATTTTTAAAGTTGACTGCTGTCGACATTCATTGTGTGGCCAAAACAACTGAAACATTCTTCAGAATATCATTTGCGCTCCTCAAAAGAAAGTCAGTCACACGAGTTTGGAATGACACAAGGGGGCGTGAATGATAACAGAACTGCCAAATTAGATACTTCATCCAAGTCATACGTTTGAGGAAAAGTGGTGCCCACCTGAGCGAGCATTGCTAATAACAAAAAACAAAGCCTAAAAACTGTATCAGAAGAATGGATTGTATTATTTTGGATGTGGTCTTTTCATACGGCTAACCAAAATGAAAAGCATGACTGCTGTGCTTTGGACCACACTTTTTATGAGCTCCCGCTGTAGCAATAAAAATGACATATGTTCCTCTCTATAAGGTAATTATACATATGGCTTCTCGATAACAGATCAAGGGTGGAAAGCATAAGGACAGAGAAACGCTAGATCATGGCAGATGTGTCACGATTAAACCAAGACACTGATGCATGTCAGACTTCCTTTTTATAGCATGACATATAAAAAAACGAGGGAGGGAGAGAGGGATGAGAAGAGAAAATTGAAGGTAGGAGAAAATGGAAAAGGAATAGAGAGAGACAGGTGAGATAGAAAAACAGCAAGAGAGACATACGTATAGAGACGACGTGCTAAAGAGACCATTGGCGCATGACTGTGGCACCGCTTGGTATATTGGAGGGAGATTTTGTGGGCCTGCTATTGACAAACACAGGGCTTGCTCTGTCAATGGCTCAGAGCCATGGAGACAATTTTGTTATTTCTGTAATCCTAAGGAGCAGCAGGAACAGCAGCTTGGAACAGCCTCAAACCAATGTTAATTCCATATGTGTGTGACTAGTATTCGAGGGACCGGCTCCCTTTGAGGCCTGCTTGAAGAGAGCCTCTCCCTGAGTGACATAATGTGTCAGCAAAATCCTCGGCCGAACCATTGTCACAGTCAACTACCTACTAACTAAATTAGAGCGCAATCAAGGCCGCAGCTCTGGGACCCACCCGAGGGAAAGCGAAAGAGAGAGAGAGAGAGAGAGAGATTCTGGGTAATACTCAGGTGAAAACAAAGACAGAAGAAGCCTAGGTTTGGCAGATTGCTTGTGGGAGTAGGAGCGCACCTCAGCGCTAATCATCACAACTCTGCTATTTATTTAAGCCCAAGATGGAAGTCTCCCAGGAAATCGCTTACAAACAAACCTCTCCTAAGAAATCTGCATATGTGAAGGAGCTATCAAAGCAGGAGCATCTCCTCAGCAGGTGGATTTGCTGCTGGCTACAGGCCCTTTGCTGTTGTGTCAATAGCACTGTGGTACTGATGAATGCCGATTTTGGACTGGAAGTGATGGTGACTCTATTGAGTCTGCTCAGTGAGATGGATTTTCTGCTAGTTTGATTTATTTATTTATTTATGTTGCTGCTAATAGCTCAGGTGTGCTCAGGAAAAATGGATACCAAGTAATTAATTTGTGTGAGCATTTTAACACCCTGACAGGTGATAGCACTTGCAGTTCCAATAAGTTATTAATTATATCTAATTAAATCCAAAATTCTGGCATGAAACTCTAGATGGTGCAGTCCGATAGGTCTAACTCAATCTGACATAATGACATCATTATAACATGGCACAGCTGATTGGTTCTCCATATCGGTAGCCAATGAGCTCGCTGCTCAACATTCAAATACTTTGCTAGTGTTTGCTGTTGCAGTAACACTTCAAAAACCATCCACCTTCCCCAGCTCCACCTGTATAGATCTGCTACAGGGTGACCATGCATGCTATGGGGGTTATTCATATGTTATACGCACAGAAGCAGTATTTCTAACTGCAGCATGTTGTAGATGTATAGGCAGTAGCAAGTCTTGGTACTTGCTCTGCCACAGCAGCAGCATAGCAGATCTATTCCGCCAAGACCAAACACATTAACATTGTCATTGTCGTACATTATCAAGCCAATACATCCGAGAGTTGTCATGACAGAAATAAATTTCACAAGCTGATAACAGTGCTATGGATTTATAGTGTATTTTAGAAGCTGGAAGTTTTACTGTGACTTTTATTATGACCTTTCTCTGCTTTCCTTACTTTTACGGTCTCTCAAATATGTCTCACAATGATGACACCGTGAGTCCATACTAGGGTTTTGCACCATTCAGTAGATAGACAGACAGACAGACAGACAGACAGATAGACAGATAGACAGATAGATAGATAGATAGATAGATGGATAGAGATCCATGGTTATGATAAGGGCATACAGTAGGTACTACTCAGAAAACAGCTTCAACATGAGAAACCCGAAGTCCAGAGAAAATAAAATATCAGGAAACATGGCTCCCGAAGGATCTTAATATTTTAGGGGAAGGGCTGCAGGTGAAGAAACATATTGTGGAGCTCAAGATACCCCCACCACCCCCTTAGGCGCATTGTCACACCCTTCCACCAGCTGGCTCTCCCACCTGGGTAGCCCACGCTCTCAGCAGGATGTTCTCAACACATCCTCAGGCTCTTCAGCTGTTAGAGATCCGCAGCCTGCAAGGCCCGCGCCTCCTCAGTCTGAGCGGTGCTGGATTAATGAGAAACAGGCACAGCTCAGCCCATCGCTACTTCCACTTATGGTGGAAAAGGGCAGTTTGGGAGGCTTTGTTTTGTATCTACAGCATGCTTGCTGATTCAATTACACTCCACCCTACATGTTTCTGACAGAGGCTCTTATCTGTTGGCTTGCAACCATTTTGTAGTGTTACAGGAAGTGTGACAGAACTGAATAACTAGAGAAGAGCAGGACATGTCTTTGTTTCTAATACAAAATATTAGTTCATGATGGGCTACAGTTCCACCCTCTGTCCATCACTGATGATGGGAACAGGACTTCTGCCAAAAAAAAAATGATTGCAAGGAAAGCAAGACAAAAATTTGTAACAGCCAAGTGAGCTAAGCCTCTTGATCTACCCACTAGAATATGCTTAGAGTATTGACACAAGCAAAAGACTCACAAAGCAGGACGTGTTCACTAAAACTGCTCCTCCATTTGTTGAGCTGTTATTTGTGTCTTATTGTGTAAAAACTGGATTTTTTTAAAAGAAAGGCTTAACTAGCCATTTTAAAGGCACCTGACCATTAAAACAAACAAAGACTTTAATGACATCACATTCTAAATACATAATTAATATGGAGTTGGTCTCTATAACAGTTTGCACTCTTTTGGGAAGACTTTCCACAAGATTTTGGAGTGCTTTTGTGGGAATTTTTGCCCATTCATCCAATAGAGCATTTGTGAGGCCAGCCACAGATGTTGGATGAGAAGGCCTGGCTTGCAATCTCCAATCCAGTTCAACCCAAAAGAGTCTGATGGGATTGAGGTCAGGACTAGTCAAGTTCTTCCACACCAAACTCATCCAACCATGTCTTTATGGACCTTGTCTTGTGCACTTGGGCACATTCATGCTGGAATATAAAAGGGCCTTTACCAAAGTGTTCCCAAAAAGTTGGAACCCCATTGACTTCCTTTGTATGGCCACTGTTTTTTTCAAAATATATGTTGTGTTCCTTTGATTGTATGGTTCCTGTCTTTCATTATATAGAAAAACAGTTATTTAATTATTTCAAATGTATTATTTTTTATTCCACAAAAGAAATAATGTTACAAAGGTTTGCAACCACATGCGGGTCAGCAAATGATGACACATTTTCATTTTTGGTTGTGCTATCCCTTTAAACGGTAGGCTTAATAGCCTACAGTTTAAAGGATTAAAATCCAATCATCACCACAGTTGAATAACAAAAATAAACAAATATCTACATTAAGTGGATTCCTAAAACACCATAATGAATTGCTAGAGAAATAAAGTTTTATTTGGATGTAGATAAAACCTTTTGTTAGTTTTGTGTTAAATACAGTAAAACAAAATAAACTGGGCCTCACAGCATTACAAGGATACGGGCTGTGTATAGTGAAACAAATACAGATGGCTCGTTAAGATTTTATGGAGAACCGCATTTATACAAAGAAATAAAGTCAATTCAAGACATGTTGTGTACATGGAGGACATAAATAACATGAATGAATACAAGAAAATGTAATAAATAATTGAATAATTGGGCCAACTATTGATGAAGAAAAAAGCCAGGTGGTTTTTGTTATAAACTGACCGTGAAGGACTGATTATGTTCGGGGTGTTTCGGCGCAATAAAAACAGCAGTATTTCAGAGTGATGCTTCAGTAATGCGATCCATTAGAAGGAAAACACAAAGTCGAGAGGTATTCAGGGGGAAGGTGGTTTCAAAATGTTAGTAAAATATTAGCAGTACAAGATTGCTCCTGCCAACGTAATCACATACATGTGTGTTGAGTCCACAGATATTGTTATATGTAGGGATGAGAGAATAGCTCTTGGCAGCCATGAGAGGTGAAATGCAATAGCAATAATAGAACTTACAATAAGAAAAGCAATAAAAAAGGCAACAGAAAAACACACTCAAGTTCACAGAAACCCTGAGCGGTGCTGGATTAATGAGAAACAGGCACAGCTCAGCCCATCGCTACTTCCACTTATGGTGGAAAAGGGCAGTTTGGGAGGCTTTGTTTTGTATCTACAGCATGCTTGCTGATTCAATTACACTCCACCCTACATGTTTCTGACAGAGGCTCTTATCTGTTGGCTTGCAACCATTTTGTAGTGTTACAGGAAGTGTGACAGAACTGAATAACTAGAGAAGAGCAGGACATGTCTTTGTTTCTAATACAAAATATTAGTTCATGATGGGCTACAGTTCCACCCTCTGTCCATCACTGATGATGGGAACAGGACTTCTGCCAAAAAAAAAATGATTGCAAGGAGAGCAAGACAAAAATTTGTAACAGCCAAGTGAGCTAAGCCTCTTGATCTACCCACTAGAATATGCTTAGAGTATTGACACAAGCAAAAGACTCACAAAGCAGGACGTGTTCACCACCTCTCCAAGAGGCTAAAACTGCTCCTCCATTTGTTGAGCTGTTATTTGTGTCTTATTGTGTAAAAACTGGATTTTTTTAAAAGAAAGGCTTAACTAGCCATTTTAAAGGCACCTGACCATTAAAACAAACAAAGACTTTAATGACATCACATTCTAAATACATAATTAATATGGAGTTGGTCTCTATAACAGTTTGCACTCTTTTGGGAAGACTTTCCACAAGATTTTGGAGTGCTTTTGTGGGAATTTTTGCCCATTCATCCAATAGAGCATTTGTGAGGCCAGCCACAGATGTTGGATGAGAAGGCCTGGCTTGCAATCTCCAATCCAGTTCAACCCAAAAGAGTCTGATGGGATTGAGGTCAGGACTAGTCAAGTTCTTCCACACCAAACTCATCCAACCATGTCTTTATGGACCTTGTCTTGTGCACTTGGGCACATT
Organism: Sinocyclocheilus grahami; assembly: GCF_001515645.1. NCBI lineage: Eukaryota > Metazoa > Chordata > Actinopteri > Cypriniformes > Cyprinidae > Sinocyclocheilus > Sinocyclocheilus grahami. The sequence goes on along the minus strand of NW_015505346.1, from coordinate 562,796 downwards.
CATGCTGGAATATAAAAGGGCCTTTACCAAAGTGTTCCCAAAAAGTTGGAACCCCATTGACTTCCTTTGTATGGCCACTGTTTTTTTCAAAATATATGTTGTGTTCCTTTGATTGTATGGTTCCTGTCTTTCATTATATAGAAAAACAGTTATTTAATTATTTCAAATGTATTATTTTTTATTCCACAAAAGAAATAATGTTACAAAGGTTTGCAACCACATGCGGGTCAGCAAATGATGACACATTTTCATTTTTGGTTGTGCTATCCCTTTAAACGGTAGGCTTAATAGCCTACAGTTTAAAGGATTAAAATCCAATCATCACCACAGTTGAATAACAAAAATAAACAAATATCTACATTAAGTGGATTCCTAAAACACCATAATGAATTGCTAGAGAAATAAAGTTTTATTTGGATGTAGATAAAACCTTTTGTTAGTTTTGTGTTAAATACAGTAAAACAAAATAAACTGGGCCTCACAGCATTACAAGGATACGGGCTGTGTATAGTGAAACAAATACAGATGGCTCGTTAAGATTTTATGGAGAACCGCATTTATACAAAGAAATAAAGTCAATTCAAGACATGTTGTGTACATGGAGGACATAAATAACATGAATGAATACAAGAAAATGTAATAAATAATTGAATAATTGGGCCAACTATTGATGAAGAAAAAAGCCAGGTGGTTTTTGTTATAAACTGACCGTGAAGGACTGATTATGTTCGGGGTGTTTCGGCGCAATAAAAACAGCAGTATTTCAGAGTGATGCTTCAGTAATGCGATCCATTAGAAGGAAAACACAAAGTCGAGAGGTATTCAGGGGGAAGGTGGTTTCAAAATGTTAGTAAAATATTAGCAGTACAAGATTGCTCCTGCCAACGTAATCACATACATGTGTGTTGAGTCCACAGATATTGTTATATGTAGGGATGAGAGAATAGCTCTTGGCAGCCATGAGAGGTGAAATGCAATAGCAATAATAGAACTTACAATAAGAAAAGCAATAAAAAAGGCAACAGAAAAACACACTCAAGTTCACAGAAACCCTTTCTGTGATTTTTGGACAGAGGGCAGCCCATGGGAGCTCCTCATTTCCAAAGTTCTTCACATTTGGGCGTAGAGATTGTTTACTGGACTTGAATCCTTCTGCTGGGAGCTGTCCATGTGATATCTCCCCCCAGGCAGCCAAAGCCTTGAGCATTAGCAAGCTAAACACTACCACATGTTCGCTTCCGGACCGAAATTATTCACCCAAGAGCAGTCACGGAGACATAAATCTCGAGATGGTGAGCGGAGGACTGAAAACACTGATGACAGGTCCTCTTAAAATGTGTTCAATGTCCCATCAGACGAAGCAGACAATGTGGAGTCTGACTGTCCGCTGGGAAGAGCATTGTCGGAACGCGCAATCTGTCTGGAATAATCTGACTCATCTACCTCCGCAAAACTGACTGTCCAAACTTGAACAATGCCAATCAATACGAGACAGATTCTTTCAGGAATTAAATCAGGCCTGAGTGAAAAATACTTCAACAATTAGAGTATGATAAAAAGGAAAGTTCAGTGGAAAACAAAGTTTCTGTCATCATTATACTCTCCAAAACTAGGAACAAACACACACACACAAAGTTTAAGAATAGTTTTTGGAAGTCAGAGAGGGAAATGAAAAAAAAATAAAGGAAGGTAGAAAATAAAGATACAAAGAGTATTGATGTGAAAGAAGAGTAAAACAAGAAAAAGAGAGTCACTTTTTTTATTTTTCAAACACACAACTGAGGTTTAAAAGCATTATTTTATTGGAGAATTACAGCTGTGACTATTTCTGCCAGTGACTAAGACTAAAGAGAGGTCTCTTTCTCAACCCTGCAACCAATTTATTGCCTGGATATAAGCCGACCACTGCGTTCCCACCATCTAGCCTCTCAAATGCATGCTCACACTCTCAGAAAAAGAAATCCTTTAGGGACAAACCTGAAACTGTTTCTTTTTCTTTCATCCAAGTGAACCTGCATTGATCGGACAAGGCCGATCAATAAGAAAAAAACGCACACAAATTGAATCTGAGCACAGCATAACGAAGATTCTGGCACTGAGTGTTTAATATACGTTCTAAATTTGGGGTGGAGATTTTGCAGCGGAACAGGTGAGTGCATTTTGATGATGTGCTTTGTAAAATTAGTGTCTGGAGCTGTTCATTTGTATTAGTGAAGGGATTCGAGTTGTTTTTACTCAAGTACCCGAGAATTTGTTGATGTCAAAAGAGTCTGTGGGCCTTAAATACAAGGGAAGCTTGTCTGAATGAGTATAATTCAACCTCTCTCTGACAGATTTCTGATGTCAGGTTATTAGGAGGCATCTTTCCTATAACGACTTACCCCTTTTCCTCAGTCTTTACCGTCACAGTGCTGGGGAGCTCAGGCAAAGCTGTCTTGCCTCAAGGTGAACAGCACAGAAAAACAGCTGGGGCAGAGGGCCGTGCTCTCCCATCCACGCAATTAGCATCTTTAATGATAACAAGGGAAAAGGGGGAGGTTAGCGCTAATGATAATTGTGATGGGACGGCAGGTAAAGCTTGATTCCCTCTGAGGATGATGTGATATGCCTGAGAGACTTTCAAAGCATGACCAGGTGCAGGGGTCGCTAATACACTCCCGATTCTCACCCTGGGTTCTCCTAGTAGCCTGTGGAGACTAAGTGGAGAAGAGGCTAGAAAGGTCACAGCCTGACCCAATAACAACCGGCTCTCTAACAGTTTCATTATGAGTGAGAGACACACTGAGACTGAGAAACTAACAGCTGGACTTGGATAAGAACTCAGGAGGACTGCCAAGCCCTGTTTCTCCTCCTCATGTCAGAAAACTTTTGTTTACGGTAACCTCTGTGGTTGTGGGAAACACAAAGTGCAGCATTTTGTGAGCAAATACACTCATATCATGAAGCATCCGATGGATTTAGGCCAAATGACAAAGCAATGCTGTAACCTCCACTTCATTTTCGCAAGTGATTTTTGTGGTGTTCGAAGTGGGACTTGCTCAAGCATGGCTTCTTTTATTGGTTTGGAGCTCACTTAGCACGCACATTCATACAGTAATCTGGCAGAGCGGCACTAACAGCTCTCTCCTATAGTATGGCGCTGCAGCGTGCAAAGCCGATAATAGGTTATCTCTCATATTAAATTCGCACGATCACATTTGTGTGAAATGAAAACAGGCGTCTATGAAAGACGATGGATCGTACTGACATTACGCCTTATCGTAAGGTCATTTGTGAGAATCCATATCACCTGGATTTAACAAAGAGGAAGTGCCAAAATAATGAGCGAAGGAAATACATCATGTTTTAAAGAAGGTGTCAGCTGTGCGAACATGAATGGGTTGTAGTTCATAGCTGCGGTATTACAGTACCAAGACCCAATCATGTCTTTAATTTCTAGCTAGGCAGTTCAAGTGTGCACAGAGTGTGGGAAGAGTCATTCCTCAGGGCTGTTAACTGGCTGCAGAGGGCTACACAGCCATGCCCTTTGGAATCAGGCCCTCAGTCAATGAGCTTCGAGAAGAGATGGTTGGTTTGACCAATTACATTTAAACCACCAAACTTTAATTCTGTACTGAAAGCAGATCCCTGAGGCATATGGCCAACAGATTGTTCATTTTTAGTGTCTAGAAAGAATCTATTACCTAACAAAACAACAGTCTATCTGTGTGATAGTGGGGAGTTTTACTGCATAAACTCTCACTGACCTTTCCCAGGGTGCACCTCTAAAGCAAATAAGGAGCTATTAGTAACACTCTAGAATAAGGTTTAATTTGTTAACATTACTTTAATGGCTTAGATATAATAACACCTTTTATTACAGCATTTAATGTTTATTTATACATACACTGTTCATTGTAAAGTAATTCACATTCATAATACATTGACTAATAGTAATTCATACTAATTTGCAAATACACTGTTTAAAATTTAAATTGAATATGCAAAGGGAAAAGGTGAAAACTAACCTAGATAAATAATGCTGTAAAGTATTGCTCATTATTTGCTTTATTCTAAACGGAATGTACACAAGTGTACATGAAATGGCATAGAAACCTCACTTCTACAGTCATATGGCCATGAAATGTCTTAAATGTTATTCACAATTAAGAGTGTGCATTAATAACTGATAGCAAATGTGTATTAAAAGAAAAATATTTTTGAAAAAATATTGTGAAATAACACTGCAATTTAAAAGAGTGTAATTTATTCCTGTGATGGCAAAGCAAATTTTTCAGTCAATAATACAGTCTTTTTTGTGTCAGAAATCATTGTAATATACTTTTTACATTGTAACATAATTTTATTTATTTATTTATTTTATGCATGTATGTATTTATTTTAAATGTATTTTTATATTATTTTTGTTGTAATTTTTCAGTCAATAATACAGTCTTTTTTGTGTCAGAAATCATTGTAATATACTTTTTACATTGTAACATAATTTTATTTATTTATTTATTTTATGTATGCATGTATGTATTTATTTTAAATGTATTTTTATATTATTTTTGTTGTAATTGAATAATAATAATACATCATTATTTATTATTATTTCATCTATTACTAATTTGTGCTGCTTAATATTTGTGCAGAAGCAATGATTTTTTTTCCAATACTCTTTAATGAATAGAAATTTCAAATCAAATACAGCATTTATTTGAAATAGAAATCTTTTGAAGTATTATACATTTCCTCATCCTTGCGGAATAAAAGTATTAAAGGGGTGGCTGACTGGGTTTTTTCTAGGCTTGATTGTGTTTATGGGGTGCAGTCTACCCCTTTAATTTATTTATATAAGTTAATGGCAGAGCTGAGATACTGTCAGTAATACACTGCTGGGCACATGGCCTCTTATGACTCCCTGTGGTCACAGGCTGGCTGCTGAGGTTGTGTGGCCATGTTTGCCTTCTCTGATGGAGATCTGTGGCCTTGAGACCAGCCGCTGCGCTGTGTTGTAGTTGTTAGTCTGGCTGGGAATGCTTTTAAAGGATCGCTCTATCATTTGACAGGTGGGAGGGGGAAAAAAAACAAGAAATAAGAACCTTTTGAGGACGGCTTTTTCCCCCCTTATACTTTTTTTTAATTCAACATGTGGCTGGGTATTATTCTTTCTATCTTGAAGGTTAACCGATAAGTTGATCCAATTTGTTTGCCCTGGTGTGAAGAGGCCTTTGAAAATACTTCACGTGTTGTGCGTACAAATGTCAAAGTTTGCCTACAGGATAACAATAAAAAAATAATTTAGAATAAATAAAATGACTTCTCTTTCAAGGCAGCCTGGCATTACACTTGTTAGTGCAAGACAGTATTATCTGTCAGAATCAAATCCACAGAAGGTATGAACAGTGTAATTGTAAGTCTCCACAATCCCACCGAAGGCAGTCGCCGCTCAAATTCATGCATTGCCACTCTTCACAGACCTATGGATCCACTTGTCAAGCATAAACATTTCCTGACAGGCACTGAATGCATGCATGTGGTTTCATAAGCTTTTCACAGTTCCCCCCACGTCACTGTTTCTCAGTCAGCTCACGTCCAACGTGAACAGGTGACGCGTGGAAGCAGACGCAGCCTGATTAAAACCACTACAGCACAGACAGACCCCAGTCATGAATTGCATCCAAATACAGACTCTGTACTCATTTCACCTCATTGAGAGAAACCAGGTTGATTACGAGTGTCTGTGCTCATCTGCTTCATTATACGCAGTAGATCAAAGAGACGGGACAGTTGCGTGGCGATCCAGGGAGGGGAAGTGAAAGACGAGAGCAGGAGGAACAGAACCCACAATGGAAATATTTTCATGTGAGAGAGAGTCAGGGATCGCAGCCCTAGGAATGCAGGAGTGCAGCTTGTTGTTTTTGAAAGCCCTCCGTTGGCTCGGACTCACGCTGCATGGGATGACCCCGGGCCAGATGCTCAGGGTGGTCAGAGGAGCATCTGGCTCGAGCCAAACCTTGGATCCTTTCATCACGAAAACTTCTTCTGGTTGCATGATAATGGAGAATTCTAGAAAAGAACCATTTGTGAGGATGCAGAAGCAGAATCGACGGTAAACAGGAAGTCTCTATACAGATAAAGCATTTGTAAGCATAGCTTAGAGAAAGCACTCTTCCCTAACAGCCAATTATTTCTGATATGCCTTCCTAAAAAGCCGGACCCCTCTGTTACATCCTTTAGACTCCATCTTTGATTACAGCCCTCGATGTTTGCTTTAATGACAAAAGCTAGTCAAGCATAATGAGTTATAATGATAGAGCGCGGGGTGAGCATTCATTCTGGTAGCGGCTTTGTGTGCCGTCTCAGGTTTGACTCAGATAGTGATTATTGGGCTGACAGGACTTTAAAATGTAAGCTGTGACCCGCTTCACTTTGGAATTAGTGTGTCCATGCACACAGCGTCCAAAGCGCATGCTCAACTGCTTCCCCGGCAGGCTGGATTACGAGATGTTTATGGGACCTGCTGTCTGGATTACTCAGGGATTGGATCGTGTATAAACTATGCCAGTAAATGTAGTTATGAGGCTTTATGCTCATAACTTCCTGCTCTTGTTTGTTTTGTAAAAGAGTAGCTTGAGAGCACAGAGATAGCTGGGTACTTTTACAGTATTTGTGAAAGATAAGCCCTTCAGCAGACGATGGCGCAGCACTTTAATCAGACTCGTACTGCTGGCTTTAACAGCAATATAAAAAAAGAAGATCTCCCATTTTCTGAAGAATATATGAGTGGTGCTTGCCTGTGAAAAACTGCTGCCATGATGGTGTTGCTATGAGGTTGTTCACCAGTGTTGTTATTGTTACCTAAAACTACAACTATTAAAAATAATTTGTGTTAATTGAAATAAAACTGAAATATAATAAATTGTAAATACTAGATGAAAAACTATTAAAAATAATTTTTGTTAATTTAAATAAAACTGTAATTTTTAGCTATTTTGGATTTTTTGAAAAACATCTGCGATCTAGTCCTAGATTTTTCACCTGATCGGAACCAAACCAGTGCAGCAAAAATTTCTGTAGAGTGAATATCAATAATTATAAAAAAAAATTAATAAATAAAAATCCCCCCCTCTCTCTCTCCCACTTCGCTTCCTGTCTCCCTACTGTCCTATCAAATAAAAGGCAAAAACACCAAAAATAAATCTTTAAAAAAACGAAAAGAAAAAAAACTAACTTGATTTTTTAACACTGTCGCAAAAGGATGCAAAAATTTTCAAAAGAGGCAGGGCCACTTTTTCTAAAACAGCTATAACTTTTCAATGGAATTAGATATTTACAGTAAACTCGATACATGTAAAATAAAACAATAATAATAAATAATAAATATTTGATAAAAAAAAAAAAAATATATATATATATATATATATATATATATATATATATAATAGATATTAGATGAAAAACTTGGATGAAAGACTTGGATGAAAATTAGAAATGTAGTCTTCCCTCTACACGGCAAAAAAATAATAATATTTCCTAGTACATTTTACAAATAATTACAAAGAATCAGCAAGTAACACACCATATTAAATGTAAAATATTGAAGTAGAAAAACTTGTTTTGTGTAACTGAAAATGCATTTAAATTGAAGTACTGAAATTACTAAAAACTGAAATAAAATATATTAAAGCTGAATACAAATCTTATCACAGACAAAAATATTATGAAATACAATAATAGTTAATAAAAAAACTAAAATTGAGAAATGCATCGAGAAGCTGCTAGTTAGATTTATGTACTAGCCTATTCAAATAAGTAATTTTTTTAACTTTATAGTTTTTAACTGCATGGTGTTTTATAGTCCAGCAGACAAAAACCATATGTCTGAGCAAAAACACACCCCTCCTCAGTGATTCGAGATATTCATGACACGCAACCAGTGCAGAACAAGTTGTTCCTCAAAATATAATTCACAGAGAAGGATTTTTTCAAATATTTTTTTGTCATCCTTTTTTTCCACTAGAGTAACATTAAGAAATTCTACTGAATGAAAGTACAAAAATGCTTTTCTAGTGCCTGGTGATGGTGGCTTTGTAGATCCAAGAGTGGAGCACATACTGAAGTAAACAAATCTATAAACAACATCAAATTACAGCCGGACCTTTACGAGCAAGCCTTAGGGTCACTCGGTTCCAGGAGAGAAAATGTAGCTATTGACTTCGCTCAGGAAACAATTCAACCCAAACATATATATATATATATATATATATATATATATATGTTTGTATATATATATATATAAGATCTTGCTGAAGTATATATACATATATTTGAGATCTCCCCCAGCATTCCGGTAGAAAAAGGGAGAAGAAGTGCACTTTGAAGGCCCGTGTAATATGATCATGGAATCGCACAGAATTCTTTGAAGGCAGTCAGGATCAATAAAGGATGAGAGTGGCCATGGTTAAGCGGTGGCGCTGTAAGTCGTCACTCAGTGATCTAACCGGATCTCTGCTCTTCATCAAACCCAGACTAAATTAAACGTGAATTAAAGAGGTGAAAGCTCGGGAATGAAAAGACACCATTTATCATCAGACAGATGTCTGGTTATCTCTTATTCAGTCTCTTTTCCTTTGGCCCCACACAATGACACATCCTTCTAAGGCAAGGTTCACATCATGGTTCTTAACTCCATTTGGGATATCAGAAGAGTCATGCCTATTCAAACCGAGATGGAAAGTGGTTCTTTGGATTTTTGGGTCAAGCGGCTTTTGAAAGCAGCAGCAGCTCCTAAAATAATAATAAAAATAAATATATAATATGTAGCGACTCAGCTCATGGGAAATATGAATAATTAACCATAACTAGTTATAATTAATTATGAATATTTTAGATCCGCTGTAGATATTTAGCTGACCTCTCAGGGTCAACTGTCTTGTCAATTCTAAGAACGTTAATTTCCTGGTTAAAGGAAATCACTTTCTTACTGTTGTAGGATATCAGACCGAATCAGACAATCTAAGATTTGGTCAAAAACATGATTGAGGCACGAGGAGTCAAAACATTCCACAAGAGGCCCAAGACAACATGATGTCATAAATCAGACCTAAATTAGCATGCATAATCAAGCAGATCGGATCATCAGTCAATCAGAATAGGGCGCGTTTACACTTGGCAACATCAATTGACTTTTCTATCTGGATAACCAATCGGATCTGTCTTTCCCGCATAATATTTAATACATATACACATACATGGGTAGCACTTTAGTATAGGGACTGTAGCAAAGTTCATAGTTCGGGAAGAAGGAGGCGGGAACCGGCGGACATTTAAACAAACTTCAATAAAATAAACAAACACAAAATAGCGTGACAGCCCCTCGCGGACGACTGTCGTGCACAAACAAAACCAAAACACAAAATAAACTCAAGGCCAGGAGCTGATCACGGTGGCCGTGGCATACCTTGCGGTAAGGACAGACAGACGAGGCGAGAGAAAAGGAGACGGAAGGATGAGGAGAGACAGACGAGAGAGGGGAGAGAGGAAAAAAGAAAAAAAAATTCTGGGTCCTGTTCCCAGACACACTGCCGCTCGGCCCTCCACCAGCTGGGTAAACTCTTCCACGATGCCTGGCGGCGATCACTGGATAGCCCTCGGTGGACGGCCCGACACTCCTCCGCCGCCTGGTGGACGGCGACGGCTCCTCCGGGTTCGGGCAGCCGGCAGGAGTCCCCCGTTCCTTGCTCCTCCCCATCATGGCGGATGGCAGCAGGCTCCGGCCTCAGGCGAACGGCGGCGACGCCTCCGCTCCCTTACGAACGGCAGCCGTTCCTCCACATCCCAGGCACCCGGCAGCGAGTTCGTCCGCCCCCCCGGCAACTCACTCCAGCCCACCGCCTCGAGCGTCCATGGCGGCAGACTGCTCCGCCATGCTCGATGGCACCGCGGATTCACCACAGCGGCGAGGGATCTCTGGCAGCGTGTCCCTCCTTCCTCCCGGGTTTCGGCACCAATGTAGCAAAGTTCATAGTTCGGGAAGAAGGAGGCGGGAACTGGCGGACATTTAAACAAACTTTAATAAAATAAACAAATACAAAATAGCGCGACAGCCCCTCGCGGACGACTGTCGCGCACAAACAAAACCAAAACACAAAATAAACTCCAGGCCTGGTCCTCTCTCGTCTTTCACTGTTGTCACTCCTACTTTTATATATCTACTATATATACATATAATTTTGACCCATCCAATGTATCGTTGGCTATTGCTTCAAATATACCCGTGCTACTTATGACTGGTTTTGTAGTCCAGCGTCACATATTCTGCAAGACCATACTATACATCCCTAATACCTAAACTTAACAACTATCTTACTAACTACTAATAAGCAGCAAATTCTTTGGTTTATTGAGGCAAAAGTCATAGTTAATGGTTTGTTAATAGCGAGAATTGGAACTTAAAGTGTGACCAAAATAAAAAAATAATAATAATAAAAAAAATATATATATAATAATAATAATAATAATAACACAAATAAAATAAAATAAAATGCCAAATGGGCTTAGCAATCTTAATAAAATAATATATTGCTTTTCAAATCATTTTAATTGTTAATTGTTTTTTTGTTTTTTTAAATCATTCTTTTACGGTTGAGATCTGACCAGAAATCCAAGTGCTATGTGTTGGTTGAAGTTTTTTCTTTAGCTTTTTCATCAGCTTCACAGGGCTGAAGTAAGGCTGGCAGGGAGTTAGACTATGTGTGTATCCGTGCACAAACACACAGAAACAGGTTATCTGCCTGTCAAGCTCTACAGCAGGTTCATGATCCTCTCAGGCTCTTGGCTCACTCTTGGTCTATTCAGAAGAGTCTAGTCTGAATCTGTCTGTAACATTCAGGTCTATGCATTCTCTCTCAGCATGCACAATTCATGTCATTCATACGCTGACCTTTCAGGGTGATATGGAACAGAATTCAACAGACGTCCACTTGAGAGAGAAGTAATGCTCCTTTGACTGACATGCACTTTGTGGATCTCAGCGAGGTGTGCAACATTGGAAGAAGAAAAAAATGGGTACAAAACACAGAGACTCGAGGAAAATAACCATAATTTTCTTCCAGGGTGATATGCAAGCTGATGGCTGTCTTGGTTCGCTTATACAACAATAAACAGAAGAATACTAAAGCAGGGCGAGAGAGAGAGAGAGAGAGAGAGAGAGAGAGAGAGAGAGAGAAGGACAACCAGAAAACGAGAAGAAAAAATTTGAGAGAAATTGAACGAGGTATCATTCAAAAGAAAGTGTAAAGTCTCATTTGAAAACAGACTATTTAATGTAGCTTAATGTAGCGTGGTAGCAAACGAATCATTCCATATAAAAAGACAGGCAAGAGATGATGATGATGATATGCTTTCACCAAGCAATTGTGTTAAAACACTGTGGCCAGAATATGGCCATTACGAGTCATAAAGAGCTGAAAAAAAATGCAATCCCACACCATAGCTCCAACATGTAAGTACAACATTTTCCAGCACTTTACCACTTAAATGCATACAGCTGCCATCTCTTTAAATGCTGCTCTCAGCTTTGATCTCCTTTCTGTTTCAACTTGTGCTAACCGCTCACTGTGAAGCCTCTAAAACTGCACACTAATACACAGGCTCTGATAGTAACAGATCTGTCTTTGAATGAACACAAGTACACTGTGGACGCTGGCAAATTATAATAATTTGTTTCCCACCCCACTCACTTCAATAAACCATGAATGACCAAATCAACAATGGGGTCCAAAAATTTTGAGATCACTAGTCATAACAATATCCATCCATCCATCAATCTATGATAAATAATCCCAAATATATCATAGAGTCAAACCCAAATTTATTCAGACACCTTCAACAAGAGTTAAACTGTGTCAGAAAAAATGTAGCTTGATAATGTCAGATAACTTTGATAGAAAGGTATGTAATGAATTAGGTTGAATAGCTGTCAGCTGTCAGACAATACCAGTTTAGGTCAACCAATTACCAAGCAATGTTTAATTTTGTTCAGTCTGTGATGTAAAAAGTTCGCATTCGCAATTAAAGAAAACAACACTAAAAACACATAAAAAAAAATACTAAGTAAGATTATCTTGAGTAGTGGATTCAGACTGATCCACCTAAGATATGTGAAACATAAAGAGAAACAGCTCTAAAGTTCAGACCACAGCAAGGAGGATGACAGCTATTCCAAGTATAGATGATACTGAAAAGAAAATGGACTACCATTACTCTTCCATTATTAATGACAGTCGGTGCAGAGCAGGTCAGCTTTAGCCCAGCTGTCTGGAAGCAAAGTTTCATACCGGCCTTCCTGCCCTCCCGAGTCTTATCTGGACCAGCAGCTCTGGCCGTGTGGGCGACTCGCCCTGAAGATGCTGTGTGTAGAACTATAAGAGCAAAGTGGTAATGATATTTGTCAGAAAAGGCCTAAGCGAACAAAACCACCACAGCAACATCAAACACAGCCAAAACAGAAGGAGTCTTTAATCTCTCTCACCCAGTTCTGGCAAATCCTTACACTGACTCACATGGGCACTTCATGGGGCTTGAAAGACGGCTTATGTTGAAACAGAATCGGTAATGGAATACAGTGCAATTCTTACTTCACCCCACTCCCACTGCTAATTCTTAAAAGCAACAGAGTGTGTGGAATTTAAAGAGAAGAGGAGAGAAAAATGTGGAAATGGAATATTCTAACTGCTTAAGAGGAAAACTGTATATATTAAGTGTGTGTATACTGTATATATAACTGCAAGAACAGAAGTGTAGATAATATTTTAATATATTAAGTGATATAAAGCATGATATATCATTGTTTACATTATGTAAAATACATATTCAAATGAATTAAATACATTTATACATGAATAATTTTAAACAAAATTGCAAATAAATGAATCATTTTTAACATTTTACAGTAGCTCAAACGGCAGGCAGCTTCCAATCTGAGAGCAGCCAGTCTTCATTTTCACAAGGTAAGTCATTTCACACAGCATTTATTGAGATTCATCCAGGTTAGGGGTTTGTTAAGGACTCGTGCCTTCCCTCCTGCCCACAATCATGCACTCCTACTGGGACTTCAAACATTCTCCAGGCCCCTCGCTGATCTTTTTGAAAATTCGGGGAGCAGGGCAAACGGTTAGCATTCCACTCAATATGCCAATGTGCCAACTTGCCATATTGCATATTGCAGATATCCACACATATTAAGTACTGTACTGGCTTTCCATTTTCCAACACCTAAGTATTACACTTTTAAAGTAGGGCATCAGTATAAGACAGAACTCTTTTCCTGACTGTCAATTTCCATCTGACGGAAAGGATGAGCACCAGTCGACCTTTCCCTGGCGCTTCAGGCTGAGGTCTACATCAAGGGACGAGGACTTTAAACAGATGTCATTTCTGAATGTTCCTTGTTCGTATCCAAATCTCAATCCAAATTAGCCATGTGACCTCTCTAGACTGTGCTCGAGTCATATGATTTATGTTTAGCCTCAGTGTTATTGAGCTAATTCAATATCTGAGCTGTCTATTGTGCCATGCATTTCTCTTTCGTCTTTTTTTCCCAGCACATTCAAGGTTTCAGGCTGTAACCTTCCTATGGAGACTCAATTGTTACCACTATCAGGGTTATTGTGACTTGGGGCTCTCATTTAGTGTGTTCCCCAGTAAACTTAAAAGAAACAAAAGAAGAAAAAAAACCCAGACACCTTGCTTTCTCCTCATTACAGTCAAGGACAAAGTATGAGATGCCACAAAATGTCCGCAGGCATTTCCTTGCACATTAATAACTAAATCTAGTCATACAAACCATATACAGCAAATTAGGTGTCAAGATGAAGCCACAATGACTGTCTCACTATAATACTGTACTATTGAATAATTACTTATTTATATGGCACATTTCAAGTGCTCTAGAATTGATGAGATTATGATAATGCACCATTCCATGATCAGTGAAGGATTTAGTCTGAGTTGAATTGCATGAGAAGAGAAGGGTTTTGTTAGGCTTGTGCTCCCAAAGCCATTTCTCTTCCCTATGCACTGATAATCAGATCAGCTGTTGCATCCAAATTCGTGTCTGTTATGAAAGTTTCCTTATTGTGTTCCATGTAAACTCTGTGATTATGAAGGATTTTTGTTTGGTAAATGCTTAGCACTTTTTATACTAAATGACACTGCTATTCGCTTTAACAAAACCAAGACAATCTTTTCTTAAGGGTCACTGACTGCAAAGGAAAAGTGTATTTCTAGATATAATTCCTCCCATAAGTAACGTTATAATAAGCAGATTAGTTCTCAAAATCTATGTAATATTTCACTCTCAAATTTCACACAGTATATCTCACATTAATGAATGTAGTTCACAGTTTTGATTAGGAACATCTCCTCCATGAGATGTTAAAGGGCTGAATTAGTCAAAGTGAGTCTGTCTCGTTTTGCCAGGCATGGCAATATGTTTGGCACTATGAGGCATGTTGCAGAGAAATTTTTTTTTTAAATAGCAATGCAATTGTGAGCTAATAGGAATGAGCACGGGCACAGTTTCAGTCCAGTCCACTTTAGATTATGCATTTAAAACACAGTAATTACAAACACTGGGCACAGTAGCATCTGCTGTCTGCTCCCCCAGGAAAGAGGATAACACGGTTCCCTATAGCACCATTCAGAGGTCCACACAAACATGTTTCATAACTTACAATTCCCCCATGCCACACTGAATTAATATGTGCTATACAAGCCCACTGTATGAGACATCTTGGGTATGTGCAATGTACTCCAGCCAACATCCACTAAAACTTTCCCAAGCAGGGAACTTCCAACTACTTCAAGGGTGTACAAAAGTACATGAAAAAAATCTAATTTTTCTTTGTTAATTATTAAATGAATAAAATATGAATATAAAAATGCAGTTCGTGAAACTGATTAAACATTTGTATGTCTGTTATTTCTAAATTTATAAATATTCCACATTACAAAATGAAAAGTTTAAACATTTTCATTTATAATATATATATATATATATACATACACTAAAATCAATAAAAATAACAATGATTATGCTTGTGTGTAAATATTTAATAATGTATATATTACAAAATGTTTAAATGAATATATACATCAGTAAATAAAATTTATAATGCATAAATTAATTCATTGTATATAGCATTTTACATATACATCTACACACACAAACTGCCTTTTACAAATATATTCACATATATAACAAATATTACTTGATAAGAGTGCTACTTGAGACTTACTGTTGGAGCCATGGTGGCAAACATGCCAAAAGTTTTGGGAAACACTGCAGTAGAACATCAGAACGCCAGCTAACAAACGAGTGGCATTTTCTGACACCCTGAAGAAATCGAATTCTGTGCACAACAGGAGAGTGTCGTGAATGCTTGCTTATACAGACAAGCAAAGTACGGTGCACAAAACATCTATTTAAACGGTACAATCTTCCTCATGTCAATCCAGCTTAAGCTATTACAGTGTGTCGTGGAGAGTGTATCATCATTGCTACCCAGCAGCTGCAGTCCTACAGTGAAGATCATTGTATATCTCTTCAACACTCTCTTTACTCCTTTCCCTGCCTGTCTCAGTTCGCATTTCTCTCCTTCTTCTTACAAAGGCCAACCGGTTTCCATTTAGAATGTCAGACTAATGGCACATGGCTGTCGACATTAGCAGCATCATTCACATCTCAGGATGGGCCACCAAATGCCACCTTCTGACGGCTAGGAAATAAAAACACAATGATTATGGAGAGACCGAATCGCCAAGCACACATTTCTGTATATGCGCATGGACCCTAGAAATGAAAATTTCGAACGCTTTACCGAAATGACAACAAATCACCCCCTCATTCCAGCGCAATGCACAGGCTCTCAATGGAAGATGACATGATGCTTAGAGATCCAGAGGACGCTCAGCTGCTTACTCGAGTTACTTGAGATGTAATCAGTACTCAAGACGTATGAAAACGTTTGCAAACCCCAGGGTGTCTTTGGCAATCTTCCCAAAAAAAACGAGACAGAGAACACGGATCTCACAGTGTCTCACCTCATTTCAAATCTTCAACACCTCCTTCAAAGAAGCACTGGTGGAACTGTGAATTGTAAATTACTATGAATAATTTGACAAAAAATATTAAAGCAATAGTTATTTTTCTAATTGTATCATTTATATGGTGCGTTTGTAAGGGTCCAGTTGCTAATCATTGTAATAGCACATGAACAAAAAAGCAACCAGAAATGTATTCAATTTTTTCCTTTACATGGTTTATAGGAGAAGAACAGTCATACAGATGTCGGAACGACATGAGGGTATGCAAATGATGACAGAATTTTTGTTTTTGCCTCAACTATCCCTTTAAAAGACAGCAGACAGGAGAGAGACAGAATAATGGAAAGATATTCAAAGTGAATGCCTCCCTCGTGCTTTCTCACTCGTTTTCTCATTCGCTCGAGCCCAAGAGAAGCAACCTCACTCCATTACAGACGCTACTGTTCTCTAAGGACCAGCCAGACACAAGATGACATCAGTCTGTTCCTAAAAATATCACTGCGTCTGGCCAGATACAAAATTCTTATTCATACTACACGCTCACACAAACTACAAATCCACTCACCTCTCCTTCCATCACTGCTTTCACTTGAGTTTTGCCTCTAATTATAATTCTGGTCTGATGAAGGTCTAAACTACGCTCTTACGCTGCGGGGATGAGACTATTTGTGAGGGCAAAATTGTTCACTCCAAAGCTTCAATTAGGTGAGGGGAAGAAAGGCGGATAGAGCGGTAGGGGGCAGAGAGGGGAGTTGGCAGTCAGTGGAAGACACAACAGTAAAATTGGCTATTAGACGCTGAACTTAATCCACTCCATATCAGAGTATGGCATCTGCCTCCAGCATAGAAATGCCCAGATTAGCAGCGAAGGATAATAAGCTCTTAACTGTATGCATGAGCTCCACTTTAGATTTCCTGTAAACTTGGCATATGGGAGCTATGCAGATGCAATTCTGACGAGACACTTAGAGAAACTTTCTTTTCTACTCCGCGGTAAAAACGAAGCACCAGAGGAGCTGTCAATTTCATTTCTGTCCGTCTGAGAAAGGGGATGTGAGGGAGGCTGGGGTGGGGTTTAATTAACTATTAAGGATGTGATGTCCTGACAAGACCCACAGCGAACCTCTGGCTCTTTGGAAAGAGGTACGACGTCAATAATCGTTCGAGAGCAAATGTCAACGTTCCTTCTGAAGAGATGTCAGCCAGAGGGCAGGAAGCCGTAACTCTATATGAAAATCTCACAGCACAGAGCTGACGTTTCTACAATATGGCCTGTTAGCTTCAGGATCAAGCCTGGGAGGGTGCAAAGCAATTTCCAGGAGCAGCTTTCTTTCCCTTTTTTGTGAGGTAAGTGGGACACTGTCTTTATTAGACGTGTGCTTTTGGGTTCACAATGGTTCCCTTCAGGAAAAAACAAGCGGCGGGCAATGCTACCTTTAAAGCTCGCCCTGGTGCACAGCACACTCATCCCGCCCTCTCTCTGTTGGATTAAAAGCTCCTAATAGCCCCTAATTATACAAACTAATTTCTTTTTCTCAATGCCTCTGCATTTCTATGGCTTTTTCACGGCGCTGTAAACACTGTTTCGGGACCAAATTTAATAAGCTAGCCTAGTGAGAGCCCTCTTTAATGGGAGCCGAGCTTGTTTGATAAGTCTCCATTTCATCACTCACTTTATTAATTAATTAATTATATAAACTTAAAGCAATTTGCCTCCTTAATGGCTTATTTTAGGGGGAGATTTGTGGCCAATTAATTGATGTTGCTGGAGCACAAGTGCTGCTTTGTTTTGCGGTGCACAGCGGAGAGAGAGGTAATCGTCTATGGGTGTGCGGTGGCCTTAAACATCTTTCAAGGATTAAAAAATATAACATCAGGCGAGAAAGAAAATAAAAAAGACCGTTGTCGTTGTCTCAAGAGAGCTTGTCATTTGCAGCACCTATTTAAATCTTAATATAATGAATCTCATAATACTAAAAACAACTTTTGTGTGCGTAAAGACTGCCCAAAATATTTATTACATTTTATTTCTTTAATTGAATAGAAATAAGTAATTTAACAGTGATTAAAAGACACAGAATTAGCCTTTTATAATTTCTAAATGGACTTTGGTATAGAAGCGCACACTAGAAGGACAAATAAAGATGGACTGAAAGCCTTTACCGAGAGGACAGATGATGTGACACAGGTGTTTACCATAGGACCCTATTAGTGCCTTGAATAAATCATATTTCAATGAAGGCTCGCTTATGTACAGAAAGCTCACAAAAATTACCATCAGAAAAATAAACTAAGTAGTGCTTATTGATCTCACAACAGCAACAAAAATCCTCTTGAAAATGTACTTCAGTTTACACGAACAGTGAGATGAACAGTTGCATAGAGAGATACAAGTCTTTTGTGATGGTAGAAAAAAAGAGTCCTTGGTGTCATGCTACAGTAGAGAAAGAGATATCACTGAATCAAATATAGAAAAGTGCATAACTAACTGCATTGGGTTTGGATAGCACAAAAGTCATTTACATGATCTGTGTACTACATTAAAACAAAACAAAACAAATAACATTTTAGAACGACATGAGAGAGAGTTTTAGGTGAACTATTCCTTTAAAGGGATCCCTGGGTATTAAGACTTGTATGGCTTAATATAACGTAAATGATGTCTCTTCCTGAAATATGTAGTAGAAGATCCATTAAAGATGTATGTTATTTAAAAATCACATCGTTTTATACATATTTTGGACTACGGGGGGCGCCATTATTCTGATGACGTAAAATGGTTGCACTCGGTGAGCTACTGCCACTACCTGTTGCTAATTTTACCACAACCCAACTCGGAATAGACAACTCGGAAAATAAAATACTGTTATGATGACCACAGCTACTGAAAGAGCTTACAGGTGGAGATGGATAAGCATAGGCTTAAACCAAATGCTGTACCATCGATTTTTCCCCACATGGAGTCTAAACGCCCCGGATCTCGAGGAACGTCTGCACTGAGAAACTCCTCTAGCGGCCGCGCGTCATAATTAGCGTCGGCATGTTTACAGGATGACAGCGTTTCTCAGCCGTTTGTAAGCTCTTTCAGTAGCTGTGGTCTACTAAAAGACTCAAATGCATCAGGACTAAAGTGGAGTGAAAAAAGAAGCAGGTCTTTAGGAAGTTTTATTCGTCCACAGGCATCTTCCCATTCTTTTCTCCTCTTCTTGTGAAGTCTTGCATTGCTTCTCTTGTTGCCCTTCGACTGAAAATTACAACCAAAAGTCACACAATGTGATATCGTATCAGTATTTTATCTTCTGAGTTGTGTTGCGGTAAAAAGCCAAAGACTATAGAAATAAGCACCAGTAGCTCACCGAGTGCAACCATTTGACGTCATCGACGCAGAATGTACTGTGCACATAAAATAATTGCGCCCCCCATAGTCCAAAAACCATGTCGGTTTTTTTTAAATAACATACATCTTTCATGGGGTTTCTACTATATATTTAAATAAGGGACATAATTTACGTTATATTAAGCTATACATGTCTTAATACCCGGGGATCCCTTTAAGGAAAGTGTTTTCATGCAGAACTGAGTAACACTCTCTTCCTTCCCAAACTTTCCGCAAGCTACTTTTCTCTGCATGACACACAGTGTCGGATAGATTACCACATTTCAGGTTACCCCTGTCATGTTAATTCATCTCTCTTTCCTCAGCAAGCCTAATGTCAACATTTTTTAACGTTTCGGGATGTTTCCTACAAAGGCACGCTGTTAGGCTTTGATAAGGTGGGTCTCTTCATCAAACACTCATCTGTTCCTGTCAGCACAGGTCAGAGGAGAATGTTCTGAGGTCAAGAAGAATTTCAAGTAAAAGTAGACC
This sequence comes from Sinocyclocheilus grahami, assembly GCF_001515645.1. NCBI lineage: Eukaryota > Metazoa > Chordata > Actinopteri > Cypriniformes > Cyprinidae > Sinocyclocheilus > Sinocyclocheilus grahami. The sequence continues at coordinate 542,836 of NW_015505346.1, read as the reverse complement.
TCAGAGACTCTGCAGCAATGTGCATTTATTGAGATTTAAGCAATAGCAAAAACACAATTACAAATCTACAAATTGTACAAAATCATTTGGTCTCTAGTTCATTGTGAAATCAGACAATAACAACTTAAATCCGTCTGGCTTGTGGTCCAGTGTGTGCAAAAATAAACATTCTGCCATTGACTTCATCTTTTGTGTGCTACAAAAGAAAGGTTGTTGTACGGTTTTGGGACAACATAATGTTAGGATGACATAATGAAATTTTTTTCTGTGACTGAAGACACCATTTCACCTTCAGTCCCTTTGTGTTTCAAGGCAGAATAAAGTCATTCAGGTTTGAAACAACATGGCAGTGAGTAAATGATGACAGACCTTTTTTGAGGTTTGTATTATTATTTTTTAAGTCTCCACATGTGTTTTATTTTGCTTTTTCAGCTACCTTAACCCTCTAGGAAAACAGCTGATGCTGCAAGGGAAATTTATATAGATGGGAAACCAAGAATTAAAAGGATTTAAAGTTGGTGAAGAGGGACAAATGAGCACATGAATTAATGTGAGAGTGCGGCCGAGACAGCGAAAGGGACGCTTGACTTAATCCCATTCACAGCATTCTCCGGTGCGGCTGGGGAACTCTAAATATGGTAATGAGAGGCAAGAGCCAACCCTGGGGAGGGGGTTATATGGTTGCTGTGGTGTGAGCGCTGTCTAGATAGTCCAGTAATCCCGAGCTGCTTTTGCAACTTAGGTCCTCATGTAAACAGGGGCAGACCCTGTGGCCGGTAAACCCCTCCTGTGTTTACCCACGGCATTGACAGTAGAGACTGGCAGGGCGCTACTGGAATGCGTCCCTATTGTGTGGCCGCTTTTCTTTTGTGAAGTGAAAAATGAAGAGACTATCAATAGGCCGGTGGAGGGGAGGAGGAGCTCGTCATGGCAGCAGGTGCAAGGGATAGCCAATATTTGCACAGCGGTTTCTGTGACACATACTAACTGCAAAATAAAAGGGGGCAACTGTTTTTATTGGCGCTTCACAACACCCAGATAAATCCTGAAGCGGTTACACTCCCCCATCCCCGCCGATTCCACAAGCGCCAAATCATTTTATGTGCTACAATTGCCTAGACGCATCCTGACACATTACGGAGTGTCATTTCAGAGGTCAAGAGTGCACCTCGATGCAGTCTCTCTTTGTTTCCTTTCACTAGTGCTGGGATAAAACTACATAAAATGGTCACAAACAAAGACAATGATCTCACACATTAATGCACTGGCTGTTGAACATAACTGCATCAGCAAAACATATTAATTCCTCAATCAAGAAAAGGATGTGTTTTTTCCCCTTGTAAATAGGGAAATAAAATAAAATAAAATGATAAACATTAACAAACAAACAGAGATGCAGATGAATGTCATATTGAAATACAGCATTTCCTGCATTAATATTCAACACAATGCAATAGCGCTACTGAAACAACAGCACAAAACATAGAAATGAAAGTATGCAGTCTGGACTATGAGCGGTTCTCTGACAAATTAATATAATGCATACAGTACAACTTAAACATTCTGAATTTTATCAGTAGATTTTTTACAAAATATAAAAATAAAGTCATTAAAAAGTATATGTAAACACGATTCTTTCATTCATGTCTTTTTTCCCAAATATCTCTTCATCAAAAGTATAAAACTAAGCATTGATGGAACTCTTAAGGACCCGTAATCATTAAGATGAATCAAATTCTTTACAATTCCCATCCCTACTTGAAACACACTATAAATTTCCACCCTTACTTAAAACTAATTCTTACATCATGCCTAGTTGCTGTCTATTAAATTTGTGAATCTAATTCAGTGTAACAAAACTGGTGAGTCCTCTCAGGAGGACAATAAAGATTTACTTCTAATCTCTCTCTGTCTGGAGAGCCAAAAGTTTGAGAAGAGCTGAGGCTTTGTGCAAAGATGCCAGAGCATCGACTTTAGCTCAATCCACTTCCTGCTCCCATGTCTCACTCCACAAAGTTTACCTCCAATTCCTACTGCAGCAGCTGGCCACAATGCAGAGCACTGAAAACCAATAACCCAGTGTACAGTTTTGCACTGCAAATAAGAAATCAGCTTTTAATATGTATAGTTACGGCTCTCGCCGCCTTAAAAAGCAAACAAGCAAAATATCTGCCAAAGCCTGACAACCTGCCATTCTAGTCAATGTCACGCCTGTCACTATAGATTTAGCAAATATTTCTCGAAACTGGGAGGTCTTAGAAACCAGGTTTTTGTTGTTGCCTGTGAAAAAAATCTATGTGGATCTGTGTTGTCTTCTCTCTGTATTTGAGTGAAAGGATATCGAATGAATGGAAGAGTTAAAAAGAAAGCTCAGGGTCTGTTGAGCGGCTAGTACCAGTATAAGTTGCAGCAAAAGTACCGAGCTAAAATAAAAGCCTCATGGAGACTGGGAATGAAAGCATGTATGTCTAAAAGTAATGGTAGGCTGGGATTGATTGACAGGTAACTAATTGTGAGAGCACAAAGGCTTTCTTTCTCTTTCTCTCGCCCACTCTCTCTCAATCTCCCCCACTCAAATCCATAGTTGGACATAATAAATGAAAGCTTAATCCGTTTCGATGGAAAATCTATCAGAGGGGTCCGGGCTGTGTATGAGGATTAATACTCTTATGGTGCATATCCTTCAAATGGGGTCGGGCCTGTTGTTCCATCACTGGTTGCAATGACAGCAATGAATGCCATCCCATAAATGTACTTAGCTCACAATTGGTTTGGACTTCCATGACAATCCAGTGTGAACATGAATAAAATATCAGGGGGCAGCTAATTACATCAAGCAGGAGCGGGTGTCCCGCAATCTGCCTTGGAAAGCAGGGTCAGGGGCCGGGCAGAATGAACCGCAGCCCAGCCACATTGCACACCGTAAAAAGACCGGGCTCTTCTATAGGTCAACCATGTGTACATATAGATCTGTTCAACAGGATATTCTCTTTGATCCCCCTCTCTGTTTTGATATTAATATATAATGCATGTCTATAAGATTCCGGATACAGCAGTGCATGTACTAGGGGAAGATTAGGAAATGAGCATGCATTCCTAAATTGTAACATTCGAGAAATAAATTTAAATAAATACATAAATAAATAAAATAAATACATTATATCTCAACGTCTCCAAGATGCTTCAAGAAACCTACCTGCAAAGCTACAGTACTATTAAAAGTTTTAGGCACTTGCTGTCAAAAATAATGTCATACATTTTCTTTATCCATTAACTTCTATTAACTAAATGAAATAACAATTTGGTTTGACCATCCTTTGCGTTTAAAGCAGTTTTTGCCCTAGGTGCACTTGTTTTTCAGGTAGCTTTGCAGGGAGGTCTCTTGAAGCATTTTGGAGGCATTGCCACAGTTCTTCTGGATTGAGTCTGTCTCAGTTTGTTCTGTTTCTTCACGTCATTCCAGACAGACTGGACGATGATGAGATCAGATCTCTGTGTGGAGAACTGGTTGTTGTCAGACTCCTTGTGCAAACAAAAATCTCACTGGATTATTACAATTAATGACAAAATTAATGTTTGGAAATGTAAACTGATATTTCCTACTGACACACTACAGCAAAAGATTGAAATAACTGATTTAAAACCATTTTTTAGCTGGTGAAAATACTAATGTTCCAATAATTTTTGATGATATACATTTCATTCATTTTATATGTGATATTTTTTTATTTATATATTTAATATTTATGTCATCAAACAGAAAACTTTTAATATCATTAAAAACAAAAAGAAAAACACCCTATAATCCAATGAAACAAACAAACAAACAAACACACACAATTAATCTCACATATCAACATTTGCTCAGATGAAAACCATAGCCATTTAGCAAATGTGTTGAGATGAGATGTACTGGTCAACAAGAAACATAAACACAAGATATCTTAGTCCATTTTAACCTAATTGCATTATTCCAGGGCCCTGCAGTGAGTCTACGAAAAATGCAGTGCCTAAAGCAAACCTTGATATGCTTGGCCAGGTAGGGGAATTGCGAGGGAATTGGGGATAGGTCAGAGGTCAGAATGCCTCTACAGTACACATCATGGAACATGTGGTGACACAATATGAAGTAAGCTTCAGCAACTGTAGCTGTAGCATCATGAATGCCCTCACAAACATGTTGGACATTTGCATCGATGCCTGGCTCGACCGTTTCCAGGGAGAGTGCCAGCAGGGTGTGAAGGAGAGGAGGATAGTGGTTCTGGAAGGCATGGTCAATGAGCTTTGGACTTGTCCTGAGGCAACAGTCTCTTTTACCAGGGGAGCGGACCGTGGGACCTAGTGCTCTGTTCCACGTTGTCCATCAAAACCTGCCCTGCTGATTTAGACAGTCAGTGTGGTAGATTGGTATTCGCTCCACCTTCTCCCTGCAGCAAAGCCCATCAGTGGACACTGACACTCTCTGGTCTCGCCTCAGGCTACAGAGGAAGAACAGCATGCTGGGATACACAGGCCATCTCTCTCCTGACATTGTGGCTTCTGATAAATCATCTACAGAAAAGCCATGTGAAAGAGTCAATGGATATTGAGGGAAGAATAAAAGCAGTCGGATACCACACGGATAGCGGGTAATCTTTATAGATATAATAACGTGCATTAGCTTGAGGCCCTAATGCCCTAATCATGAAAACAAAATTAAAACCTTTCCAGCTGTGAAGGATTTGGGCTTAATATATATCAGAAAAGAGAGAATATAAAGGGTGCTCAGATTTTTACTCTTGGCTTCAGGGGATGAATGGATGATTTCACAAGTTTAGACATTAGACAGATCTCTGGCAGAGCATCAACCGGCTCTCCGATGAGAAGACCCCTGAGATACTCCGCAAAACTTTTTTGCTGAAATTAATTTCTGCTGTCATTGAAGGATGTGATGAAAATCCAAAAGCAGCCGCTAGAAAAGATCATCAGCTGCTACTGTAGATGGATTGTGCCATTTCAACTACACTGCTAATTGATGAGTTTTCATTTTCAAATCTCAGTTTAGTGCCACTACACAATAAAACCTTGCTGATTAAATAATGAAAATAAACGCCAGTAAAGAGAGCTTGTATCAGAGGCAGGATATCCATATACTAATAAACCTTTTTTAGTATTTCAGAGTGGATGCAAAACAACTTTAATGTCATCTCCAGCAGCGCTGAGGTTCTAAGTATATTTTGTATCACACTAGGAGGGCTGATGTTTTCTCTCTAAACACAATGGTTTGTAGCAACCTAAAGCCAGGCCGACCTCAAACTTCAAACACAGTGACCTTTACATACATAAATAAAAAAGGGAAGAAAAAGAGGAAAATATTTATATTTATTAGGAATACAGATTGACACACACACACACACACACACACACACACATACATACATACATATATATATATATATACAGTATATATACACATGTCTTTACTGATGCTTTTTGATCATTTTAATGTTTTAATAAATATTAAAACAAACATCTATCTATCTATCAAAAATGGTTTTCAACACTGATAATAAATATTTCTCGAATAGCAAATCAGCATATTTTTATGAACATTTCATACAATATTTACAGCATTTTTTTTTTCATCTGACAAAGCTGTTGACTCACAGTGGGCCTGCCTTTGAAAATGGGGATGTCACTTCATGCCTCTCAAACGTGTTAAGAGGCTGGCACAGACCTTGTTTCTGCAGTTATTTTGGAGGAAGCAATGCTAAGCATGTTAGCATAAGTAAGACGATTTTGATGCAAAAAGTCACTCGGGGGAACTAAGTCAGATCACATTTCTAGAAGCGATTTAGACCATGTTTGAGTTGTACAATGAGGCTTGGATCACAGCAGATATCGTTCTTTCTCTTGCTCGCTCGCTCATATTGCGAGTAGACAGACCCTTGGCATCCTTATTCACAGGATTAAAAGCAGTCAGAAGAAGTGCTCAAACCCCAACAGCCTGTGCCTTAGCTATTACTCTTTTATTACTCCTCAGAGGATTCTTCATCATACGGCTCCAACATGTCATGGTTCATACAAACTGAGAGTGATGTTTATCTGCTACCATATTTCAGCTTAGCATAGGTCCTAAAAGCTCATGCACATAAACGAGGATCATACATAGAGCTCTGATAAGAAATCCCAGCAGTCATACCTGCCAAGATGCAATATGAAGATGGCTTGCACGAGACCCATTATGTCGAGGTACTGCTCTATTTGATCACATACATGTTTGCATTTTAGTCTTTGCACAGAAATGAAATTATACATTCTTGATCCAGCACAGGCGAACAGGAGCATCTGTGATGTTTGAGCCCTGGGCTTCCAAGCTCAATGTGGTGGTCTTAATGCAATCTCTCCCTCTGGGTTCGTTAACGGCCCTGCAAAGGGTTTTGGGAGATTCCTATACACTCAGACAGAGCTGCCCCATAGGATGCACCAATAAAAAGCTAGCTAAAATAAGGCACAGACTTTTTGTCTCTTTTTATGTGTGCCATAAAGCACGAGCGCATGCATCCACGTGGACCAGGATAGCCTGCAGAAATTAGGACCGTTTCCCCATTACAAATTGTGGCTTTATATAAAAACATCCTGAGAGGCTGAATGCATTAGCTTTGGCTTTTTTATGGGTCATTTGGTATAAAGCAGTGCATAAAGATAGCTCTGCACATACAAGATACAAACAAAGAGCTAAAAGTGAGGCCTCATGCTGATTATGGAGATGACAAGCACTAACATCATCAAAGCTTCACTCATTCATACATGTCATTGTCAGAATGTATATAAGAGAGATGCAGCCTACTCTGTTTTCAATAACAGACGCATGAACTACTGACCCCAAAAAACACTTGTCTTCCTCTTCTATATGTAAAGCAAGCTTTCATCCAAAAACTTGTTGATTTAAGCATGCAGGAACAGACAAGTAAACAGTGTTGCAAAACATACAGATCAAGATATCTCTGGAAAAGTTAAAAACAGAGTCAGAGAGAGAGAAAGCGTGAAAGAGAACGAAATACAGTAGAATCGAGGTAATGCTGATAAGGCTACCTATACAGTGGTGTGAAAAAGTGTTGGCCCCCCTCCTGTTTTTTTTATTTTTTTGCATATTTGTCACACATAAAAGAGTCAGATCATCAAACAAATTTTAATATTTCATAAAGATAATGCAAGTAAATACAAAATGCAGTTTTTAAATGATTATTTATTTTATTAAGGGAAAAAAGCTGTCCAAACCTGCCTAGCCCTATGTGAAAAAGTAATTGCCCCCTAAATCTAATAACTGGTTGTGCCACGCTTTGCAGCAACAACTGCAATCAAGTGTTTGCGATAACTGGCAATGAGTCTTTCACATCGCTGTGGAGGAATTTTGGCCCAC
>NW_015505346.1:506569-534862 GCF_001515645.1 Sinocyclocheilus grahami | reverse complement strand
ACCTTCCAAAAAGTTCAGCTTTTGTCTCATCAGTCCACAGAATATTTGCCCAATAGTCTTGGGGATAATCAAGATATTTTTTTGGCAAATGAGAGACGAGCCTTTGTGTTATTTTTTGTCAGCAGTGGCTTTTGCCTTGGAACTCTCCATGATGCCGTTTTTGCCCAGTCTCTTTCTTATTTTTGAATCATGAACACTGACCTTAATTGAGGGAAGTGAGGCCTGCAGTTCTTTAGATGTTGTTCTGGGTTCTTTTATGACCTCTTGGATGAGTCGTCGTTGTGCTCTTGGAGTATTTTTGGTTGGCCGGCAACTCCTGGGAAGGTTCACCATTGTTCCAATTTTTCTCAATTTGTGGATAATGGCTCTGATCATGGTTCTCTGGAGTCCCAAAGCCTTAGAAATGGCTTTATAATCTTTTCCAGACTGATACATGTCAACTGTTTTGATTTTCATCTGTTCTTGAATTTCTTTAGATCGCGGCATAATGTGTTGCTCTTTAAGCATGCTTTACTTTGTCAGACAGGTTCTATTTAAGTGATTTCTTAATTCAACAGGTCTGGCAGTAATCAGGCCTGGGTGTGGCTAGTGAAATTTAACTCAGCTTTCTAAAATAATGTGGTTAATTGCAGTTCTTTCATGATTTAACAGGAGGGGGCAATTAATTTTTCACGTAGGGCCACGTAGGTTTGGACAGCTTTTTTCCCTTAATAAATGAAATCATCATTTAAAAACTGCATTTTGTATTTACTTGCATTATCTTTGTGTAATATTTAAATTTGTTTGATGATCTGAAACATTAAAGTGTGACAAACATGCAAAAAAATAAGAAATCAGGAAGGGGGCCAACACTTTTTCACACCACTGTATATCTAAGCATGTGAATATGTAATCATGAAACAAATTTGTAATGATAATGCAACTTTTACCTTATCATCTTATTTTGACCATCTTAAAGTAGTTTCCACAAACATGAAAATGTCTGGCATTACTTACTCACCCTCATGTCATTCCAAACCCATGAAAAACAAGAGAGATTGTGACACTGCTTGTCACTGCCAAGTACAACTGGAGGTTTAAAGTGGTTTTTTTTGTTTGTTTTGTTTGTTTTTTTGGGTGAGCTTTAAAGTGGTGAGATACTATTATAAACTCTACTGTTATAAACATCCCTTTTTCAGGATACTGTATTTTAAAGATAATTTTGTCAAATCCACATATTACATGTGTCCCCCCCTGACATGTTCAAGAACTTGTAAGTGTCTTGGTGGAAGAGTGGGGTAACATCTCACAGCACAAACTGGCAAATCATATCAATGACTTTTGTGGGGGTTTTTTAACCTTTTTGAAGCTTGAAAACTCCAGGCCCTTCTTACTGTAACTGCAAGGGGGGAAAATGGAATGTACTTAACATGCACTGTATATTTAAAAAAAACTGTAGTAAATGAAATCTCATGGCTGTTGTTTACAGGAATACTAAAATCCAGAATACGTGAGTGTGTGTTAATCCATATGTTTGCTAGCAATCTGCATCTGAATGCAATCTTTGATTGATCAAGCAAGAAAGAAAAAAAAACAGTAATTGAGTTTACCATCAGGTCTGCAGTGTTGTAAATTGGCTTCTTTTCTTTTCATGTGTAAATTACCTACAAATCAGTTTTAGGGAAGTTTATAGAGATCATGGGATGACTCCACTCTCTTTGGTTTGAACATTAAGGGGCATTTCGTTGAGTAAATACAGCACACCTGGAGCTGATGACTGCACAACTATTCCTGGGCATTTGCACGAGGACTTTTAGCAAGCTATAAACCCTTCCCTGGGATATTACTCTGACTCCAACTTCAATAAAGAAGGAGATTAATGTAGTTGCAAGCAGTTTATTTCTGTATCAGCCCCTGTCCCCGGGCCCTGGGGGTGGAAAACAGAAAGGAGAGAAGTGAGAAGTGAAACCTGAGCACAAAACACCCCAAGTTCAGGCCGATCAATCACAGTAATAAATGTCATGAACTGGATAGGTAAAACTAAACTTAATGCATTCGGTCTGGTAAAAGATGATGATGTATGTGTGAGAGATTGAGGGCATGTCCAACCATGAAAATGTCTGGCATTACTTACTCACCCTCATGTCATTCCAAACCCATGAAAAACAAGAGAGATTGTGACACTGCTTGTCACTGCCAAGTACAACTGGAGGTTTAAAGTGGTTTTTTTTGTTTGTTTTGTTTGTTTTTTTGGGTGAGCTTTAAAGTGGTGAGATACTATTATAAACTCTACTGTTATAAACATCCCTTTTTCAGGATACTGTATTTTAAAGATCATTTTGTCAAATCCACATATTACATGTGTCCCCCCCTGACATGTTCAAGAACTTGTAAGTGTCTTGGTGGAAGAGTGGGGTAACATCTCACAGCACAAACTGGCAAATCATATCAATGACTTTTGTGGGGGTTTTTTAACCTTTTTGAAGCTTGAAAACTCCAGGCCCTTCTTACTGTAACTGCAAGGGGGGAAAATGGAATGTACTTAACATGCACTGTATATTTAAAAAAAAACTGTAGTAAATGAAATCTCATGGCTGTTGTTTACAGGAATACTAAAATCCAGAATACGTGAGTGTGTGTTAATCCATATGTTTGCTAGCAATCTGCATCTGAATGCAATCTTTGATTGATCAAGCAAGAAAGAAAAAAAAACAGTAATTGAGTTTACCATCAGGTCTGCAGTGTTGTAAATTGGCTTCTTTTCTTTTCATGTGTAAATTACCTACAAATCAGTTTTAGGGAAGTTTATAGAGATCATGGGATGACTCCACTCTCTTTGGTTTGAACATTAAGGGGCATTTCGTTGAGTAAATACAGCACACCTGGAGCTGATGACTGCACAACTATTCCTGGGCATTTGCACGAGGACTTTTAGCAAGCTATAAACCCTTCCCTGGGATATTACTCTGACTCCAACTTCAATAAAGAAGGAGATTAATGTAGTTGCAAGCAGTTTATTTCTGTATCAGCCCCTGTCCCCGGGCCCTGGGGGTGGAAAACAGAAAGGAGAGAAGTGAGAAGTGAAACCTGAGCACAAAACACCCCAAGTTCAGGCCGATCAATCACAGTAATAAATGTCATGAACTGGATAGGTAAAACTAAACTTAATGCATTCGGTCTGGTAAAAGATGATGATGTATGTGTGAGAGATTGAGGGCATGTCCAACAGTGTGTGATGGAAGTGTTAACATCTTCAGTAAGTTTGGGCATTACTGCATGCATGAGAAAGGAAAAATGCACAAAGTGCTGCCACAACTTGAGGCAAATTGGGACTGACAGGGATACGGGAGATAGCAAACAAAGACATCTGACTTGAGCGCCATGTAGGTTTCTATTCAAGGCTTAAAAGTGCCGCATGTCAACATCTTGCATCTGTGTTTCTCCCTGCCACAGTTTGAACAGGTCCTAAGAACGCAAGCTATCATGGGATGAAGTTTGAGCTACAGAAAACTCCACGCCAAAGCCATATAAAAACTCCAACCACGCTCGTGTCAAAACCATACAAAAAAAATGGCGTATTCCCCTGCCGTTTTCAGACAGGAAGGGTTATGTTAAATGAACACCTATCCATCATGCCCTCACTTCACAACGGTCATGCTTGTTAATTATGCCAAATAATTATAAACATGCCTATGAATTTTGAATAGAGGATCAAATATCTCCCAGCACATCATGAGTGAGACGTTATCATCATGCACGCCAGTCCTTTGGTGGCTCTTGTGCGTCTCCACTCCGAGCATGCCCATGTTCTGTCAGAGACAGAGGGCACACAGTCCATCTCAGTCTGTCGCCCTGCTTCTCTCTGGCCAGAGATCTGTGGCAGATGGGCAGACAGGGCCTTGGAACTGCCCCGGGGTAAGAGCACAGCTCCCTGTCACCTAAGTTCAACATGGCACTGTGCATGCTGAAATCAAGCCACTTCCCCTCTCCAAATGAGGCAATACATCAGGTGTTGAATAAATGAGTGATGAAATCTTGACAGATTAAAGTGAAAGGAAAAAAAGCCTCAGAGGCCATCTGCCCAACCAGGCTGGACTGTCATGGCAGCGCTGATGGGGAGTGAAAGAGTCGCAAAAGACGAGAGCGGAGAGGGAACAGTCATATCTCTCAGATGCTCAGATACTAGACATGCAGCAGAACATTCTGATCTTAAGAGTAAAGCTGGATATCGCCAGCTACTTAATGATACGATACACATGGTGACATGCACATTGGTGCCAAGAAGAATTTGGATACGTTTTGACACTTTTTGTCACAAACTGCATTTCATTTGAAACAAAACATCAAACTAAGTGGTATCGGTATACAAATGATGCAAGACCTTTTCTCAGAACTAACAACTTTTCAGAGTCGTTTTTGCGATAACTTTTAACTGGTGTCAAGGCTAATTTTAATCAATGTACAAAATCAGCAGTGGCGGCTCGTGGGTTTTTAAATAGAGGAGGAACACTAATTGTATTGGTCTGGGATCCCTGCCGATTATTATTATTATTATTTGCTTAACCAGTTTAAAATGGCCTTTTGGTTGCTTTTAGTCAGAAAACGTAAAGAAAACGACATACAGCAAAATAATATAATTTCACTTACCTGGTCTATCACTTGAAGCAAACATCCATCTCTTCTTAAAAGTCTGTGTTAAAAGAGAGCTGCTTGTTGCGCCATTTAATTAAGCCGACTGCTGTAGCCTATATCCAGCTTAGGCTGTTTTCCCTAAATTTGTATATATACTCTTTGAATGACAGCTTGGTAAATCTGTTGGCAATCAAATATTCAATATCACGACTCATCATAAGTACTTGGTACATTATCAGCGCAGCGGCAGATGTTCAAACTAATATCACGTAATTTACGTCTCTCTGATGATTGGTTGATATCAGAAAGGAGGCTAGCCTCCCTTGCAAGGGTTCTTTTCTCAACACTCCTCAGCGCTGAAAGTGAACACTCGATGATGATTGGCAAATCTTTTTTACCAACGAAGGCACGAGAGCTCACCTCTCCCCCGGCCTCCACCTCCCCTTCTCTATAACCTAGCGGTTGTAATTACATCAGCAGATTCGGCACATTCGCGACAGAAAAGCGACACTTTCATGCACGTTATGATATTACAACTGTGAAATTACAAACAAAAAATACACATTCTGAGACATGAACTGAAATGAATTGTGAATTTTATTAACATTAAATCGTCATTTTCCCATTTTCACCTTAAAATTATGTGATTATTACGTTTTGAATATGGATATTTTTCTTACAAAAACTCATCGATTCGCTACAGGAGGCCTTTGTTCACCCCCCGGAGCCATGTGAGACACTTTTTTTGTGGAAGGGTGCTTTTTATTTCACGTCTTTTGGACAGAAGGAATGCAACACCCGCTGAGTACAACGATAGAGCTTGAAAGATCAAAGACAATTTTTTATATAACTCCAACTGGATTCGTCTGAAAGAAGAAAGTCATATACACCTACGATGCATCGGGGGTGAGTAAAACACAGCCTAGTTTTTATTTTTGGGTGAACTAACCCTTTAAGGCTGGTCAACAGCGCGAGACAAAGCTACAACGCATCGCGCGCTTGCATACTGGGTAATGATGGGCACGCTCGCAGTGCTGATGGAATGTAATAGTTAAAAGTCCGTAAAACTTCGAGCGAGAAAATCGTGACTGAGGTAGAGAGAAAGCGAGAGCGTCTCAACATGGATTCCCAAACTTGCCACAATAGGCCTCCTGAACAGGGCTACTGAAACTTCCTGGAGTTGGCGGGACAGTAGCAACTTCACAAGTACATACTGAACATGTAGATACATGTTTGGAAATGAATACTTACGGCAAGTATGCTAATAGTGATTAAAGTGAATTCAAAATACTGGAAAGCATTCATAAAAGTAGGCGATCGTTTCCCCTAACGAGAAATTAGTGCGCAGCTCTGTGTTATTAGGCTTCAATGCACTTAAAGGTCAAAGCTTAAATGTCTATATTTAAAATCCCTATTAACTGGACCGAATGTAAAGTGGCCCATTTATAAACAAAGTGATGAAAACGTATATTAAACACTCCGGTGAGAAAGCGGGGCTTCCATTTTGAATGTGCCATGCTACTGGTTCAAAGCTCGCGCTTGAGCTGCACAGCTGGCACGCGCGGTGTGCGAGGAGGAATATTTTTTGGGGAAAAGGGAGTATTTAACATTTTGCGGGGAATCCACAGCGTCGATTTCGACATATTTCCAAGAATGACACAAGCTGCTGTTTGAAAGTTGTAGCCATTCAACAGGTTCAGTGCGGATTTGCGCTGACGGGACTGGAAGAAGCGGTCATTGGGTTTGAATGAAACTATTTAAAGTAAACCCTTAAACTTGAGAACTTGTTACCATTAGAACTAAGTTACTAGAACGGACGCACTGAGCTGGACTTCATGTCTAGACTATACCGCAACACTTGAGGTTATTTAAATGAATGAACAATTAACCGCATTATTTGTTAAGTTTTAAGATTTGAAAAGGGCCATTCAAGTTCATGAGTTAAAAACATTAGATTGACCTGATAATGTAAACATGGAAACCAAACAAACAAAAATATCCGAGTAGTGAATCAGTTGACATGTCAGAGAAATAAATCCTGGAAACACACGGTCAGCTTTTCTAAAAGTCAAAGTCAGTTGTCATGAAACCAATCAAATATTCAATATCACGACTCATCATAAGTACTTGGTACATTATCAGCGCAGCGGCAGATGTTCAAACTAATATCACGTTATTTACGTCTCTCTGATGATTGGTTGATATCAGAAGAGAGGCTAGCCTCCCTTGCAAGGGTTCTTTTCTCAACACTCCTCAGCGCTGAAAGTGAACACTCGATGATGATTGGCAAATCTTTTTTACCAACGAAGGCACGAGAGCTCACCTCTCCCCCGGCCTCCACCTCCCCTTCTCTATAACCTAGCGGTTGTAATTACATCAGCAGATTCGGCACATTCGCGATAGAAAAGCGGCGCTTTCACGTTATGGTATTACAACTGTGAAATTACAAACAAAAAATACACATTCTGAGACATGAACTGAAATTAATTGTGAATTTTATTAACATTAAATCGTCATTTTCCCATTTTCACCTTAAAATTATGTGATTATTACGTTTTGAATATGGATATTTTTCTTACAAAAACTCATCGATTCGCTACAGGAGGCCTTTGTTCACCCCCCGGAGCCATGTGAGACACTTTTTTTGTGGAAGGGTGCTTTTTATTTCACGTCTTTTGGACAGAAGGAATGCAACACCCGCTGAGTACAACGATAGAGCTTGAAAGATCAAAGACAATTTTTTATATAACTCCAACTGGATTCGTCTGAAAGAAGAAAGTCATATACACCTACGATGCATCGGGGGTGAGTAAAACACAGCCTAATTTTTATTTATGGGTGAACTAATCCTTTAAGGGAATTTTAAAATTTTACTAAAATGGCTATAACTCATGAACGGAATGAGATATCTTCACCAAACTTTCAATAGCTCAATCTTTGGTCAAATAAAAAAATTGCACCGCTCTGCCACTTGGTGGTGTTATAAGAAAAAAAAACATAAAACAGCTATAACTACGCAAGCGTTACTTCAATTGACCTGGAAATTGGTATGCAGTGTCCTTGTCCAATGTGCAATAAGGGTCTATGAGGACATTCTCATATCTCAAAAAACATGGACGCCATTGGCCAATGAAGTTTGAGCACTTATTAGACAAGGTTAACGGAGGCCGATCGGAACGAAACTCGGTGGACCTGTTCGACTCGTGGCCCTAAAGGTCTGTAAGAATTTTGAAAGAAATTGGCCACTAGTTGGCACTAATGAGTTTTATGGGTCTGTAATCACGTGGTGTTTCACACATCCACACAATATGCATATTATTTGATAGATGTTCACATAATGCGCAACTTTGCCTCAAGAACCATTGCTGTCAATCAAATTAATCATTAAATAAAGGCCTCAAAAACACAATATTTCTATAGAAAATGACTTCAAATTGTAAAACATGTTCATATATTCACACAAACACTAGATCTTCATATCATATGATATATCTTCTCATTCTGAACAACTTTGCCTCTGGGATTAATGCTGTCAATCAAATTGTTTATTACATATTTGTATATTCACAAATATGTTAAAAACCTTGATCAAACCCCTGCAGTAATATTCTCTGAACCTTCTAGATCAATAATTATAAATTTTTTTTTGAATTTTGTCCTTTGGTTAGCTATAAAGTGGTCATTTAAAAAGGGGTGTGGCCAAATATACCTAAAAGTCTATAAAACCTAAACGATAACTCAAAACTTTACGAAACTTGGTGAAAACGTGTCAAATGACTCTTAACAAGCATGCAAAATTTCATGGAGATCGGAACATAGGTGCCACTATAACAGTAAAAGTCTTTAAAAACACAATATTTCAATTGTAAATGATCTTAAATTGTAAAATAAAGGTCATATATTCACACATACACTAGATCTTCATATCATATGATAGATGTCCTCATTCTGAACAAAATTACCTCTGGGACTAATGCTGTCAATCAAATCGTTTATTAAATATTTGTGGACTAGTCCTAGGTTTTAAACTTAAAACCAATAAAATCACTGCAGTACAAATTACAAGTCTCTAGGTCAATAATTATCAAATTATCACAAAATGTGAAATTATCACATTTGCATTTGGAAAGTTATAACAGAGCCATTTAATAATATGGCCTTGATATAGTGTACCCAAAACTCATAAAAGTCCTAAAAGAAAGCTCTAAATTAAATTAAATCCTAAACGAAAGCTCTAAACTTCATGAAAGGTGAGCACATGTGTCATATGAGTGTAGACAAGCATGCCAAATGCAAAATTTATGGGGCTCAGACATTAGTTGCCTCTATAACAGTAAAAAAGGTGAAAAGGTACATTTAAATGGCAAAATCCATGGAATTGCCATTTTAACCACTAGATGGCAGCAGAAGACCATTAATTGGCTCATTCTGCTCACTAATATAGCTCTATTTAAAGGTCTGCCATTTGTATTCATGTCAATAAATTATAAAGTCACTATGATAACATTCAACATCACATTTTGTCAAACTTTACCACTTCATTTACCTGGAGGAATCACATTTTGCAATTATGCCACATTATGATTACCGTGAGACCTGAAAATTGCATTATAAAGAGAAGACTTGCAGTAAGCATTTTGTTACCTATCATTTACATTACATCTCTATATCAACAACAAAATGTGTTTGCATGTGTGAGTATGCTTACGTTGTATTAAGTATTATACTTAAGCCCTTTCATTTCAGGTTGAGTATGTGTGTGTTGCAAGATTCTTCATCATGGATGTGTTGTAAAGTCAGTCCAAAATTTCAGGTTGGCCTAGACCATAACAGCTTAGATGCAATAAAGGCATTAAAGTGCTTGAACCCCGGTAATTGCTGCTTGCAGCTATATTATTAATATTATTATTGTTGTTTTATTTGTTATATTTTATGCAAAAATAATAATAATACAATTAAAAAGCAACAATAAATAATATTAATTAAATAATTAAGTTTAAATAATTCTAAAATAATGTAAAACTTGTTAGTATAATCATGTCTAGTTTAATTGTTTTATTGAATATTTTATTAAATGCATCATGTTAAAAACACAAAAATGATCTAAAGCACCGAATAATATAAAAATAATCTTAGAAAGGATTAACAACACATACATGAGCTGATATAGCCAAGCTACATCTCCCTACACTCCAGAAAATACCCCATTACTGACTGATCCAAGCTTCACTGAAGCACGCTGATTATCATGCTCCACAGAACCACGGAGGGCGGAGAGCTTGTTTGCTGATATGGCAAAATATCTCATTCCTGTATCACAACACTTCTATATAGCATATATATATATATATATATATATATATATATATATATATATATATATATATATATGTTTAAATAGCTAGTTTGAGTCTGCTTAGGAAAGAGGCGGCCCACGCTGGAGCTCTAAGAAAGATCGGAGGATACAGGGGAACACTGAGGAGCACCTCTTGTACAAGTCAAACTTCAGAGCATGTAACTTCTCACCAGAAGATGGCTTTAATGTTCACATGAGCGCATGCAAGACACCGATACTGGCCCACTTTTGCCAGGCAGACTCCCCCAGCTCAGCACATCTCAAAGTTGGAAAAGGCAAGGCGGTTTTTGTAGTGTCTAAGGTGCCTCCCTTAGACACCTTTTCAAGAAGCAGTGGCAGAGAAGAAAAAAAGAAAAGTGTAGAATCAAATGCTTTGCCGGCAACAAATTAGAGTGGAGCAGAGTGCTCCTTTTCAAAAGGCCCTTTACTTTGACCTTGCTTCATGTTAAATTCAATTACAGCACTTTTCTCCAAAGAGGATATTCAGAGCGGCATCGTCTCCGAGATAGCAGCAGCAACATCCAAGGGCTGTATTTCAAAAACATGCTCTTTAATATACCGACTCGCATACCTTGACACAAACAGCGGCTCTTGCTCTGTCACTGTAGATCAGTGCTGGCGCTGCTATTCCATGTACTTTCAAAGGGGTAAATTACCCTGCACTCACAATCTGTACACCTCGGTATGATGAAAATACAACAGTACTCAAGGCTGTCATGAAATCACTGAGTGAAATCTTACAGTACAGAGCAAACAAAATATGCGAGAAAAGTCGAGGAGCGCTGTGCTCCTAATTGGTCGACGGCGACTGCCTGGGTGGGAGTTCCAGTCGTCAAGGTGATAAGCGCAAAGGGTAGTCACACAAGGTAAATGAAAACCCTGAGTGTGGTAGAGACTTGAGAAGATTGTATTTCACCAGAGCAATCACTCCCAAAGCAGCTTCTGGGGTACAAATACAGTGTATTTTCTCATGTATGGTACGCCATATTTGTTGAGCTTTTGAGAAATTCGAATTTCACCATACGAAGAACGCAAATCTATACCATCTTATCTGAATGTCATATAAAAATAATTTAAGTTGTTCTCAGAGAAAGTTCTCTGTGACTACCTCCAGAAATGTCAAAACGAGAAAAACAAGATTATGTTATTAATTAATTAATAATTAATAAAAGACAGGAAGCTAATTGGTGTGTCTCTTTCGCACAAACAATATTATTTTAGTGCATCACTGTAATTAGGCTTTAATAATGTTAATTTAAACTGAAAACCATATACATTTACATACAGAGTCAAAATAAACCCATTTCTGTTTTGGTACTGATGATTGTAACAAATGTGGCTGTAGCAGTAAAAATAAAAATATTAAATAACCAAATATTAAATGAAAAACTTAAATGAATATTATAAATGTTGCCTTGGCAGCTGACTGAATTTAAAGGGATAGTTCACCCAAAAATTAAAATTCTGTCATTAATTACTCACCCTCATGTCGTTCCAAATACATAAGACCTTCGTTCATCTTCGGAACACAAATTAAGATATTTTTGATGCTTTCCGAGAGCTCTCTGACCCTCCCATAGACAACAAGGATCCTAACACGATCAAGGCTTAGAAACGTAGCAAGGAGATCGTTAAAATAATCCATGTGACATCAGTGGTTCAACAGTAATTTATGAAGCTACGAGAATAATTTTTGTGAACAAAGAAAACAAAAATAATAACTTTATTCAATAATTAAACTTCTCCACATCATCCTATAGCGCCATTTTGGAGAGTATCACATACATAAACAACGTATGCAACGTATGTACATGGATACGTTGTTTCGGTTCAAATCAAAGTGTAAACAACGTGAACAGTGTATCCGCATGCGGTGCTGCTGACACAGAACAGCATACGTTGTTTACATATGTGACTTAAATAGCTCTCGGAATGCATCAAAAATATCTTAATTTGTGTTCCAAAGATGAACACAGGTTTTACGGGTTTGGAATGACATGAGGGTGAGTAATTAATGACAGCATTTTCATTTTTTGGGTGAACTATCCCTTTAAACAAGCATAAGCAGAAGTGCAAAAATAGCTAAAAATAAAGCTAAATAAAATACAATAATATTTTAAATAAATTCAAAATAAAAGCTAATTCAAAATAAACTCTGTAAGAGGACAGACAGACATACAGACATACAGATAGATAGATAGATAGATAGATAGATAGATAGATAGATAGATAGATAGATAGATAGATAGATAGATAGATAGATAGATAAGCACTGAAAGAAGTGTTTTTAGTATTTTAGGCAATGTCGGGAACTAGACAACTGCCCTCCCACAGTTGCTGAAACAGCACTTGGTTTATCCGCTGCTCCACCGAACAACATCCCAGCCAAAGCTGTGGGCTAACATCTGTCCTGCCAAAGCAAGTAGGCCTTTTTTTATTTGAGAAGGTAAAACACATTTTCCCAGTACAAGCGTCAAGGGACAACACATTCCCACCAGAGTGAAAAGGCTCTGGTCCCACAATGCATCAAGCCTTCCTACTGCTGCTCTTGTGGCTAACAGGCTAATGAGCCTGGAAGAGGCTTCAGGCCTAGTGTGCCCATTCCATGGGGCCAGAATATCCCTGCATCCATTGCTCAGGGATCGATTGGGAGTAGCTAGTGTAATTGCCTTGAAAGCAATGTAGCATCATTAGAGGCTAGTCAGAGACGGCATTTGCAGGAATAAAAGGGCAAAGCTAACAGCTTCTCTGCTGCAGTAAAGGTTATTTTTAATCACCAATAAGGAATCCTGGCATTCCTCATCCTTCAGGACCAAACTTATTCTTCTCTAGTTTGCCTCACCGCCACTCTTCCCACCATCAACCACCTAGTCCTCAGGACTAGGGAGAGAGGGGTAACTGACTGGAACTTTATTAATTACACAATGCTTTGTTTGTGGCGATGGGCCGGCCTTTGACCTGAGAAGAGCACTGAGCACTGAGGGTGTACAGTAATTAGAACAGGCACACTTTTGTATCTTCTGAAGCTCTAAGACTTATGGCTGTGGTCAAGAAGACCCTAATGATCGAGACACCAGAAGCCAAAAGCAAGCACAACAAAAAATAACTGCAACAAAAAAACAAATCGCAACAAGTCTCCATATAAATTCATCAATTTCAAATCCATTTTTCATATTATTATTATTCTTGTTGTTGTTGCTGTGGTTCAAAAAGTAATGTACATAATTATTAATAATAATAATAATAATAATAATAAGATAACACTTTGCAATTATGTTTCATTTATTAACATTAGTTAACTACATTTGTTAACATGGACTAACAATAAACAGTTGTATTTTTTATCAATGAACGTTAACAAAGACTAAACAATACTGTAGCAAATGGATTGCTCATTGCTAGTTAATGTTAGTTAATGCATGAAATATAGCTAACAAATAAAGCCTTACTGTAAAGTGTTACCATTTAATTAATACAATATAAATAATGTTTTTCTTATTCATATTATTAAAACAAACAAACAAAGTAAGTAATGTTCCTTAAGTCCTCAATCTAATGGTACCAATTAAAATGCATATGGAGTACACAAAACTGAAATATTAAACCTATAGTTTAGTCTTTATATTGTCAACATGGAAAATTGTGTTATTTTGTATGCTGGGATGTGACATGACTGTCAGAGGAAGACAAACTTTTTTTTTTGCTTACCTAACAAAGTTTCACAGAGTGTCCCACTAAAATGTGTTTTGTGTATACAAAACAAATTATCCTGCAAAAAAAATACATGTCTCTCTCCAAAAGAAACAAAAGGAATGTTTTGATTTATCAATAGTTTTTTTTTTTCTCGAACCCCCACTGCGTCTCTTCCAATAAAAAATGAGCAATGGAGACAAAAAATATCAAAAATACAAGACATGAGCTTTTGTTCACATAGTGTCTCTCGCTCTTATCCACTCCATCAATCGAAGCTCTGTTTCCTCAGCTGACAGCAGAGAGACTGACATACATTACACCCGCACGCACCTACACACGAACACACTTCTGCACACACATATACACGCGCCGTTACAATGCCGAATCTAGGTCAGAGACATTAAAATTTCAACAAAGTCCCTCTGACTTTGGAGGGAAGGTGTGGAGAAACAATTCAGACTGAAGGCCTGGTGTCACTGTGCCGCCATGGGGTCATGCCATTCCCTGGCAACATTGGCCAGGCCTGATGGATGCTAGAACATCAAAGACAGCAGAATAAGGTTAGATTACATGACACCAGACACACCAAACCCAGACTGAGACAAGCTCAAGAGGATGGAAATTAGTCCAAGTTTCAGTACTCGGCCCTCATAGCAGAAGAAATCTAAGTGCAAACAGGCATTATAGAGATTCTTCACCAAACCATCTGAGAGAAAAGTCCTAGATATTTACTAAGAAAACTTTTTCAGCACTCTTTCATATTACTGCACTCTATATGAAAATAAATGATCCGGAACTCCAGGACATTTTTATTTTCCCCCAAAGCCTACCTCACTGTCCTATGAATGGCAGGGTAAGGGATGATGAAATATCTGTGGCTGTAAAGTGCGATTGATCACTTTACTCTGGCAGGTGGCCTGTTTGTATGCTAGTTGGAGAAGTAAAGGCAAAGACAGATTATTTCTGGAAGTGTCCACAGCCAGTGAAGGCCTAAGACTCCACACAAACAGTAGCCACCTGTGTGTGTGTGTGTGTATATTTATATACAGAGAGAGAGAGAGAGACAGAGAGAGAGAGAGAGAGAGAGATGGATGGATGGATGGATATTTTTCCATCATCAACAAATCAATAAAATACACATCATCTGTTGATATCTTCTGAAGTGATCTGAAGTGTTTTGATCAGCAACGCCAAGGACACTTAACCCTTTAAGTCACCCCCATTTTTGAACACAGACGTGAAAGTGCACTATCCAAACTTAAATTATTATAATTCATGAACGAAAACATTTTGTAATATGATTTTGATGTACCATTTCCATGGTAATGCTAATGCAATGTCTGATTTTAAAATGGCTTTCACAGGATGAATTTTGAGATTTTAAGCTTTCAATTGATATATACTTTGTGATGATTTCTAAAATGTGATGGGGGGAAAAAGGCAACAAAAAAATGACTTTCTGTGACAAGGGTCAGAACTCCTGTTTGTCAGGGTTTGGGTAGAGGATGGAGCGAGGACTCAGTACTGCAGAGAATGGGCTTTTATTGATAATAAAAATAAACAAAACAGCAACAAAAACTACCCCTTGGGGGAAAAAAAGGCTGGCAAGGTAAGGCAAGGCAGGATCTGGACACGACACGACACATCCAGGGAGAGATGAAGACGAACTGACGCAGGACTGCAAACACAAGGAGAATAAATGGAGAGCAAATGAGGAGGGTAATGAGGGATCACATGTGGGACAAATTAACTAATAATCAGGTAACAAGATGGGAGGGGTCAAGACAATTGACATGAGCACATGGCACACCGAATCAAAGACAAAAAGCCATGTGCTCACACAAAACAAAACACAAGCACATGGCCAGCAAAACAAATCACAAGCCATGTGCTAGAACAAAAGACACGAACACGCAGCTAATGAGAAAACTCCTAAGCCGCGTGTTCACACAAGACAAGACAGCATGCAGCCAGCGAAAACAAAGCTGCATGCTACACAGCACAAGACAAAACAAGATATGAAAAGCATGCAGCCGATAACATGAGCTGCGTGCAACAACAACAACACAATACAACAAGAAAAGCACGCGGCTGAACACAAACCGCGTGCTTCACAAAACACAACACACGTGGACAGAAGAGCGCACGGCCGAGCGAACTCGAGACCGCACGCTCCCACAACAGACAGAACATGGAGCGCGAGTGTCCGGACCCCGACACGAAACCGAAACTCAAGACATGAGTGCCGGGATCTGAACACCACGCTCCAACATGAAACAGTACACGCAGACGAGAGCGCACGGCTCGAGCACACTCGAAGTCGCACGCTCACATGAAAACAATGACATGACGCGAGTGTCAGGGCTCTGTCACAAAACTATGAATTACACTAGACCGAAGTGACAGAACCCTGACACTGTTATGATGTAGATTTTTAAGGGTGCACTCTTGTCATAATTTAATCTATTACTGTTCCTACATAATTTGTAACAAAAAAACTGTGATAAAATATCTATTTAGAAGTCTTAGACCTTTCCAACGATATACAGTTTGTCATGATTATATTAGGATTTAATTGTAATATAGTGAAGTAAACTTAGGCGTCCCGCTGAGGGGATGGGTGACAGTTAAGAGGTTAAATAAATAGTGAGAGATTGATTAAGTAATTTCCAGGTCCACCCCAACTTTCAAAAGGATATACATCGTCACAGGACAAAAAAACCCATCAACTTTCTAAAGTTGAATACAAATTTTATTTATATTGTAATGAAGAAATACGATCACGGATAACATATCAAGACTGGCAGGCTAGGGTCTGAGGACCTAGAGTGTGAAGAAACATTGCCATTGGCCAAACGCAAACATCACAGCAAACTCAATCCCAGCTTGCTTCTGCTGGGAAGAGAGAAGCTGTTTGGGTTGCACCAAACAGAGTAAATCCTTCCTTTGAGCAAATATTCTCAGGGCTTACCACCGCTCCACCAACTCGAACGCAAACACAAAGCGAAAAGTGCACAAGAAGCTACAGACACACACGACTAATGGTTTGTACATGTTTACAGTTATGAGCAGCTAATGTACTTGCCTCTCTATGTGATGTATTGAAGTGAATCATACAGTACTTAGGCACGGTAAATATCACTGAAGTGTGATATTGACTCTAATGTTTCAGTTCTCCCACACACAACCACCCCGTTTCTTTCATTAGACAGGAACGATATAAAAAAAAAAGATGATGAACGCAGCACCATCGGGTCACTGTGCGGGCCATCGATTCGGAAGCCACATTGTTTCCCTATTAATTAACTCATTGAATCATTGAATCATTTATATATTCATGCCATTTCCCCTCTACCACTGTTTTCACAGGCATCCATTACACAAGTACACAGGCCTCACCGTGTAATACCAGAGCGAGATGGAGACCGACACAATGACACAAAATAAATAATGAACATTAATTTCAAACCACACCACTCGCTTGTGACATTTAAAAATGGTGTCAAATTATGAGCACGATTTTCACCGGGGAACAGAGGGGGTCCTAATTAAACGTAGGCTCATTGTTTTGGAGATACACTAACCTTTTTTTCAGCCTGCACACAAAGGCATTTGGTACACCTGAGACGTATGTCACGCTACATCTTTCTCGCTTCTGAGTAGTACAATGTACAGACACCTTCACAACGTGTCTTATAGTGTGTATACAGGAAAAAAGCACAAAGCACTTACTATTGTGCCAACTGATGGAAGCACACACAAAGTGCTCAAACCGTGCTCTCCCTTTTGATGTTGTGGTAGCGAAAGTGAGGAATTCCATGCAGTGCCACATCTCCTAAGGCAAGGCCTGTTTCTCTTTCTTTATTTGGCATGGGTTCTATGTACATGTGCCTATCACCCCCCAGCAGCTTTGGAGGACACCCATATCTCGCTCCACAGACACCGCCGTCACACCTGCTCAAGAAAACACACACGGCACATGTATGAAACAATGCCCACCCTGACTTTATCAGGATCTGGAGTAGAGGAGGCCTTTAATAGCCAAAAAAAATGAAAATGGGACTCATTCCTGATGGTTTAATTCGCCAGCCACCCAACCGGAGGTCACACGTATTGTCTTTCTGCCATCGATACCAATTACGAAGCATCAACGAAGGAGGGAAAAGCATAAATATATTTTATCATCCCTTGATTCTGTTTCCTAAATCCTTTTCTTTGCCCTCTTCACATTGTAATTGGGTTTGTGTGATAATGAAGGTCACATAAGCCGAGCGGTGCATTGTGGTCTATTCATCTGTTACAATACAGAAAGGGCTGCTGTATCCCTCATTATCCAAGGATCTTCTGTGATTCATGTGTCAATTCGCATGAAAACCAACCATGCTAACTATAGAAAAGTCCTTCATCATCTGCGGTGCGGGATGGGGCCTGCCTGCAGAGTACATCGCAACGAGGAACCGGCATTAATGGATTCATCATTAAACTGACCTGCCTTCCTTCCAAATAATAAAAAACAACATAGCAAGCGTATTGGCAGTATATCATATAGAGGGTGACTGTTATTTCAAGTGGTCTGATAAAGAAATCCATGGGGTCTTTTCATTGCTTTGTTGTGCTTGTTAGTCATCTGAGTAGATAGCAGATTGTGTCTTAATTGGATATCCCACCAGAAGCCTTCAGTAAAATATTATAAAATTATCAGCACCTTTGGCGGCTGCTTTTTCATTATAGGGATGTTAGCGTAACTGTAGGTGAGAAACTTAAAAAACAACAGGGCAGCCAGTGCTAATTTTTACACAGTTGTTTGTTTCAGTTACAGTCTTTATCATTTAAAAAAAAAAATCAAATTTTAACTAATGAAATATACTCTACTGAAATTCCAGCAAGTATTACTTATTATTTAAAAGCATCATAAGCTATCACAGTCTAAAGTCTGGTGAAAGAAGTCTCTTATGCTCACCAAGGCTGCATTTATTTAATCAAAAATACAGTGAAATCAGTAATATTTTGAAATATTATTACAATTTAAAATAGCATTTTTGTATGTATAATGTAATTATTTACAGTGATGGTAAAGCTGAATTTTCAGCAGCCATCACTCCAGTCTTCAGTGGCACGTGATCCTTCAGAAATCATTCTAATATGCTGATTTGGTGCTCACGAAACATAAATTTAATAAATAAAATATTTAATAAAGTCTTTACTGTCACTTTTGATCATTCAAATGTATCCTTGACACACACAAACATATAATGATTTGATGAAGGTTACATGTGAAATAATATATAATAATAATATAAATAATATTATATAGCCCTCTGTAACAGTATACAATTTCTGTGTGTGTGTGTGTGTGGCTGATGAACAAAAAAATCTAATTGAACAGAAGCTGAGGTGAACAATTTCTTCCTACATTAACAAAGTGGAGTACAGTTCAAACTCTTAACTCCCTCAGCTACATTACAATTCGGAACATTATTATTTCCAAAAAACACCTCATGGAACAATGTTCATCCTCAGCTATAATGGATCTTTGTGTATAATTCCGAGGGCAGGTGTGGCCAAACATGACAGGATCCTGCTCTTCAAATATCCAGACACATCGCAGACATGTGTAGAAGAGGCGAGGAGAGGTGAGAGTCTAGGAGGAGGATGTTATGACAGGGTGCTGTGGGCTTGGTCTTCAGCCACCCACAGCGTTGAGCGCGCGAGACAGCCAAAAGCTATGCAAGCCGCCTGCTTCCCTCAGCTACAGACACGACTGAGCTCTTAATAACCCCAAACAATGGAACCGATACCTCAAACGGGCTCAAGATAAATTAGGAATTTGGGCACGATGAAAGAAGGAAGATGCATAAGACAAAGAAGGCAATAAATGATGATACATAGAAGAGCTTCTAAAATTAGTTTAAGGTTTAAGGGAGAGAAAATGAAAATCCTGAAATGAATGAGCCTCTTCTCAGATGTCATGTCAATCAAAGCTGCCTGGTAAACTAATTGAAATGAGTGGCGTGTTCTACTTACAATACAGAAACTCTATCAGATTACTCTATGCGATTCTGTCTTGGATGTTTTTAATATGTGCACATCAGCTAGATGAAATGCAACATTTGAATAACATACGGTGAAACCTTATTAATAATACTTTGTTAATATCCACTACTCTGTATACTATAAACAACTAGGTAAATTTTTGAATTAATAGCTTATAAATAACTGCCATTTATATATATATATACACTGTATACATATATACATACATATATAATACATACACTGTATATATAAACACTGTATATACAACAAATCCAACATACACTATATTATCACTGAATTATATGCATCACAAGCACAATTGTTACAGCTATTTCAAAATATAAGTGTATATGTTGATTGCCATAATATATTGCATACAGTATACAGTATGTTCATTATAATGATCAATAACTTGGTTTAGAATATCAGTCACTGTTTCCCTACATTTTCTTATTGTCAGACTGAGACTGAAATTACAGGAATGGGATTTGAAAGAACTCTGTTGACCTTTCCTCCATAGCTTGTTTGTGAACAGTCCCTCTGCATAAAGAAACTGGCGAAATTCCATTGGCAAACTCGTTTAATCTTCTGAATGACATCTAAAGTTACACGACGGTGAGGCAGTGCGCACTCCTGGGAAAATGTTAGAGCAGTACTGACAGACACCATTACTAGCCAAAGACCACATAGCCCTTGGTATTGAAATACATACCCTCCCGGGGGACATCAAATGTGTGAAAATTAATACTTTGGAATAAGGCCAAAAAAAAAAGACCTACAATGACACGTAATTGATTCTCAGTCTAACAGTTCACTTGTCGTTTAGAAGCATTTGTGGCTGTCGTCACCTATAAATTACTCTCTCGGTGATGTTTACATTCCCAGGAAGGTGTGTGTGGGGGGGGTGGTAATATTAAATAGAGTCCTGTGTGAGTACGGCTGGTGTAACATACAGAAGACGCACAAAGGAACTGCAACCCCTTTCATTACAAAGCATGAGCACTGGAAATGTTACTGAGGTCTGAGTGCCCCCTACTGTCTAAATATATAAGAGGTCACACCTGAAGCCCTTGTGCTACTGAAAATTAACTGAATAAATCTCATAACAAGTCAAACATATACATTGTGATGTAAATATATTCTTAGCCATGTAGGTTACTGTGCATTCTGGCGTTCTTTGGTCTTTTCTGTCTATTACTACTTAGAAAAAAAAAAGTACACAGACGTAACTGCATCATTTATGCATGCTTTAAGTATACACTGCACCATGGGACCCAAAAAAAGCTACAGCCAGTAATAACTATGCATATGTGGATATAAATACACTCGCACACGGAAAGCGTGAGCATTGCAGTAGCAGAAGATAGCTCTCAGGCACGGATCAATAAGGTAGAGTCAAATAGGCTGGCTGTGCTGTGCGACGGCCAAAAACCCTCATCAGCGCACAGTCTGAGAGAGCTCTCCAAAACACACTGACTGACAAGCTATCACCTCGCAGGATCAGACACAATATACTACCTCTCCTTCCCTCCCTCTGCAATGAGACTCAGACACGCCTTACGATAGAGGACAAGTCTGGGGTGAGTTATGAACACAGTGTACCACCCGGCTATAAAGCACCGACACTCCTGCGGTAACATTAAGACCAGTTCATTATGACGGTAATGATAGCCATTTATCAATCATTAATCACATGCTGCAGACAATCAAAGAGAGAGAGAGGAGAGAGACAGAGAAAAACGTCAAATGTAAGTACTACTGCATGAAGGATGTTATGCATCTGTTGCAGGAACTATTATTATGTGCACATACTCAAAAGCCAAACACTTTTTTGATCAGCATATTCATTTGCTGCTGAATATATTTGTACAACAGAATATTCTTAAAGGTACACTCAGTAATTTTGTATTTGCATCGTGCTGGCTGTGTGACCCAGTCCATGTAAAACAATTATAAAATTACTTTGGCTGCTAATATACTTTCATTCATCAGCTCACATGATTGATCTGTCTATCTGTCTATCGATCGATCGGTCCGTCCGTCCGTCCGTCCATCCATCCATCCATCCATCAATTTAGCTTCATTTCTTTGTGTAAAACTTTTTTTTTTAATGAGGACAAAAATATGTGCACATTTAATGACCATTACTGTATTACATAATTGTATTTGTGTATTTAGTTTTGTGTTGTTATCGTATTTATTAGCATAAGTTTTGGAAAAAAAATATCTAGGTGATGTACTGCATATAAAATAAACAATTATTCTGGTTACTAATATATTTTGAGTCATCATTACACATGTTTTTAACTACTAACTGTTAATGTCTTTGTGTAAACTTTTATTTTTAGTGTAGACAAAAATACAGACCTTTAATATTCATTACGGTCTTATATAATTTTATTAATTGTTTTATTTTTTATTTTATCTCTGTTATTTGTTTTAAGTAGTAGAGAACAACAATTTTTTTGCCAAAGTTTTGCCGAAATTTGATAAAAATGCTGATAAAATGAATATCAACAAAAAATAAATAATAAAATCAAATGCATAATAATAGTAATAATAAACCATGCTAATAAAGTACTTTTAAAAAAATGAGATAGAGAGAGAGAGAGAGAGAGAGAGAGAGTCAAAAAGGAATATAAATACAAAGGGAGCAAGACAGTACTGCAGGTTGTACGTCTCACATAAATATTTCAGTGCACACGACAGGTAATTCTCTGTGAAGTGAAATATCAAATAACACAGAGAAAAAAAAGAAATACAATCAGAACAGAGTGTAACAAAGAAATGTAGGGAAAACAGGACTGAGTTATCTCATACTGAGAGGGTCAGGTCAGATGATCTACACAAAAGGGATAAGAGGTCATGACCCCTGAGCTTTTTTTCTGATCCCATGGGGTTTAGGCACCTGCAACACACAAACACATATTAATACCCAACCCCCTTTAAACATTTGTACCAATACGCTAAAAAACACACTAGACTGTGCCCTTCCTTCAGTTCAAGACACCCGTCGACTAAAAGCTGTCCCAGGGCGGCACTCCTAAAAGGAATCATTCTATCATGTGTGTCACTAGAGCTTAAAAACTGGGCCATTTGCACTGTCACCTATGTAACAGCAGGAACAAGTCGCGGTGGCCTGATGAGACGCCGAGAGCAGTGTATCGACAACATGTGACTGTCAAGAGAAAGTGTTAATGCAGACGAGACACCCTCCCTATACACTGCACGGAAAACTGAAGTCTGGAGGAAATAATCTCCATGTTCTGGGATTTTTTACAAACAGTGAAGATGCAGTCACATCCAGCCACCTCTCATTCACTTAAGCTGCCACTATCAATCTGTCGCCGTCACCGACCGTTCCAGGTGAATTGTGTAATTGCTGGCAAGGAACTATTCACATTTCAGATAACGCACTCAATTAATTTGGCCCAATTTGTAAGAGAGTAGATTTGTTCAAACCACATGAGCTTGAAATCAAGCCTTATTCCTATTATTGCCACGGCCTGTACAGCCACGCTGCTCTC
Source organism: Sinocyclocheilus grahami (assembly GCF_001515645.1). Taxonomy (NCBI): domain Eukaryota; kingdom Metazoa; phylum Chordata; class Actinopteri; order Cypriniformes; family Cyprinidae; genus Sinocyclocheilus; species Sinocyclocheilus grahami. Next base: position 511,639 of record NW_015505346.1, on the reverse strand, counting down.
GCACTCTCGTGCCTCACCATAGGGCTTCCTTAATTATAACAGACAGAACAATGAGAACGGAAGCTGGCCGACGGCCAGAGCAAATACAGCCACACAGGAGTGTATATACATGCCGAGTTCTCAGAGTCTGAGGCATTATCAAAAACCCTGCCCCTGATCAAGAGCGTCACCCACTGGAGTCACTGAAAACAACCACCTGCAGAAATCACAGGGTGGTAGAAATGCACAAACCAAAGCAGCTAGCCATGTAGGTTGATTCAATATGAAAATCTTTTCAAAATTGATAAATCAGTGGGTTGTTTGAACAACTAGTTGGTCTTATGGAAGCCCTGAAAATCCAAGATGGATTTTCCTAAAAACTGTGTTTTAATGTCAGTTAGTCTTGTCTCCTCGTCCTCAAAACCAGAGGAAAAACAACAGAAACAACAGAAAACTACACCGCAACATGTCTACGATCGCCAGCGTCTTCTGGAAATCGGTAGTGCATGTAACTTATCACCCATCACCAGTGACTACTGAGAAGCTAAGAGGCCTTTGTTTACTGTGGAAGCTAGACCCTGAGACCGCGGACTCGCTTACTGCTACTGCCCACACAAGGAGTACATCAAAAAGTGCATTGAGGATGTGACAGTCACCAAGAACATCACCACACGTGCCAACCAGAAGCCATGGATGACAGCAGAGGTTCATGGGCTGCTAAAGACCCGAGATGACTCATTCAGATCCGGAGACCAAGCAGTCCTCAAAACAGCAAGAGCCAACCTGTCCCATGGCATTAAGCAAAACGGTTGTATGCACAACAAAAATCAATAATCACTTTACTGACAGCAAGAACACACGGAGTCTGTGGCAAGCTATTCAGACCATCACAGACTACAAGGCCATGCCACAGGCCTGTGATGACGACACATCCCTCCCAGATGCACTCAATGAGTTTTATGCACGGTTTGAAATGCAGAATGACAAACCTGCACAAAAACTGTCCACACCTCCCAACGACCAGGTGCTCTGTCTGTCTCCAGTCGATGTAAGGAAGACCCTATAAGGGTTAACCCACGCAAAGCTGCAGGTCCTGACAACATACCAGGCCGGGTACTGAGAGATTATGCTGAACAGCTGACAGATGTCTTAACAGACATCTTTAACATCTCACTAAGCCAAGCAGTTGTCCCCACATGTCTCAAGTCCACCACCATCATACCAGTACCAAAGAAGTCACCTGTGTTCTGCCTGAATGACTATCGTCCCATAGCACTGACCCCAATCATGATGAAGTGCTTTGAGAGGTTAGAAGACCTCACCTGGACCACCAACACTACATCACTCTCCAAGAAGGCGCAACAGTGGCCCCACTTTCTCTGCCGACTTAAAAGGGCAAATCTCCCTCCACCCATCCTTATCACATTCTACAGGGGAACCATGGAGAGTGTGATGACCAGCTGCATCACTGACTGGTACGGGAACTACAGTGTTACTGACCGCAAGACCCTACAGCGGAGAGTGAACACAGCTGCAAAGATCTTCTGAGCCCCTCTCCCCTCTATTCTGGACATTTTCCTTGCACGATGCTCCAGTAAAGCTACCAGTATCATGAAAGACCCCACTCATCCCTCCCACAGTCTCTTCCAGCTCTTGCCATCAGGAAGACGGTACCGGAGCATCAGGGCCCACTCTGCAAGACTGCTCAACAGCTTTTTTCCCCCAGGCTGTGAGAGCCCTCAATTCCAATCACCTCACCCCCCTCTGAAACCTCATCCACAACCCTACCTCCTGAAACCAGGATCCCCGCCCCCCAGCCCCACCACACCACACTACATGCACCACATGAAAACTGTTGAAAACCTCAAGAACATTGTGCAATTCTGAGTGTGCTACACACAGGTGAGTGGGCTGGACAAACCACCTGTAGAAAAACACACTCTTTCCTCTCTATACGCACCAGATATTTTCTTATAAACACTCCATGTTTCAAGGAAAACATTGTGCAATTCTGAGTGTGCTACACACAGGTGAGTGGGCTGGACAAACCACCTGTAGAAAAACACACTCTTTCCTCTCTATACGCACCAGATATTTTCTTATAAACACTCCATGTTACAAGGACTTAATAAGATAACACAAATGTTTACTTGTGAATGCACCACAAATCATACTGCACTACTTGCTTCTTAACCTTAAATACCTCTTTTGCACAATATCATGCACAGTTATTATGTAAAATACTTGTATAGTCTGTCTTAGGTTATGTGTATGTATAGGACTAGTCAACTATTTATAGTATATGTATAGTTAGATTACCGCTTCAGATAGTTAGCCATGTAGGTCTAAAAATTGTTCTTATGTCTAGTGTCGTATGTTTATATTTATGTTTATTATTGTAGCACCATGGTCCTGCGAGACACAACATTTCCTTCCACTGTATGTCCACACATGTAGCGGAATGACAATAAAGCTCAACTTGACTTGACTTGACTAGAATTAGGCTAGCTTAGGGTCATGTCCACAAAACTCAAGTCGTCGCTGTTCAAATGGATTTATGGACACTCAGTGAAGCAACTGAACAGTGTAACTTCCAGAAAATCTACATCAACTCAACAACAATTCTCAAAAATGACCGATGCAATATAGCAAACATGATCCTTCAGAAATCATTCTAATATGTTAATTTGGTGCTCAAGAAACATTTCTTATTATCAATGTTAAAAATAGCTGTGCTTCTTAGATTTGTGGAAATAGTGATACATTACCACATTAAATCAAAGCATTAAAATAATCAAAACTGACAGTAAATGCAATTATAATATACAAAAGATTTATATTTCAAATAAATGATGTTCAAATGTTTTAAACAGTATTCTTTAAAGAAACCTAAAAAAATCATGGTTCACACAAAAATATTAAGCAGCAAAAGCTGCTTTCAACTGATAATAAGGAGCATTATTAATAGCTACTATAATAATCTAGCATACTAAAATAACTTCTGAAGGTGACACTGAAGACTGAAGTAATGGCTGCTGAAAATTCAGTTGACATCACAGGAAGTGTTTAATTTGTATCTCTCACATGTAGGGTATCAGACCAAATCAGACAATTTAAGATTTGATAAAGAACAGTTGAAACACGAGGAGCCGAATTCCACAGAGGCCCAAGACAAAGGATGTTCGTAAATCAGATCCTGGCGCCACAAGCCTAAACCAACTAGCAGCTTTGAGTAGCTCACACCATTTAAACAAAAGAACACTTATTGACAATTCCAAGGAGATTGTCAATTTTGGGGGCAAGTAATCAAGATTAATGGTCAAAAGAGATGTACACCATGACCATCACATGGAAACCAGTGATAGCAATCACAAGCTCTTTGGATTGACTTCCCCCACCTCGACGACAGAGAACAGACTTAAATTCCTTATGAGAGACCTCTTAACCTCTGGTCTTCACAGATGTAGGGATTTCATGAACAGGACACTAATATGCCACTGAATCACCATCATGAGGCTTCGAATTAATTCAATCAGGAGTCAACAAAGCTTTCTTTGTATCAGGACTAAAAAGCCAGTTCACAACATATAGAAACCCCGATGTCTTGTGACCACCAATGGATGGAACCATTATGTCCAAACAGGAAAAGGATGAGTAAATTAACTGATGCCCTCAGGCCCGCAAACACGGGATATACAGCGTGACGCCACATGACTTTTGACCACCTGCTTCCTGCATGACTGAAACCCTTACGTTTCTTGTGTCACAGACAAAGAAACAGAACCTTGCATGACGATTTTAAAAGACAAACTCATAAGTAGTGAAAATGTATCCACTGGATGTGTTATGCCGTATATATATATATATATATATATATATATATTCTTTTTAGGAAATAAGGTTATTAAAATGTGGTAATATGTGAAGTTTAATCTTGAACGAATGGGCACGACAAATGCCGAATGTTGAAATGAAGTAAAATTTAACAGTGGGTACAAACTTTATAAAAGTAAACTTTATGTCTGCGCAAAGATTTTTCTCATGTGATGAATTAAAGCCCCTTTGTTAATGTATGCACGCTCCGCCCTGCAACAGCGTCCGTTTGGAAGATCGCGTCGTGGGGCGGACCAAAAGTCAGCCTGCTTAAAATGGACACAACACTCTTGCTCGCTCGCTCTCTCTCACTCAAAAGAATTTTGGCTTTCACCTTGGTGAAAAAGCGCCCCCACGCCGTAACATCGCACAAGCGAGACCATCTAAGAACTCAAACACTTCAGTTGAAGCTTCGTAACTCTGCAGAATGCAAAGTCTTGCAAATTCAGGCTTTTAGCAGGACTGCTGAAGCCTCTTCTGTTAACCTGGCAACCAAGCAACCCAATGAGGGCTTTCCCAAAAGGACTTAATTCAAACGTCATTCCGACGTCACCGCAACAGCCAATCAGCGAAGGAATTTCCCTCCAGCAGCCATCCAGTAGCCACGAGGAACGACTCAGCTTTCAGCTGTCAACCAAGCAGAACGCAAGTAAACGAACAAAATCTTATCTCTGCTGAACTGGTGTCAAGCTAAATTTTAAGCAATAAACTTAAGACCAAATATCTGCTTTGTGAATTCTCTCAGGTGAATTTAAATCACTCGTGAAAACGAGTTAGAACTTTGAAACTTTGTGCAACTCCGTCAACTCTCATTCTAATAAACTGTATATGTGTGTGCGTGTGTGTGTGTGTGTGTGTGTTTTAACCTAGTTTTGATGTAATCTAGAATAGCCAATAAAATTAGTTTTCCATTACAAAGAAGTGGTCTGGTGTCATATAATTTTAATGTTAAAACCTTTGCCAAAAAGATCATTGTTACCTCTCTAAGAGCTTACAAATTAGCATAATTGTGTTGACCGTGGCCAGGGAAATACATATAGTCAAATTGGTAATATACACTGACATTAACTTCTCGCTGGCCGAGTAGCTGATAGAGTGTAAACCATTTAAACTCAAAATCAGTTTAATCAGGTGGACCTCGACTTTTTCAGATCCGAGTCCTTTCAAAACCTGAATGAATTAATAATAATTAATTCCCTACAATTACAAATGAGTTAA
>NW_015505346.1:429561-506462 GCF_001515645.1 Sinocyclocheilus grahami | reverse complement strand
CTCCTCCAAAACCATGAGGAGAAACACCACCTAGTCTCGTCAAACTTTACTTCTATTTCTTTACTTTAGTTTCTTTTATTTTCCGTTGAGAGTTTCGTGTTCCTCTGAGTTAAGTTTTGCCAAACGCAGTGCCTCAAGTGCCGTCTAAAACTTTAACCAGACCACAGCTCCGCGTCGTCAGCCAACGCGCAACCATTGGCTTCCCAAGACTGAACTTCCAGCCAACCTGCGACCGCGGGAAACCCCCTTCTGCAGGGATGACAACAAAAGGAACCCCCGTACAGGCAACGCAACGCAAGTACCTCCAGATCCTAGCTGAACTGGTGCATTTAATATATGTTTTATACTCATTGAGGAACTCAATGCTAGGGTTAATTAAGTGATTGATGGTTGTTCAGGTCTATGCAATTGCACATATTGCTGTAAACTAGGGATTTCACATTTTCATTCTCATAAACTAACTATTTTCTCACTTTCTCTCTTTCTGCAACTTGTGTGAATGTGTGTGTTTATGTGTTAGATTAGTTTATATGTCTTAGATTTATCCAATAAAGCCTTATTTATATTGAAAAGAGAAGTATCTTGTGTTTTGTGCTTACAAGTTAATGTCTTAAACTGCCGATCTTGTTACTGTGCTAATTAATAGTGCTTTCATTATATTTTGGATATAAATATCCATTGCAGAATTTATGTTATATGGCCCGTTCAATGAATCACTGGCAGACTCAGTGATCAGCCGCAAAACAGTGATTCTGTCCAAATTCCCTTTAAAATCTTAAATGATTCCCTTTGAGCTAAATTGACCTGTTTCCCTTACACACAATACTACTACTATTTTTAACTGTAATTTTAATCAAATAAATGCAGTTTTTGTGAGCATTAAGAGACTTCTCTCAAAAACATTTAGCTTTGACCAGAAGTGTGTGTGTGTCTATATATATATATATATATATATATATATATATATACAGTGGGTACGGAAAGTATTCAGACCCCTGTATAAACATACATTATAAATCTAATATTTCTATATCATTTATATGAATGATTATTTATGGATAATTTATGGATAAATGTACTAGATGACTTCACAAACAGACTAGTTGGTTGTCGAATGACTACTAAACAATACTGATTGATCCCAACTTTCTGTAAAGAGCTATTCTTGTGAAACAATGCCTCGGGAAAAGAAAGTCGATATGTTATTTAAATAAGCATACTCCATTCAAAGAGTGTTTATGTTTCATATGTATGTCTATTAATATGTAAGATATATCTGTTACAAAATCACCTTAACATTTGAACCAAACACTGCACTCCCTGAACCTAAAGCCATGCTGCAACCACTAGGCAAGCTTCCATTTTAGCTCGATACATCCTACACTCCTCGACAGCAGCACACGCGCGAACGCACACACTTGTGGCATTCAGTTTCAGCTCAAAGACTAGTAAAGGTTGGTTGCCATGGGGACAGGTGCATGCACAGCTGATGCGAGTGGAATGGTGTGTGCTAGTGAAGCGTGTCACACAGTTTGCACTCATGGCAAACAAGTGTCGTGGAACAGCGGAGAGCGTGAAAGCTCTCATACTGCTGTCTGAATGGCCAATCACAGCGCAGACCACAGGAGAAAAAGTCAACACGTGGTCAAGCTGGAGGTAGAGTGAGTGACTTTGTCTGAGTTGGTCTCTCTCTTTTTCTTTGAGTCTCTTACACATTCACAATAAAGTTGCCCTAACCCTTCTATTATGTCTCATATATCAAGGTGAGAGGTCGTAGTGATTAATTCATTGAAAAACAACATATTAACTACAATTGTCAGCTACTCACTAATAACCATGCAAAAAAAAAAAAAAAAAAAAACTTTCAATCACCTTCACATGCTCTCACATTTACAAAATGGCACACAATGGCGTGGCACACAAAATAAATTTTGTGTTAAGGTATAATGATAGCATGTATATCAACTGCATTTGGAAACGCAGCACAACTCATAATAACAGTTTGCCTGTAGCCTGACCTTCCATTAGCACTTGCTTTTGCACTTATGTTTAAATGTTCTTCCCACAAATAACATTGACACTAACTTTGTCCATGCATTTTCCCATGGCAACAAATTCATCTAGATGAGGTCAAAACTCAAAATTAAATTACATCTCTAAATTAGTGACAGATTCAAGGTCCCGAATTAACTTTTCATACACCTGACAACATAAGAACATAGCCACAAAGCAAAGCAAAGCAAAACAAAAATAATTAAAATAAAACATACAATAAAATAATATAATATGAAATAAAAAATAAAAATAATGCATTGGAAGGTGTTTTTTTTTTTGTCCTATTTAAAATTTTTTCCTTGGACAATGGTGACAAACAGCAGAAGTTATTGCGTCACTCACAGCTTTGCAGGTCTCAAGCTCAAGCTACTCTTTGGAATGTCACCTGTCATAAAAACGTGGCTGCACATTGTGATTTTGTTTGCTCATATTCCACATGAATATTATATTCCACATTCCACACAAAACAAGAATCTTGAATGCAGGGTTTCTGCAGGATTTTTAAGCTCAAATATAAGACTTTTTAAGACCTTTTTTAAGACCTGCACAAATACAATTAATACCATATGAGCGGGGTAGGGCAATGTCTATAGTACCATATTAAACTGTAAAATTACTGTAAAAAGCATAATTTACAGTTCAGATACAAGTTTTCACAAAAACATTTCAGCCTTTAAACCACTTTTAAGAAAATAGAGTCAAAAGTATGAATTATTATATTGATTTAAACAATTATTATCAATTAATTATTATATCAATTAAATAACATAAATTAGAGGTGTGCGATATTAACAAAAAATGATATCTCGATAATTTTCTGGGATTTTATCGATAATGATAATTAGATAATATTTTGCTGAGTGTGTTACTGTGCTGGTATCTTAGGGACTGCCGTGGACAGCTGACTCCTGAATTTTTTGATATTCATCATATTCTGTGTGGTCAGTTCAAAGCAGTGATATAAAATAATAATTTCCAACAAGTTGTATGGGTATTTTTACCTTTAAGCCATTTTGTTCTAAAAGTATATACCAACTTTTGAGTCAAATTCTGGCATTTGGGCTGTTACCAAGCAAATGAAATCAGTATCAACAAAATGTATCTTAAATCTTTAGCTGCATTAGAAGTGGCATTTAGATGCATTTACACACTGTTTAATGCATCTCTGAGGGACACGGAATACTTTAACCTGCAGTTACAAATGCATAAATAATGTTTTGATAAATTAAACATAAAACATTGAAAACTGATATTTGAAATTATTTTTAAAATGAAAAGGTACCTTAAATGTGACATTAAAACCGCCAGCAGGTGGCAGCAAGTTACTGTTAAGTGAGTCATTGCGATTGAACCGCATCATTTAAACGGTTGATTCATTCAGGAACGAGACACCGTCCTGTTACTCAGAGATGCAAAACAGCGCTGTTGCTGTGTTTGAAATGATTTTTGTTGGAGAAATAGAGCAAAAACAGAAAATATGGTGTCTAAAACATAAGTCTCTTAATACTAAATTCTTGTTTATTGAACTGTTGTATAAAATCAATATCACATTTGTAATCATGCTGACTTTTGGAGAAAAAAAATGTCACTCTTCGTATGATATTAACTATATGAAATTATATAAATATATACATTTTCTGCACAATATCTTGAATTATGTGATAATTCTAAATGCATTTTCATAGACTGATTCATGCAATGAAAGAACGCACTCTAAATGCGCACGCGCACTAATCTAAACTACTAAGTTAGACTTCTTCACGTAATGTATGTGTGCACTATGTAGGTGTGTTTTGTTTGCTTTTCGCGATATACTCGATATCATCAAATCGCACATCGTTAAAACAATTACGATATTATCGCAAACCATACATATCGCACAGCCCTATACTGTTTAGATTTTTATAATGCATTGTCTTCTTATCGATCTACCAGTTCACATTTAAAGCTCTGCGTGTTTGCAGGGTAAAAGCATGGGTCGATTTTTACATTTGTCTGAAATCTAAATAAAACAACAGTTTTATTGAAAATGCATATTCATTCTCTGGCAGCAGGTAACGCTTTTGGCCGACCTATAACTATTTCCCCAGTAACGGCAGAACACAAAGCAGCGTAGCACCGGACTTTGAACGTGCAGCGCTCATGAAATCATAGCGCTTTGAAGGTTAATCGTCATATTCAGCATATCGCAATTCTGGTCTTTCCATCCCCAAATTTAAGACCTCTTGAAATCATAATTAAGACTTTCTTGCAAAAAATTAAGACTTTTTAAGGCCTTAAATTTGATACAACTAAATGTAATACTTTTTAAGACCCCGCGGAAACCCTGTGAATGGTGAAAAGCATTCTCTTGGTGTCTAAATATCACTACAAGATGGATCTGATCTGTGTCTGGAGGACATAACTTTAAACTAACCCACAGTAAACATTCTGCATCATTAATGCAAACAACGACATTTAGATTTTTTTTTTCCATAAAATCCATAAAAATAACTCTGAATGCACTGACTGCAACTCTCTAGTAATTGTATCAGCATCAGCCACAGAAAGATTGATGTTGCTTAACTCTAAATGCATGTACATCAAGCCTCACCAGAGAAATGTAAGATAATTTGCCAAAATCTTGGAGTTATTGATTAACAAGCCACAGCCAGATCGTTTCTGGGTATTACGGTTTTGTTTTGTCCCATAAAGTATACAAGGGATGGCTACCAGCCCATGCTGGCAATTTACCAGTCAAAGCAGCATGTGTTTGTGAGTGTTGAACCATGATATGATGGGCAACTGGACCAGAGGAGTGGAGAGGGGAGTAGGACAGGCAGATATCAGTGGGACAGGGGTGCAGAATAATCTGAGGGGACAGTGGCAAGATCCAGGAAGCCCTGGGAGCCGGGGCAGCACTATCCTCTACTCTCCCGAGTTGCATTGTGTCTCATGCATTCAGTGTTAATCTCACCCTTTGGGGACATTTGCTGTTGTGTTAATTACACACAGCCAGGAGCATTCATTAACACAAAAACACAAGCAAACAGACATGCAGAAGTTCACTGACACATGTTATTGTACATGGATATGCACAACACATGCACACACTGGGCACTAATGTGTAGATCTAAGGATGAATAATTGACATGGCTAACACGGTTTAAACATAAACAAACCATATCATTATTCAAACACACAGACGTCAACAAAGAAATTGGATATTGGCAGAGATAATATACAATATGATATAGGTGCAATACATCATGATTGGATCGCAACTGGCGGAAAGGAGCGAAAAGGAGCAGGAAAGGAAAGGAAAGGAAAGGAAAGGAAAGGAAAGGAAAGGAAAGGAAAGGAAAGGAAAGGAAAGGAAAGGAAAGGAAAGGAAAGGAAAGGAAAGGAAAGGAAAGGAAAGGAAAGGAAAGGAAAGGAAAGGAAAGGAAAGGAAAGGAAAGGAAAGGAAAGGAAAGGAAAGGAAAGGAAAGGAAAGGAAAGGAAAGGACAATACAATACAAACAAACAATAAATGAATAAATGCTTTTCTTATGAAGTTTCTATTCATCAAAGAATGTAGCACAGTTTCCACAAAATTAAGCAATGCAGCTGTTTTCAACATTGATAATAATAATAACTATTTTGTGCATTGCAAATCAGCATATGAGAATGATTTCTGAAGGATCACGCAACACTTAGGACTGGAGTAACGGCAGCTGAAAATTCAGCTTTGCATTCACATAAATAAATTACATTTTAAAATACATTATTATATGATATTATATAAAATATATGAATACATTAATATTTCACAATTTTACTTTATTACTTCACAATTATACTGTATTTAAAAAAAAGAAAAAAAACGTGTGCACCTCAAACATTTGAACAGTAGTGTATGCAGACAAAGACACAAGTAAATCAATAAAAAAAAGGAATCAAGGACCTAAAGTAGTGACAGAATAATGATATACTAACATATATTTAAATCAGCCCCAGTCACACCCTCACACACATACAGGCTTATCTAACCAACTTTAAATACACACACAGCATGTTTACAATCACATGCTACAATCATCTACAGTGGCACCGTTTGGCTCTTCCAAATCCAAAACACCCACCACATTACCACTATCCAGTGCCAAAATAGCCAGACGGGTCTGCAGCTAATGTTCACACAATTAACTCCAGAGCTCTGGGTCTCTCCCCCCATCCTCTTATAACCTCTTCCTCCCTGCATCACCCTGCTTGAGACCAGCCCTCATTACTTCCTGCCATCCGCTGACCTCTCACCATGGAAACCCAGCCACACAGCTCGCACACACCTGGGGTTATAACCACAAGCAAATTCGCTCTTCGTTTCCAATCTATGACCGCCTAGAGATGGTGGAAGGGCCATTGGGACGTGCCGAGTATATTGCAGAGTCGTGGCAGTCAGCTTGGTTTCTGGACCAGAGTGATGGGCTGGCAGGTGACCCTCTCCTCTAGCAGCTGAGCCCGGACCAAGCCGCGGGCTCTTTAATTGTGCCGCAGGGGAGTCCGAACTCTCTCCCCCTCTGGCATATTACGGCGCTAGTCGGTTTAGACAAGATTGAGAACGCATGAGATAGAGACAGCGAAAGGGAGAGAGATGCGTTTTGACTGGATTTCAGACAGAGTGAATGGGTTTAAATAGCCATGTGGGCTGAGAGACCCTCCATCACTGCCGAGCACCTGCGTGATAGTTATGTATCGGTCGGCTAATGGACTCTGGCATTATGGGAGAGTTAAACATGCTTCAGTAGCCTCAGCATGGGAAGAGGGGGGGGAAAGGCGTCAAACATTCTCTCTGACATGACATAGACCATTAGCACCGCCATCAACATGGCAAACACACGTTACAGGATGCCGATGCCGCACGCCAGCAGAAAAATGGCATTGAGGCACATGCAGGCGAATCAATTCAACTCAATTGTTATTATAGGGGGAGGAGGGCTGGTGCACCTCAAGGCCTCATCCATATAATGTAACACAACATACAGTATACTCACTAACAGCAAGTAAACTACACATACGATAAAATGGGGGATGGGGAGTTTAAGTGGACGGTGGTTTGACTCTGACGTGTCACGCCAATGCCTCTAATCAAATATCAGAGAACTGATGAGAAAATGTAATACAAGGTGGTGTTGGCTGAAGTACACGAGTGCTCTGACGTTGATTGTGTGAAATGTGATTAAAATTGAATCAAGGCATATCAATCGTCTGAGGTTAATTTGTATTAACACGCCGTGCTAAAAGTGTGCTTTCAATCCCTGAGATGCCCATGGCTTCAGAAAGGTTAATAAGTTGCCTCACCTCGGCCGAGACGGAGGAGGAAGGAGAGAAGAGGCAGAGCGTGCCCATTTAATGCAAATTCAGAAGAGCACATACAGCAATGGTCACATCTATCCAGAACATCTGCTCTTTTGGCCTCATCTTTAGAACCCTTACGAAGTAAAGAATCCTTATATATTGGGCACAAGTCACCCGAGTCACTTAAAAATGCATGACTGTCATTCAATGAGGAATAAAATATCAAATCAAACAGCATCTGAAACCTGGAGTTTTTCTCAGAGAAGGTGATTTTAGTGAATGTATGAAATGAGCAATGTTTGTATTAACTAAAAAATTTATTTTTTTATTAAAATAGTGGAAATAGAACATAAATATTAGATGAAAGCTTAAAAAAATATATAAATGGCAACTTATTTTTAAACAAAATATTTAAATAAGCTAAATAGAAATGCACTGAAGTGAAAAATGAAAAAGAAATGCTAATCAAATATTAATAAATACTATTTAATATACTATTATATAACAGTATAAAATAGTAAATCATGATAGAATAACACTAGTAGTGAGTCTAGATTTGATATTTTGTTATATAATCCAAAGATATCCATACATTTTGAAGTTTACATCTTTGAGCAACTATAGTATCTTTCTCTCTCTGCATTATCTCTGCTGTAAAGTTGACAATTAGCTGCTGGATCAAAGTTTGGAGTCAATCCTATTCACAGTCACAAATGATGAAACGCTTTTTATATTGCACCCTGTGGCTGTTTGCGAATGGATTTAGTGACAAGACGAAGGAAAAAAAAAATGTGCCAGGATGGAGGCTTGTATCAGCATCTATGCAGCACACCACAGACACAAACACTTTACACCGGTCCACTGCCAAGAACTGACCAACACCTTAGAAAATTGGAAAGAAAAAAAGGTATGGAAGAGACAGGCAGATAGAGAGAGAAAGCATAAATAGGTATGTACTGCTCTGCCGACTTGGAATCTTCATAAAGCACAGCGCACACTACAAGACAGAAACTTGTCACTCTTTTATGTTTTAAGACTGCAACAAAAAGCCCCAGATTGTAGTCAATTCACAGCATGTGCCCATCATCAACTAGTGTGAGAGACTACAGATACTTCGACACATTTCAGACTTGTTTGAAATCCAACCAACCAGTTGTCAGATTTGCACAAAATGAGACCATTGCACCTCCACAAAACTCCAACAGAATGCTATAGAAATAATGGCTGTCTACGCAAAGTATGTATATGTATCAGGGCTCAGACAACCATCAAGTGTGCATAAAGCACACCTTTTAATAAAACACATTCAAAATTCAGAGGGGAAGAAAGAATCTGTGAAAGTTCATATGCAATGCTTCTTTAAGGCAGTCTTGCTTTATGTTAAAAAAGACCCTACTTCTCTCCTTTCTTGCTTTCTACCAAAAGAGCATTGCTTAGAGTTGGCCAAGATATACATGAGGTCAGAGATCAGGAGAGCAGCAACAAATAAGACAAAATGTCAAAGAGAGGGTCGAGCGGTCAGACTATATGGCTCTCATACATCATGTAAAGACCTCAAAGGCTGATCTTTGCTGGCGAGAGGTCAAGAAAACTCTCACAAGCGTTCAAAGAAGAGGACTGAAATGTTGATTGAATGAAACAGAGAGAGGGAGAAAGGGACAGATTTGAGCAAGAAAGATCTATAGCAATCAGGATAGATAGATAGACAGACAGAGACTTTTTTTATGAAAAATATTTTTTTCTTATTCAAGAAGCTGTTTCACTCACATACATCACAATGGAAGAACAAGTCTGGTTCAATTTCTGGTTCATACTGAGTTTAACAACAGTCAACAGAAACATGTTCAATTGTTCACTGTTCATTCAAAAATAAAATTTCAGTCACCACTCACCCTCATTACTTTCCTTTTTTTTCATGCAGAATTTAAATTATAGTTATCGCACCACACAAGTGTCATAAAGGTATTTCATACGACCAGTGCGCTATATAGTCAAACACAGTCTGAAGCCATTCAATAAGGTTGTGCGTTCACAAGTGAAGTATTTACGTCATTAATTAATAATTGCATCAATCTCATGAACAATTAACGAGTCTTTCTTTTGAGTCAGATCTTATCAATGAGTCAGTACATAAAAAAATGGTTCGAGTGATTTGTTTGTGAACCAGAATGATCCAGTTAACTCTTTAACAAAAAAAAAATTTAAAAATGATATTTCATTCATAAGTTATGCTACTGTATGTCCATGGTAGAGGACATCCGGACTCAATTAAAAAAAAAAAAAAAAAAGACATGAATGAACATGCACAGGCAAAAACAATAGCTTTTTTAAATCACCAATACATTTTTAGTTTTCAGGATTTTTTTTTTTTACCAAACTTTGTATAAAGATGATTATCAACTGTGTTATAACAGAATGATTTGATATATAATTTTTCTTTCTGCAAAATGTGTGTAAAATGGCCATAAACGAGTTTTCTCATTATATACAATGTATCTATAAACTAAATCTAATTTGCATATTAATGTGTTTTTGGGGCAACATGTAATGAAAAAAGAAGTGTAATAATGGGAGTAATATTTGACAAGATTTTCATAATACATAATATTTCATAGAATACTGAAATATAATTTCTTTCCCTATTCATTTATGTCTCCCAAAATGCTAATAAACATGCTTTTAGTCTCATATGAGGTCTCATTTAGTCTCATATCCTCATATGAGGACATGTATGAAATCAACATCCTGTTTCGTAACAGAAAGTCATATTTTGATTTGAAACCCCATAACATTTTCCTGAGATGTTGATTTATGACAGACAGTTTAAAAATTTGACAGATTTAAATGATAATTACAAAATATTATCATATTTCCAAATGTCACAAAATTAATATCAGACATATTTGAAGACCAAGGAGAGGGAGTGGTCATAGTGAAACATCCTAACATTTAGTATCTCTGAAAAGCCCTGAATGTGCTCTGTACTGGACATCCAGACTTAAAACTGTGGCATGTATAGTCTCAGAGAAATACACCAAAATATAATGTCCTCATATGAGGTCAAAGGGTCTCATGAGGTTATGATCCTTTTATGCTGCTTTTCTACCCTTTTTGAAGAGTGAATGTTTCAGTCCCTATTCATTTTGAGTGTTTGAAAAAGAGCATAGGAAACAGTCTGCAAGATTTCACCTTTTGTGTTATTTGAAAGAAAAAGTCTGACAAGTTTGGCATGACAATTTTCATTTTGTTGGGTGATCTCTTTAAATCTCACTACACCTTCCTTCCATCTTTGAGGTCCTTTCCATGCTTCTCTCCTTGACCTCTACTCTCTGCTGTCCACGATAGCCCACCCCTCCCTTACTCTTTTCAATCCCCTCCAAAATTCACTCTCTTTTCCCCAAAATGTCTTGTAACGCTGGTCTCCAATCAGGGCGAGGGCTGTTGTGCGGTTGCCTGGGTTCTCGGCTCAGCTTTCCATGGAGAAGAGGCTTTTCACGCTGCAGAGTGTGTTGTTGATATTCAGTGAGGCTCCATCTTGAGCACGCAGCACCGGGATTGTTTACTCGACAGGCAGGCGAGGGTAGGCGATGGGGGGACAGCGAGCGTGTCGTCCCATCTACTCTTCAGACCTCTCTCTGCACTCTTTCACTGCCCTGAACCAATTCCACCTCAGAGTCTCGGGGACAAATTAAACATGATAAGACGTCACCACATAGGCCTAGAGAGCAGGGGGAGAGGATCGCACCGAGATGTGGCCTCAACACCATTTTTGATTTGTATGGAAATTAGAAGTCGAACTGCTCAAACAGCCAATAAAGTTGCAGTCTGGGAAATGTAACATTTAGATAAAAGACTATGGTGGCAATTAGCACTGATAACATGACCAAAACAAAGAAAACAAAGCATGCGGAAAGTAAAAAAAACTTAAATGCTTTTGAATTATGCTGCAACAACAGAGAAAGTCTATAAGGATTTTTGAAAATACTAACATTTTGTCGCCTTGGAATTATTAGGTTCTATCTGACATTTTTGTCAGTTCTCATTCTGACAACACTAATTTTATGTTTTAAAACCAATTGTAAGTCAAATGTTTATATTTCTTGAAAATTGTTGCTTCAATTAATGTTTTGCAAGATAGAACCTTATAATTTCAAGTGGGAAATTACTTTTTAGAATTAGAAGGTTCTATCTGTATTTTACCTGTTCTAAGAAATCCCCATTTACAAATTTGAGAAGATTTTGATATTGTCCATTTAGAATACATTTAGGGTCGCTGTCATGTTCATGTATGGAAGAGACTTGTTCCCCATATCATTTTTGCTATATGGAATGCAAAAACTTTGAAGCTTAATTTCTAGGCAGCGATTTGTACATTTTAATAAATTCGCTCTCACATCTTTTAGTTTAATTAATTTGGTTTAATTATAATCAACATTAAGTTTAACACTAAACAAAGTTAATTAAATCCCAATCAAATATTGAAACACAATAACTTCTTATATACTGTACAACATATGTTGCTTATAATATCGCAAAACGTTGATTTAAGTATGAAACTACAAGCAACCTTGTGATTCACTGAACTAATTGATTTAGGAAGATTTGCAAATATTATTATTCTCAAGTACTCTGTCATAAGTTCGCTTACATGAGAAACACTGTGGAACTAGTTCCATTAACATATGCAGACATGAATATTTCCAAACCTTAGCCGCAAAAGAAACACGCCCATCACCACACTGTGAGCGGGGCACATCTCTCTGGGGTACTCAGAGTCCCCATGCCTACGTCTGGGATGCCTTGTTGTAGAAGTAGTTTGATGCAGACCCCCGCAGGGCCTGAGAGGATGTGACTCCAGCCTAAATACATCTTCTCTCACTGTCAAACCCCATGGCAGAAAGAAAATAAAGCTCCTCCCTTCTCTACTCGTCTGCCCGGGAGACTATATGCCTCTGTAATGTGCCGTTGTTTTTGGTTTCTTATTTCAGTCTTGTTTTTGTTCCCTCTAGGCTGCATGTGGAGGGCACACGTCACTATTTTGAAGAGATGTTGATTATTCATGTACCCCATACTGACAGGAATACTTTAAATTATCAGGTGATGCCGGGCCTATTTATCTCAGTCCTAGCTCGTCCAATCATGTCTCACTACTGTGCTGAACATGAGATCATCAGCAAGTATGAAACTAGAAGAGTGACACAGAGATTAAGCCCATGATTATGAATGTTTTCTCTTTGTACAAATCAGAACGTCTTCACTAATGTCTACTTTCCCTTCCCTGGGAATTTAAACCAGGAAACTTGTCTTTTAGTGAGTACTTGCTAAGATAATATGACTTGTTTAGATTAAAGATCTTGCGCCAGAAAACTTTGATTAATCTCAGGCTTAACAGCTTTGGTCGAGAGAAGTTGCATGATATATTTAATAGCTATTCCAAGTATAACACACAATTATAGTGTTACTATAGACCGGATTTGGACATCCTTGTTGCAGTAGCATACAACAATGTCATCACTTAACTTTCCTTAAACTTTCTCAGGGGAAATCAAGTAGAGAAAAAGAAACCAGTAACTTCCACTGCCTACTCAAAAGTCTACGATATAAACGGAAAGCAAAAACTTGCACTTAAACATCCCCCAAATGAGGAGTTATGAGGCAAAGATTTCATTGAAAGTTTTTAGGGTTTCTTTGAGACAGGTAGCACCGCGTGGTGGTATTTTCAAATGGGCTGTTAAGTGCAGTGGTTGCCCAAATTGCTCCCCTCTGTGATAAGATGATTAAAGTCAGTGGGACATCCGAGTGTAGCAATATGAGCCAAGAACAGTGGGGTATCCTTCTCAAAATGCACAGACTCCTGTATCCAGGTCACCCCCTGTGGCCTCTCTAATGCACAATAAACTCATTACAGGCCATTAATATTTAACTATCTAATTTTCCTGCATAAGTGATTTATTAGAGAACGGCAAAAATGAGTGAGACTGTGGGCCTAGGCAGAGGCAGAGCACAGTAGGCAAACAAAGAAAAATTAGCACGGGCCACATTGGCTTTATTGAGACAAATTGGCTCTGCGTATGAGAGCAATTAGAGAAATCGCTTTCTTTTCAGAAGCATGCCACCAGAAAGCAACTCTCTATTTTTGGTATGAACCCTGCAGAATTCGATAAAGCCCTCTGCTGTCAGATGAGCAGAATTAAAAGAGAGCAAAAATCTAGAGAGCCTAGATTCAAGGTCAGAAAGAAGCCAATCAATGGCATTTTGATGCATTGATGGGCCATCTCGGTAGCGTCCTAGGCAGCTATTTTCTAAGTACACTGAAAAACTGAAGTTTCAATAACATTTCAAAACAGCGATGCAATCTGACAATGATTGCATCATGTATTTACGATTTTAAGAAGTAGCAGGTCTACTTCTCCGATACGGTCTCTGAAGTCAATGCTGCTATAAACACTTGCTGAGAAAAAAGCTGTGATTTTTATAAAAGTGCAGGTGCCAAAACCAGTAGTGATCTGATGATAGAAAGAGCACGCCATCATACGAGTGTGTGTTGAGAAAAATAGTGTGTGCTTGTGTGCACTTGAGTTTTTAGTGCAAGACTGGGTAGCCTTGGGTCCAGATGGACATGTTGACGTCCGAGGATGAGTGATTTTCTGGAGTGATGAAAGAGAAAATTTGAAAGAGAGAGAAGAGGGAGAGGGCCAGAGTCATGCGGACAGAGCTGCACTGGCAGATGCTTCTATTTGCAATAAACAGCATCAGCAATAAACAGCTCTGTCCTTAGGGGAGACAAGTGGAATGATCTAACCCCCTGTTCAAAGCGCTTTAGCATGCTGCTTATCAAAAGCCTCCTTTATTATTTTACTGTGGCATTAAGACCAAGCTGTTAATATGAGCCAGGCTGGAGAACAATTCTACTGTGTCCTACATTCATCTGCCACAGGGCGTAACGGGATTGGCTTGTATGGAAATAAACACAATTCTAATCAGGTGGTGGTCCTATGTTATAAAGCCTGGTATGGAAACCTCAAGGATTCCAGTTTCCTTTGATACTGGGATCTGTTATGTTACATAAAATACATTTGTGTCTGTTCATGGTAATGCCTATATGTCCTTTTTCAAAGACATAACACTGCTGTCATTACAGATTACAGGCTTGAAACTCACAACAAGGCAATACAAGCCCAAAAGCCTTTTATGGGATCTTGCTTCTGTCTTATATCTAACCGTGTGTGTAGGGATTTGAGCAAGCATTTCTGATTTCGGAAAAACCTGGTGCAAGAGCTCTCGGTACAGAAACAGAATACTGGGCTGCATATCTGAGGCCTTTGATCGCGAACAGGTTAAGCCTGATTCCATCATTGAAAAGTGAAAGTGTCCGGGTCGTTTCAGGACCCTCCATAACCCAAGAATTAAGCCTTGGCAGGGGCACACAAGCAATGTCGGGGTACTAAGGAGGAGGGAGGAGAGGAAACAGTTGTTCAGAGAGTTCAGAGAGAATTTGATGAAATTTTGGCTGATGAATGGGGATCATGCCAGGCCCCTTGCGGGGAAGCTGAGGTCCTGAGTCACAGCCATGTTTTTAAAAGTGAAATCTGTCATTAATGCCTTACACAGCTGGCAGAAGATCTAAAAAGATAGAAAAATTAATGATTGCACAAGGACTGAATATGAATACATACACAAATTACAATCCATATATACATAAAGACTAGGGATGCACAGAATGTTCGACAACCAAAATGATTCAGCCGAAAATAGTAAAAAAAAAAAAAAAAAAAAAAAGCTATTTCGGTGTTCGGCTGAATAAGCGAAAAGACCGAATAACTTGTACTGAACAATGACGTGACGCGATCAAATAGAGGCGCACACTGACGTAGCAAACATGTCGGCAGTGTGGAGGCATTTAAAAGTGTCCAAGAAAGACATAAAAATCATTACAAGCACCGACAGCGAGAGACTGTTTAGTGCTGCATCTCATGTCTCTGATGAGAAGAGGAAGGGTGGTTGTTGCTGGTTACTGTATGATGATTGAAATCGCGAAATGGCCTTAAACAATTAGTAAATAAACTGCAGAATGTTGTTTTCTAATACACTCACAAATAGCATGTATTCAAACAGCGCTGCACAAGCTCGCAGTGCCAGAGTTCAAAGTCCAAAGCGCGAGGAAAATCTGCACTGAAACAGTGTTACTCATCAGTTACTCAGTCATATTTTTATGAATTTTTACAAGGCATGTGACAATGTGATACATGCGACAAACATCTTCCCAAATTCATAATTAGAATCATTTATAAATCTGCTGTTGTCAACAAAAAAAGCACTGAGGTCTTCCTGCAGGTTTCTGACTAAATAAAAGCTCCATCAACATACATAAATGTTAGTATTGTAATTTTATTGTTGTTCTGACAATAAAATAAGACAATAATAATGATAATAATATTTACAACAGCTCTATTAATAAAATTATTATAACATTCACACATAGTGTTCAATTTGGGATCTGTAATATTTTCTATTGTTTTAAAAGATGTCTCTTCTGCTCAGCAAGGCTGCATTTATTTGTACAGTAAAAAAATATTATTTTACTAACTTATTCATTTTAATGCTTTGTTGGTATAACGTCTGCTAGAATGTTAAAACAAATTTCAGTGTTAAGTAATTTTTTTTAAATTGTTGTTTTGTAATTGACCTTTTCTTTGTAAAGTAAGAAAAACAGTAAAAAGCACATTTTGGCTATTTAATTTATGCAATGGTGAATTTTTTTTTTTGAAAAACAGTGTTCGGTATTCGGCCCAGTGTTTAATTTTGTTCGGCTTCAGTCAAGAATTTTCATTTCGTTGCATCCCTGTGGCACATTTGTTTGATATTAAATGACATTTACAGAATGTCCTAAACTTACATAAAATAAAACAAATTTTATATCAATATCAAATGTCATTTTAAATATTTTAATTCATTCATAATAAAATAATAATATAAAGTTATCCTAATTAAATTACAAGCACAATTAACTCTTACACAAATCATATTGTGAAGGATCCATCACAATTCAACATTAAAGTACCACTTTTGTGCTTTTCCAAGTCTTCAGTAAGTAACTCTATCTGCATCTACAGGTAATGCATTTTGACAAAGCCACACTTAAAAACCTTGACCTAAAACAATTTATTTGAGCATGGCAAGATGCTAAAAAACAGCATGACCCATTTGTTTACTTGGGGGCAACAAATATTGATTATGCAATTAACCACAATTAATTTGATCATAATTAATTTGATCATTTGACATATACTGCACAATATGTGAACAAAATATTTAGCCGCTTGACAGCTCCAATTCTTGCATTTGCTGTACGATCACACTGCTTTAATCTTTACCACTGATTCTGTGAGAGATATATGGAACTCTACAGCATGGCCCTCACTTGCTTTTCATTGCTTTTTCTCTCTCTTTCCCTCTCATCATAGGCTCGCCGGTCATTAAGAGACAAAAAATGATGGTAATCCACCTTTTAGAGGTCAAGTGCTGCCCTGGGCTCCTCCTTCTCCATGAATTACTTCAGCATTGACACCAATTATTAAAATACATCTTCATTAGATCTCGCTTCAGAGCTCCATCTGTGGAGCAGCCAGGAGCCATCTTCACCACCCCATCGCACTTAATTTACCCAGATCAAGCTCATCTATTGCCTGAGCCACTCAAAGCACCAACACCAGCAGGGCTGAGCAGTGCTCCCCAAAAAGCTCCTTCATTTTGGGTTACTGCTAGTCTATGTATGTGAGAGCAAAGAAGAAGAAAAAAAGCTACCATACGACTTCATTCAACATCAATTTGCACTTCAAACCAATGCAAAAAACACAGCTTTCCTCACCAAGCAGGAAAAGGGAGGAGTGTGCGCGATCACAGAGAATATCGGTGAAGTGTTCAGGTGCTGCAGTGAGTTCAAATTTCTGTAATAATTCATATGATGCACCATTTAAAGAGGACAGTGGTGATGATGGGGTTTATATTTCAAAAGCAACAAGCAATGCATGTCATCACCGTGCCGAAGAGTCAGACTTCTATTATCTTGACAGTGGATGTCAGCAGTGAAGAAAACCTATTAGGGCAAGAGGAGGAGCAAGTTTTGCCAGCATCCATCTTATTTCAGCGGCACATAAAAGTGGAGGCGTTGAATTGCTTTTCAAATGCAGTAGGTCATGCCACACACTCAGTCCACCAGTGTATCCGATTTGATCCCCCAAGCAGAAACACAAGCAGAACCATTGATTGATACCACCAAGCGAAAGGAGTCTGGGGGAAATAGGAAATAAGAGTGTGAGAGAGAGGGGGTGGAAAGGCCAAGCAACTGTGGCTACAAGGAAAACAACATTACAATAAAATTGGAATCTGACAAAGAAGAGGATTTAAATGAGGTCTAAGCTGCATTTCTGAACAAATAACGTTGCTTCTAAGGCATGTATTGACAGAAGGTGACTGTCGACAATCTTGCAAATCTCCAAGACTATGATTTGGAATGAAAGGGCACAGAACACTAGGGGTTTTTTCTCAAAAGGTCAAGCCCTGAGCATATTTGCAAAGGATGGACCATTGATTAAACCAGTTAATAAGTAGTGAGTATTTTCTATAAACAAGTTGCTCTCAAACTGAGGTCAAGCAGTGCACGACAACCTGCCCTCAATGGCACGAAGCAAGACTCTGGAAATATATACTATTACTAACAATTTTTATTAAAATTATGCTAATTAAATTGTTACTTTCCAAGTTTTGGGTCTATAAAACTTTTTTTGTTGTACTTTTTTTTTACAATAAGATATACAGTATTTTTACTCTGACAGAATGAAATGTGAATAGGTAATATTCTCTTTACGTTTCCTGGTAGTGTTCTGAAATGTCTTCAGGTCCATAAACCACAATTTTAGTCCACAATCAAAGACGACACCAAAAAAAGAAAAAACTGGCTGATCAACAAAAACTATTATTCTGTTTGACATCAAAGTCTGTGAGCATTTAAATGTTTGATTTCCTGAGGACAAGCTTAAAAAGTTGTCTGCCTTTGACTGAGCTTTACTGGATTTACAATGTTATCAATAATTTAACCAGTCTGACAGAGCAGTTCCAAGTGTTTCTACACTGATGGGAGAAGTTTTAGATAAAACTTGCATAGCTTCCAAAACTTCCGAAAACCTACCAAATATTTGAATTAGATTGCAACATTTGAAAACAGGTTTAAAAAAAAATGTGCTAGACTTATATAAATGTTAGTATTATTGTGTACACATATTTTATTTATTTTTATTATTATTTTTTGCTGCTCTGGTAACTAATGTAAAAATATGCCATTATGTGTATACGGTTCAAATAAATAAATAAAATAAATATTGAGGTGATAATATCAATTTCATCATTTTATTATGAAATGAACAATTGCTTTAACTTGCATTATGTCTGTAGTTTGGCCTTATTCCTCAGAAGCTCAAAAAACTACTTTTCAATACAGTAGGAGTATGGATCTCTTGAAAGACATAGATCTAAAATCCCTGTTGATCACTATATCCTTGTTTTGTTAAAAGTTATTTAACACCAGGCCCTTTGAGCAGTGGGGGAGAAAGAGATGCTGCGGCGTAGAGGAAAAGAGGAATGTAAAATGGAGCAGCTATCAATACCAAATTTCAAACACCAGTAAAACTAACACTCTTAGGGGAAAAACTAGATAACAGTGGCCTGTTTTGTATACTTTAAAGAGGGCAAGAGCACATTTACACCTCCTCGACTCATTGTTCATTACTTGGCGGTCTCCAGATAAACGCTTTAGCTGTAAGTGAGTTGTTGAGAGCACTTTTCCCTGGCACTTTCAAGCGTATGGGATTACAGTTCTGCCACTATTCTGTGCACGAAAGATCATATTTTGAGCGCACAAAAGTGCATTTTGCACGCACAATCTGAATTTTGTGGAGAAAATGTTCGTTTCGCAAAGAAGAAAGTATTTCGAGCGCACGAAAATCTATTTTGCGTTTAAAATAAGTTTTTGGATGTGTGCAGACCTTCTCTTTTGCGCGTGCAACATTTCACTAGCTTGCTCACCTGATGCCCGCCCTCAGTGCTCGCTAAATGCCAACAGCTCGCGTCCTCAACACAACCCAGCGTTACAATGTGCCATAATTCCAACCAATCAGAGACAGAGGCTGCTAAATTCTGATTGGCTGCCTTGACAACCAATCACAACATTTCTTGCATTACCTCGACAGCAGAAGAGGAAAAATACAGTGCATGCATAATTATTATGCAAGTTGATATTCTGATCATATTTTTTTCCAAGCACATTTTACCAATTTATTTACTTTGCAATTTCTAGTATTGTATTAGTTTTGAATATTTCTCATGGGCATTTAATAATTTTTTACTTTCAGTCTGAGTTAAATCTCTTTTTTGGCTCATTTTATCTGTAAAAGAAAATCTGCTTAATAATTATGCACACCTGAATATAAGACATTTTTCACTTCAGCCTTCATGAATAATTATATATCAATTATAAATTATTAAATACAAGATTAATAGTAGTTATTAAGATTGATGTCGTTTGGAATTGGTAAAATGTGCTTGGAAATTGAATAGTGAATTGTGGCAGAATTGTAATCCCATACAAGCGGACCACACTCATCACTACATAAAGCGGCAGTTGCGCAGACAAATGAAGCAAAGCTTGACCAACGACTGCTCTGCCAGCTCTGCTATGAGGATTTATAGGGTGAGGCAAAAGCGAGCATCTGCGTAGCCTTATAAAGCAATTCATCCCTGGGGACTGCCAGCTGCACCTAGTCTCAAAATACGCTGGAGACAGGGTGAAGACACCACCTACCACCTCCTTCTCCTCCAACTGGTGCCGTGAAAGTATATTTTAGAGATGAAGTTTTGGCAGTACACTCGTCAGATGGCAGACAGTTCAAAGTCAGTATGATTACCAGTGGTATAGCATCACTCTCTCTTCCCTTCCACTCTCTTGGAGTGGTGAGGTTTACCATTGGTTAATAATCTTTGAATTAAAAGTGGTACGAGGAAGTAAGGTTCTACTCATTGCGTGAAAGTTCCCAGAATGGGTCCAAATCACATCTTACTCCCTTCAAAGCTTGAGTCACAGAATTCTAGATTCATCTTAAAAGAACTGCTGCAACTATCAAACACAGAAAAGCATATTTCATTCATGAAGACGTTCAGTTAGGGTTCAGAAACAGACCTGGGGAGAGTCGAGTCAGTGGGTACGCTTCAGGCGTAATTGATAGGAACTGAGCCAAAGATGGGTCCCTGAGGACCTCCTCAACTCTTACTTATAAAACCTACACCTTTGCAGAGAAAAACTAAAGAAACAATACAAAGTGTAGACGACTGAAACCTAAACACAATTATATCTAAAAAAAAAAAAAAAAGGTGCTTAGCTACACAGGAACAGGCTGTGTTTTTGTCAGCGTCTCAGAAGAGGAAATACAAACCCCAGTAGTAATCAGCAGCGGTTATATTCAAGAGTCATATGCACTTCTACACGTCTTAAACCACCACATTATGCTTGAAGTGTTGCTGGATGGAGTTAAACAGGCCGATATAATGTCGATACTGGAGAATAAGAGGAGTTATCTGGAGCTCTGCCAGTGGGCTAACGCTAGCAAACTCCACAGACCGCGGCCAATCTGCTCTCAGATCAGTTCACTTCAATGACTGATCATCTGACCGCCGCTGCACACATGAGCAGACTCTTCAATTGTGCTCAATATCTGACAGGCCCTCTGCAATGCCCCTTTATGAAACAGGCATTAAAATCTACCAAGGCCACTCACTGTCAAAGGTTCAACTTACAGCCTTGCCGAAGGAAACATCCACTTTATCCTTCTCCAGCAGTGTGAATAAACAAGGGAAGCAAACGGAGAAACAAACTGGCCAAAACAAGAGTGCAACTCTCTGTACTGTAACTTTCTCTCTCGTTCTTTTCTTCTTCACTGTCTCTCGGGGGGCATCCAGTGAAGCGGAAAGGCAGCCAAGCTAACCAAGCATATCTGTCCTCTGCTCCTATCGAAACCCACAGCCGCTTAGAGTACGGTTCCCGTGAAGGAAGAGGGATGCTTTGTAAACTGACTCTGTGCTGACATGTAAAGTACACTTCCAACTCTGCAGACTGCTAATTGGCACAGAGCTAAACGCTTACTTAATCTGATTCTAGAGACTGCATAAAAAAGGGAAAGCCGGTGGAAACTGAGACAGCTTCATGAAGATAATTATGATTTCACAGAGACGATTGGTTTCCCAATGTTTGGATGGATAAAAGCGGGTATCAGGGTAGCTGAAACTATGTGTGCCTATATGATTAGGGGGGAGGCAAAGCAGGTTGTCCTTACCTCTGGATTTAGAAGAGAAGGACAGTGAAAGCTGGCTGAACATGTCCGGGTTCTCAAACCGCTCCTCTTTGACTTTGAGCCAAAAGCAATTTTCCGCCATCTCCTGAGGCACTATCTGCAAGCACAGAAAAACTCCATCAAACACCAGCAGGAATAGAGCAAGCAAGCACCACTGCACACTTAAGCACACACACACATACACAAAGCATGCATACCTGATTCATACATCTCTCAAGTCTTTAGTGACACATGGTCTTTCAGAAATCAGTCTAATATGTTGATTTGGGGCTCAAGAAAGAGTTAATATCAATGCTGAAAACAGTTGTGCTGCTTAAGAAATGTGATACATTTTATCCAGGATTATTCGATGAATAGAACTTTTAAAAAATGTAACAAGCATTAATGTTAAAAAAAAAAAAATCTTTTTGCAACAACATAACAGTCTTTAAAGTCCACATGAAATCAAAATGTACACTATTTTCTTTTCTTTTTTTAGTGCACATAGCTAGTGTTGAGATGAACAATTAAAATGTTCAACTGAAAAAAAAAAATGTTTGTCTTTGTAATCTTTAACCAAAATCTAAAAAAAATTTATCTGATGACATCAGATTGACAGCTTGGGCATAATACCATTAGTTTGCTGTGAGTGAGAGATGGTGAGGAGAAAAATACCACCCTCTATTTAATATTTTGTTTCAGTTTTATATACATTACAATATTAAAGTCAGTAGCAACTTCCAGTTCACAGCGACTTTAACTGCCAGTTCACAGCAATTTAATGCATGCTTGCTGAATAAAAGTATGAATTTTTACTGACCCCAAACTTTTAATTGGTAGTGTATCCAGTAGTGTATTTTTCAAACATTCCATGCCATAAGTGTTGAATTTTAAAGTTAAAAACAACCTTTTTTTAATTGAAGAATGCATTTTACAGTATATGACTAATATACCTCTAATATGCTTCTTAAGGAAAACCCACCAGATACCAATCAGATAATGTAATTAGGACTTCCTCACAATTGATCAGTCTACTAATTACCCAGACAACCCAGCAACTACACTGCGAAAATATGTTGTTCATATTCTAGAAAATATTTGCACATCCCTTGTGTGTGTTTCTGTTTATGTGTGGGATTAGAATCAGGATCAAAGTGATGTAAACTAGCGGAGAGAGGTGGCAGTTTAAACTATGTATTTTTTCCCTTACGGTTTACATATAGTAACCTCCTCCCCCTCATCATCTCTGCCTCATTCTCTCCGCTTCATTACAGCACTAGCATAAGGGAATTCAACTGTGCTACTCGTCACAGTCAAAGCCAACGTGTGTATGCAATAAATTAGGTGCCGGCATGCTAAGAATTTGAAACCTAAGACTTTAAAGCTATTGTTGACTTTTGCTGAGAGAAAATTGAAATAACTCTCCATACATATAAAACAGTCTCCAGTTTATCACGCCAACATCTTTAGTAAAGTGTCTCCAAAGCACAGTAGCACCAGGACCAAGGAAAGACTTTTGTAGTGCGAAACTACATGTTTTTAAAATTGACTAGTCAGTGCCTGAAGACAAAGTCTTGATTTCTTCTTTTCGGACGGACGGACGGACGGACGGACAGACAGACAGACAGCTAGATAGATAGATAGATAGATAGATAGATAGATAGATAGATAGATCTGCATATTAAATAGGTAGATTTCACTATCTGTCAGCCTCTTAGCGTCAGTATCAAACCTCAGTTTCTGTCACCCCAAGTTGTAATGTATCAATCTTTTTTTTTCTTTATTCTTTTGCTCTGCAATCAACACATCATCATTCAAACCCAAAATAAAAGAAAATGACGGGTTACGTTTGGCACAAAATAACACCTGAGAAGACATTTCTTTCTTAATCTCAGTGTACATTATTGTTGTAATTTATATAATTGCAGCCCAACCGGTAGAAAACTATCTCCAACAGCATATACACACATATCACCATTTTCAAGAAATCTGTGGGATATAATTAGAATCTTGATACAATAGAAGGGAAACTGTCAGCATCACTAGGAGTTGCTAGATTTATGGATAAAAAACCTTTTGTATTCTCTTTCATTTGAAATAAGATATGGTAATTTACTCAACCTCAATAATAATTTAAAGAAAATGATACGGCACGTCATGACAGGAGCAGAAAACAGGAAGTCCAAAGATGTGGTGAAATGCCTCTCGATTATTCAATAAGCCCATTCTTGTATGAAGTGTTTTCATAAATAAATCTGTAAATTGATTGTGGAACTATTTGCTTTGAGTAGCATCGCCACCCCCTCTCACTTAGGCCGTCTGCACTACAGAATTATAAGTGGTCTGCCTGTGCCTGAAAGTCTTACCTAGCTAGCCAAATAAAATGATCATTTAATAATGTCATGTAATTTAATTAGGGGTGGGAATCTTTAGTCACCTCACGATCCGATCAGATTCTGATTCTGGGAGTCACAATCTGATTCCATTATGATTCTTGATCTACTTTTCCCCCCCTTATTAATTAATTAGTTTACCGACTTCAGAATCTTAAAATCCTTACATTTACATATCCTTTACATAAGTAATTAAGTACTTTTAAAAATAATTACAATTTGAAAAAAATAATTAAATCAGTTGTATGTTAAGAATTTTAAACTAATATAACTTCAAAACATACAAGCAAGTAGCAAATAATAAAGAGGAGCACAGAAACATATTACAAACAACAAACAAAAAATGCTTCAGTATTTAAGATTATCTGAACGTTTTCCATTCAAGAACTGTGAGTGATTTTTCTTCATCTTTACTGTTGTTTTATACTATGACATCATAGACAGCGGGAGATGTCACGGATCTCTTTTTAAATATAAGTAGTAATGTGGTTTGTCCTGTCTGTTTAATCCCTTAAGACATTATGTTTACATTAATTTTGCGTCATAAAACCATTTTGAGACGCAAGTGCATTAAACCACATACACGGAGACGCGCACAGCCACACGCGCGAGCAGTCTTCACAAACAAAACGTGCGTCAGCATTTGAAATTGAAAGCAGCCTTCTGTTAGTGAGGTTCATATTTGAAATATATGTCCACTGCATTCCAAACCACATAAATGATGACTTCGTAGAGCATTTGTAAGGAAAATACTGATGAGCGAGACCGCACACTTCAAGTGTAACATCAAACAAAGCGAGCGTCTCTCACAGCGCATCCTGTGCAATGAAGCCCACAAATGTCCTTGCAATTCGCTTCAACCTTTCTGAACTTTATGAAAGATTATTTTACGGAAAGTGCAAGAGGTGTATGTGTGTGAGGAATTGGAAGCAAGCAGAATACGGGTGTTTCTAAAGCAAACTCAGCATCATTGCGCATTTGGTTAAAAACTAAGCTCAGAATCAATTCTGAAATTCTCAGAATTTATCCAGAATCGTTGGAGAAAGAATCGCGATGCATCGATTAATCGATTTTTTCTCCCACCCCTAAATGTAATGTAATGTAATTTAATATTTTATATTTAATTTAATTTAGGCAAGATATAATTATTCCTTCATAATGTTTAGTAAATGTTTAGGATTATGAATATGTACTAACATGGTGAAACACTCTAGTAAAGGTAATGGTAGACATTCAACTACGTTCCATTTAGTTGTTCAACCTGGCGCCTACTTTGCACCACATTCTCAATGATGATCCACATTACTAGATAGTATCAGATCACATTTGTAATCTCACTAAGTCCAAATGGAAGACTGAAAACACAGAGAGACTGACAGAGTGAGAAACGAACGGTCTCATTAGTGTGCTGCCTCATTAGGGCACCTGTGAAAAAAACGTGACTCCTCCAAACAGAGTAATTAACACAAGGTTCAGCCAGGGTGACCTTGTTCACGCTCAAGCAGCAGAAAGAAATACTGTAGCTTCCTTTCGCCTTGGGCAGCTACACCCATCTCTGGGCAGAAAGTGAGCAGCTCCAAACGGTCTTAGCTGCAGATGCGAGCAATCATTTACTTTTCCATAAAGGAGTGCGGCTCCCCTGTGTGGGTGTTCTAACAGTTGGAGAAATTACATTACAGCACCTCCAGGCAACAATCTCCGATGTTGCCATTTGAAAGTCCGTTACATGCTTTAGGGAAAGATCAGGAGGAGTGCAGGGGCTGGAGTGTTTCCCGACTGCCGGCTGCTTTCACTGTCTGACTGTTATCTTCCTCTGTTGTGAGAGATGGAGGGGTCTCCGGTGGGTGATTTAAAATAGCAAGAATCAAACTAATTAGAATTCTCATTTTCATCCTCTCTCCATCACCTATCACCGTCACATCAGCATAATGACACCTGAGAGATCTAAGCATTTGTAGGATATCAGACCGAATCAGACAATCTAAGATTTGGTCAAAACCGAGTTGAGGCACGAGGAGTCACAAAAATTCCACAGAGGCCCAAGACAACAGGATGTCATAAATCAGACCCCAGCCTCTCTGAAGCAAGCCTAAACCTAAGCCCCTGTCACAGAACAGTTTTCAACATTAACACAAAAGAACACATTGACAAGTCCAAGGAGATTGTAAAATTTTGGGGCAACCACGCATCACATCACCTTGTCCATGTCTGTTTGAGAGTACGAAAGACACAGCAAACGCATGTCAATAAATAAGGTGTTATTATTTCAATCTTCAATATTTTACTATATTTAATATTTTATAAGCTCAGCTATTTTGCAACTGCTTCAAATCTGGCTAATCCTAACATATAACAAAATAGAACACAGTTTTTTTTAACTCAAGTACTGTATTACAAAATGTGAAACATTTTCTATGCTGAAACGAACTTATTTATTCATTTGTAAATAATAATCATACTTTTTAGCTAGAGTTAATCAAGTTCAAAATAAAAACAAGCAAATATTAAAATAAAATTAATGTATTTATTAATATTATTATTATTATTTAATTCACTAATTACATACACACACACATACTATAGAACCCATTATAATCAGTGATGCTCTCTACACTGGATGTGGCACGGCGTGACACGACAAATCATACGTGCCGTCATTCATTGCGATCCTATACACCGGATGCAACAGTTGTCGCGCCGCAACACTGATCTATATATATCTTCTCTATTATAGATCAGTGCGCTGCAACAGCTAAAGTCTGTCTACAATGACTGGACGCGTCACCCATTGCAAATCATTCGAATTTTGTGTCAGTACGTCATAGATAGAATGAGGCAGCAGTTTACTGTTGGGGATTTGTTGTGTCGCGCCGCATACAGTGTAGACAGCATCGCTGATTATAATGGGTTCTATAGTATTTGTATACTATATGTATATATTTGTAGACACGATGTTAGGCCCACTCCAAATGCTCTCATTGGTTCAGACGCGTGATGATGCCCATCCCAAACCAGTACTGATCAACATCCCACCCCTCCTGTGACCCATGGTTTGCCTGTATGTGTATTCAGAGCCAGTGAGCAACGGAGATTCAAAATAATAATAAAAACTGCGTTAATGTGCGATAAAATAATTAATAGACGATAACAATGCGTTAACTTGCCCAGCCCTAATATATATATATATATATATATATATATATATATATATTACTGAGGACTGAGTGTATCCTCTCTGCACTGATGCATAAAGATGTTAAAGACAAGTTCGAGCAGAAGCATGAAAAAGTACAAATAAATTAATCCAGTTTTCAGACTGTTAAAATCCCCAAGGCGATGGGTAAATTAACGATTGAGAGTTAAAAGGAAAAATATGATGTGAAGAGGTTGACCCACAGAAATCGCATTTAAATGCAATGGAGGATTACGCAACATTGTTTTATATATTTGTGTTTTGTTTCATTTTAACTCAAAAATGTATTCAATTACGACCAGAATGTGTGCGCAAGGGCACTTGAGCAAATTAAATAGTTTACAGCCTGATATCTTGAAAGGGAGGCAGAGTGGCAAGTCGTGAGTCTCATGGCTCAATGCTCTTTTTAATAAGCTGCATGTGTACTCGTAGGCTTTGGACCATCAACTCCCACTGAAAAAGTTGCACTCTCTTTTTCATCCTTTCTTCTTGTCTTCCTCTTACACGCTGGGAAGGCTAAATAACTGCTACTATTTGCAATTTACTGCTGACCTTGGAGTGTGTTATGCGGTTCTCAGAACATGTGTGTTTTTAAACCATTTAAGCTCCAGTGATGTTCAGTGTCTTACCTTGGACCAGTTCACCCGCTTCATGACGCTCTCAGGTTTGTAGGTCTTCTTGGACACCAGTCCATAAGGCAGCTGGACAACGAGTGGAGGAGGAGCCAAAGGCATACCCGGAAGTGGGGGCGGGCCTCCTCCGGGAGGTGGAGGTGGTGGTGGAGGTCCGCAGCCAGGTGGAGGTGGAGGGGGTGGAGGTCCCAGAGATGCAGGACAAGGAGGAGGTGGAGGAGGTGGAATGCCTCCACTTGGTGGTGGTGGGGGAGGTGGAGGAGGAGGCGGAGGTGCAATTCCCCCTGGTGGTGGTGGAGGAACAGCACCAGCTGCTCCAGGTCCCGCCGCAACCTGTGAAGGGATTAAAAAGAATCAGAGACAAGAAAAGGGCATCTTAAGAGACAACTGTGAGCCAAACATTCACCTCAACCACTCCTGTTCAGCTTCTACACCCAAAGGCCCATGCTTTTATCACCATTACATGTTTTATCCCATCAGAACTAGCGGGTGAGACAAGGGCAAAGGAGAGTGGAGGATAAAAGACTGTGAGTGTTTACAGCAACTGACTTTTCAATTTTAGAAGAGTGCATTAAAACAAGTCTAAGAAAGTGAGAGAGAGGGGGAGAGATAGGGGTGGAGGGGCTCCTCGCATTCATTAAATAAGAGTTGATAAAAGCAGATGGATGACTTGGGGCCGCTGTGGCCTTCCCTCCGGGCACTGGTTCCCTCAGCAGCACTGAGCATCTGCCTGTCTAGCGCACAGAGCACCGCCTCCTGAGAGCCAAGTAGGGGTCAGCGCTCAAAGGAGCCTGAGCCCACCGCCTGATCCTCTCACTGGGGAAACTGGGACACGGCAATTCCTGAGGGGCAGGTAGTCACATTGAATATGTAAATAAATAAATGGCAGGTCGGTTGATGTGACCGGTAGACTCTTCTGGAATGTACACACCTGTCAAGTGTTTGGGCTCTCAGAGGAGCAATTTGAGAAGTGTTGCACAAGTGGTAAAGTGAATGTGTGCGAGTCTACATTTATATGTGATGGAACGATTATCTGGGTGGAGGCTGGAGGGTTTTTTTTCATCCAGTGTATCCTGTAACCCAGGGTCCAAAAGTAACACTCACCTAGTGCCAAATGCATGTAGAAATTGGATTTGGCAAGCAAATAAAATATGAGAAGCTGAAAAAAAAATCTACTAAAGAATACATGCCTTAAAGGGGTCATATGACGTTGCTAAAAAGAACATTATTTTGTGTATTTGGTGTAATGCAATGTGTTTATGCAGTTTAAGGACCAAAAAACACATTATTTTCAACATACTGTACATTATTGTTGTTCCTCTATGCCCCGCCTTTCTGAAACGCGTCGATTTTTACAAAGCTCATCGTTCTGAAAAGCGAGGTGTGCTCTGATTGGCCAGCTATCCAGTGCGTTATGATTGACCGAATAAGCGTGTGACGGAAATGTGACGCCCCTTACCATACTGTGATGCCGTGTCCCAGCCCAACGACACAAAACCAATAAAACCCATTACAAACGAGGCATTTGTTGCATCCAGTGGGGAAATAATTACTGATTATAATGACTTATACTGTCTTTTTACACGTTGCGTATCACGCCACGTAAACATAAAACCATGTAATTTGTGATCGGACAAACAACAAGCGCTACTCTACACTGCTCAAAGCTCATGTTTGAATCATCAGTGGCAAATTCTTTAAATATGAAAATGAACTTACAGGCTGTGAGACAGAACAGCCGGCATTGTAGGCTACTCTCTCAGGTTCAGAAAACAGTCCTCCGTAAAATGCGCTGCACACATCTGAATA
The DNA here is from genome assembly GCF_001515645.1 of Sinocyclocheilus grahami. Classification (NCBI taxonomy): domain Eukaryota; kingdom Metazoa; phylum Chordata; class Actinopteri; order Cypriniformes; family Cyprinidae; genus Sinocyclocheilus; species Sinocyclocheilus grahami. The sequence goes on along the minus strand of NW_015505346.1, from coordinate 476,686 downwards.
TTTGGGTTGAACTGTTCTGGAACAGTGTTGTAAATCCAACTTAACCGATGATTTCTAGTTGTGTCCTCTTTTGGAAGGCCAAACAAAGTAGTTTCGCTTTCACAGCGAAACACACAGCGTCTCCACGAGTCCACGACATGGCGGCAGCAGCAACAATACTACAGTGAGAATAAAAGTTACGCCTTCTTTCTTTGCGTGAACATTTGGGCGGTGTTATGCAAATCTTCCCACACAGTGACGTAGACTGTGGGGCCGTGTTTAAACAAGACATTTTAGGAGGGCGTGGACATGTCTTAACTTTCATAAAGAATATCTCTTTGGGTTTGAAACTTTAGTCTTTGCAACTTTAGGGATCTTATTTATGCACAAACAGCTTGTAACACTCCAAAGAGAAAGAAAAACTTTAAATTGCATCATATGACCCCTTTAAACTAATGTTTTAATGTAAGAACTTTTAATTATCAATAAATATCAATTAATGTCTTTAATTTAATGTCTTTAAAAAAAAGAGTATTATTTAATTTTCTCTGCAACTCCATGTGCCAATACAAATGTGTAATCTAAGGAAATAGCAAATATGAGGAAGAGTGAGATCAATCAATCAATAAACCAATAAATAAATAGGTGTTCGTCTTAATAATAATAATAAATTAAGCAGTTATTATTATTATTATTGTACAATTAAGTAGTTATTATTATTATTATTATCATCATGCATTATAATAATAATAATAACAACAACAATTTAGCTATTATTATTATTAATATTATTAGATTTAATATTTAAAATTTAGATTTAAAATATTACATAACTTTAGAAAAACAAAATAACCCACAATTTGCTTTAGGTCAGGGAAGAATTAATTGTGGACCCTGTTGCAGGAAACGTTCAGTACACAGAAAACAAAACACAGATAAAGAAGGTGAGATGAAGCTTAACTCTAGGTAACATCAGGCATTATACAGCAGCATAGTATAACCAATTTCTATGGGCCTCGTAGGATTCCTTTAAGCTTGGCTCACACACACACAATTTAAAAGCCATTTCAGTGTCAGATTAGCAGCGGAGAATGAAAAAGCGACTGACACTGAGGGCATAACTCAAAAGAAACAAACATGGTGAGGTTTATGATGATCATCTGTTATTGTTTTTAAGACGTAATGACACAAGTGTTCATTCGTTCCGTATGGAACATACTTAACTGTGATTACACCGAATGACAAGATGACAGTATCGATATTTGTTTGTGGATGAAATATGGAAAGTGCTTTGTGTAGACTGATTCATCTCGTTTAATCATAAAGCATAACAGATGAGAGTAAACCATTAGACTTGATTAACATGTAAATTGCCTCTGTAATTTGCTAATAGATTGAGCGTATGAATAGGATGCAGCCACCTGAACTTTTTGCAGTAATGAGAACAGTAATCGAGCTTGAACGCTCATGCAACTGGTGGCGGCAGGCAGTCGACCTAACCTTGAGCCACAATCTACAGAGTTTTTAGCCAAATACCTGTTTCTTGTTCTTTATTTTTCTTCCCTGACTTACTTTCCTGGTAACTGAAGATAACTGAAGTTCACAAGATGGTCTCCAGGAAGAGAAGCCATTATGAAGGAGTCAGGGCTCAATTCATCCAGTAACTGATAAGACAATAGGTGGTAAATGTCCTGACAAATCATCCTTGCTCGCAACAGAATAAACAGGTATTTTGAATCATTGATAAAGGGTGGCCAAGTCTCTTTAGCAACAAATGATATGCAAATGCTTCAATTAGAAGTCCCAATAGTCCAGATATGACTTGACCTTTGGATGATTACAAACCATTTTTCTCTCTCTTTTTCTCCCTCCTTCTTCTTCTCAAATCTTACTTTGCGCCTCATTTTCATCACTGCTTAGTGAAAAAGTTTCTCATTTTCTAAAGCAATTCCCCTCTCTGTGCTCCAGCCTCAGTTCAGTTGATTAGGAGAATGATATGCGTCGAGCCACATTTTTATATGCATTACCGAGTGTTTGATTATACAATGCAGGCAGTGGATTGTTTATTAGAGGGGAAATTAAAAAGGTGTAGGAGCATCATGCAGGAAGCCGAGGTCCCTTGACGAGTACCCTGTCCCATGATTATGCGTCTGTCAATCGCCGGCCCGTTGTGACCCATTTTCTCTTTTAAGTTTAATACAAGAGAATGGCAAGCAAATTAGCAGCTAAATTAGAGCACCGTCATTTCCGCATCGCTTTGGCCCTCTGTGGCAGCTTGTGGCACGCCGCAGACCCTACAGCCATGGTTCTGGAATGCTAATCAACCTCCAGCACTCAATTTTCTCTAGCCATACCCCTTATTCTCTTTAAACAATATCCATCATTTAGACCAATTTTAAAACCAAAACCCATTTTACACAGGAACATTTTTCATTTAGGGCTCCTTTCCCCCTCTGTTTTCATTTTGGCTTCTTATCTTGCTTTAAAAAGCAATTTATGAAGCAAAAGTCTGGTTTGATAAAGGTCTAAGCTGGCCACTGACCTGAATTTGCTGGCCGTCTCCCATACCATTCAGTGGCACTAATTAGCAGCCAGCATGTCTGAAACTCTGTTATATATGGACAGGACAATATCAAGTAGACAAGCATCCATTTACACTCTCAATGGGTGGGAGGGCACTCCGAGTAGAAACAGTCACAGTCTGGGTAATTAACTAGGGCTAACACACAATTAAACCATCTCAATCTCATCTGTGATGAGCAAGAGGCAAATTCAATTAGATTTGGTTACTACTGAGGGTTACAATACTCTAGTTAAATGGAAAGATGGGGTTTCATTTTCCCTTCCAGCTGGAACTGGCTCTGGGAGCCTGTTCCATCTCGTTCCTGTAGCTAATGTGGAAAAGAACAATGCTAGCAAACCTAGAAATAAGGGAACAGACAAACTGCTTGCTTCATACACTTTCAAGCTTCTAAGAACTGAAAGTATTCACAGTATAGAGATTGTGTTTGGCGAGATTCACCATCACAAGCTGTTTATATGCTGGAAATGTGGTAAGGATTATGGCCTAATTGTGTAGCATGCATTTGTAATGGATGATTGCACAGCATCTGTTGAGAGTCTTGAGACAATACAAAAAATCAAAGCTCTGGCTGATCAGTGAGAGGTAACAGCTTTGATCAACCTGTTAGAAGGTATAAAAAAAATGCTGATTTTCAAAGATGTTTGAATAGCTTGTAGCTGGTGTGTGGTGAGCGCACTGGCGCCGTTGTCCTGTGGCTGCTGTCGCATCATCCAAGTGGATGCTGCACACTGGTGGTGGTTGAGGAGGGACCACCACACATGATTGTAAAGCGCTTTGGGTGTACAACAATACACAATAAAGCGCTATATAAATGCATCATTCATTCATTCATGTTGGTGGGTGGCTGCATTGAGCATGCTGGGAAGGCGGAGGGAAGGGTTAGGAGAACACCCACCTTGCTGTTTCTTTCGCTGATGCTTTTCTCTGCTTTTCTTAGCTTGTCTCTCTCACTAGTCAACTGGACAGGTGAGCGTCAGACAGACAGATACATAGACAGACAGAGCAATGGTAAGGCAAAGAGAGATTTCATAGCTGGAAGAGGAGAATAAAGCAAAAGTCAACTGCCAACTTTACTGAAGGTCACATGGCAATAAAACTTGGGGACAGCAAGAAATTGGATGCAAGCAGCCTACTTGAACATTATCAAAACACTGTGTTTACCTACTAATGAAGTAATACAGGGTTTCATTAGTGGTTGTTGTGAGCTTTGCAGGAGTGAATTCATAAATTAAGAACATCATTAAACACCCTCACACAGTTCCAGTTCCAGACACAATTGAGCGCAACAGTGCCACCCACCTTTTCAGCGGACTTGGATCTGAAATTATTTGGCCCATAGAGATTTTTTACAAGTCTTTATTAAACCGTTAACTTTCAGATTTGTTTCTGGAATCCTGTTCTTTCAAGTTTTTCCCATCATTTCACTGCCTTATGACGGGCTCAGTGAATTTAGCTCAAGCACTTAGATTCAGTGATGCTTTGCTCCCGCTTTGAACTTGCTATGAGCAGCCTCTTTTAAAAAAGAAAAGGGGAAAAATAACATCTTAACAGCCTCTTTTCATTCAGAGGAAGCATCCTCTACTGCCTCTAAAATACACTTAAATGGTGCAGTTTCCCCATACTGCATGTAGGGTGGAATCAAATATTAAAGACGCGTAATGGAAAAGAAGATGGATACCTTCATGGTGGGGACAGTGGAAAACTTTGATCACATTTGAAATCCTGTCCTTGCTTGTAGTGTTTAGTAAGTTTTGTTGTTTTTAGCTGTATTTATTTTTGACGATATGAAGGGCAGAACATCAGCTAACACATTGAACATTGTCAAGAAGAACAGCAGCATCTTTGTATTCCTTGTGATCGTTTCCTCAAAGAGAGAGAGAAAGAGAGATGGCACACATGCACTGCATTTCAAATGAATCAGCCTGTAAAGGTGAATGGCCGAGCTGTGTCCCCTGATACTGACCATGGCAACAGCGCAGGGCACATGGCGACCAGCTCTATGATTCAAGCGAAGTGCTGTCCTTATCGGCATCATTACCGCCAGACTTCTTGTCAAATCCATCCCGGTAGTGGCAATAAGACGCAGGTCCAGCCCTGCACTGCACCATAATGTTACGAGTCCCATGTTGGTACAGACAGCTGACCGCACAGCTTTCTGAAACTTATCAGATGCTGCAAAAGATTTCTCCCTCAGTATCGCTTGGGTTCTGAATTATTAAGCGAGCTACCGTTCGATTCCACATATTTGACACTATTCCCTTCCTGCAGAATGTCCAAGAGGAAAGAGACGAGGAACCCTGGAGAAATGTGTTGCACTTTGTTGCCATTAATGTGACACAATTACCAACTGCAGTCAAATCAAGAAAGGGAAATATCAATCCACCACAAAATGAAAAGAGAGAATATGGTTACATGCTTATTTAAAACTGGGCTTGGCAGAACAACTGAGCAGGAGGCCTAATAATGCATGCACTCTCATTAACTCTTAAAAATACATGAAATGAAAGTGCAAAGCTCTTATTTTATTCTTTCCATTTCACATTCAGTCTGTCCGCAATGTTCTGTACCACAGCTTTGATGAGCTCATCGGACTATTATTTTCGCATGAGCTGTTGCGTTGGTTCCTCTGAATAATGGCTCTCTTCAATTATGTGTTAAAGGCAAATCTGTTGATAAGCATGTCTTTGCTGTCATCTCTTTGTTGTCCTTTAAACCTCGGTCACCCTAATGGTACAAAATAATGTGAAAACGTCTGACAGTCATGCTTTTCAGCTCAAACCTTTTGAAATGTACATCATAATGCAACCTAACAAGGCTTATTTTAGAGATGTTATTTTGAAACTTTTGTTATCATGAAATCTAAATCTAATAAAAATGTATATAATTCATTTTAATTAAATTTTTACAGTACAATGTGTTTTGAAACCAAGTTCTACTTTCCATCTGTACCAGATGACCAAAGAACAACAAGTTAGCAAGTGGGTTCAAGTGTGGGTGAGCGTAGTCAGTTTTCACGGTGATGTGCACCCACAACATTGTGAAACTGTAGTGGGAGAAGAGTTTTACACCGGCTGTCTAATAAAGGGTACAATTTGTCACCTTTGCGCATGACAACCTATGAGTTTATATCCCTTTCAGATGTGCCAAAACACCCAGGGGATAAATGCAAGTCTCTCATGCTAATATCCTGGTGCTTCTTTAGCGAGTACATTATATGTTCTCTACCAGAAGTGCCAGAAGTCTGTTGATGCGAGAATGTTCCAGAGCCAAAGCTTTGAACGTGCCATCAGAGTGCACATTTGGAAAGAGTATGTGTCTCCAGGGCTCCGCTTCGCTCCTCTACCTGTTAATGTGCTGGAGATGACTGAGCTTCAAAGAGAAGGCGATCGCCTTGGGGTAAGACTGAAGGACACCCAGGGAAAAACAACAGCCGAATGACACTGCTGTCCAGGAAAGCAAAGCAGGAGAGAGCAGGTGAGCAGTCATTAACGGGGTTGTGGTGTCCGTGAGGAGGAATGCATTGGGTGCGCGCAATATGGCTCGGCATGAATGAGTGTAGAAAAGGAGGGATGATGGTGACTGATGAGGAGCAGAGCGCAGAGAGGCCTGGGCTCATGAATATGTGTAGGAGTTGAGAAAGTGATGGACGAGGCAGATGGAGGAAAGGAGGGAGGCAGAGTGGGTAACGTGCCGTGATTTGGCTCTCGGGGCAGATGAAGTGCAGGGGTGAGGACTGCACACAAATGAAGTGTCGGGCTCTGAGATGCTCGGCTTTGCACGGGGAGGAACCCATTCCAGCTCCGCCTCCACTAATGTGCCCATTTGGTAAATCTGTGAGAATGAATGGTGGTCCAAGCTGCCAGGGTCCTTAATGACAGCAACTCATCTCAGTTTGAAGGTGGGGAGGCTCTTGTTGGAAGAAGCTGGGGGCAATAGGGCTTAGAAATGCTGAGAGGTAAGTAAACAGAAAGACAAAGTGCTGGCTTTTCCGACCGCAATATATTTGGTTTCTGGAAAACTATTTACGCCGAGGATGATGCTTCACAAATGGTGATATTTTTTTCCTCCTATTAAACTCCATAAGCTAAGCAAGCAAGCTACTTCTTTTGTCCCAAGGCAGCACTAAAATATAAAATGTTTCAAATTGGGTTTGGTAGGAAATAGCAGTCATTTTGCGGGAGAAGGACTAAGGGTTTTTCTTGACAGGAACGATGATGTGAGAGCCAAAGACGTAACACAATCCCTCAAAGCATTGATACAATAGCTAGGAACAGGCTGTGATGGAGCAATTGAGAAAAATCAAATCCAACAATTTGAGGGGGAGATTGGCCCTTTATTAAATCATACAATCCCCCAAGTCTTAAAATACCCATTTAGAGCACCACTGCATTCACGATAAATGATAAAAAGGTTTCAGTTCGACCAAATTAGCAGAGTCTCTCCCTTCGCCGCCACATTAGAAGTTGCATTACCATTTGAAGCAGACAGAGAAAAACTGCTTCATATGACCTCACAACACAATAAGTACTAGTGATCCTAATGTGCTTGTATAGCTCATTTTCAGGGCATTTGATGAGCTGAGAGTCAAGTAGGTTTTATGATGGAGACAAATAATTTAATGCCTGGTAGTCTAATAGCCATTGGAGAATAGTCCGGAAACCGGAAAAAGAAGGCGTGTTGCTTCACGGATCTGTAGGACAAAGGGCTCTTCTAAGGCAACGTGAACTACAAAGCTCTCATGAGGGAAGATAAGAGAAACCTCAGTGGATTTGAAGCCTCTGAGAGTACAGCAAAGCACAGATCTGTTCTGTGGTATAATCAGTGCCAATGGAAGGGTAAACTATGCATGTTAAAGGTGAACGCTAGGGAACCGGCATCGGTGGTAGCTTCCATTAGCGTTAACCTGTGTTTGATAACCTTGGGTAGAGAGTGCAGAGCAGCTGAATGGGTCACACCTATGGGGCTGCTTGTGAACCTAAAGTGGTGATGAGAGAGAGCATAGTATGTACAGTGGGTTATGGTGCATGTGTTGTTACCTGGGCCTGCAGGGTGTTGATCTGAGACTCTAGCTCCTTGATTTTCTCCTCCTGCTTCTGCAGTTCGGCCTTCGCCTCCTGCCGTGCGCTGAACTCCTCGTCGAACTGAAGACAATAAAACACACACAAAAACATTGACATAACCATATGGATTCCATCGACCACAGGACACATCAACACATTCAGCATGTCTCTCCACCTTCACTATCATCATCATCTCGATCCAAGACTAAGCTTTTACTAGCTGCAACATCTGGGTCTTATTCACTTACAAAGTGATCTAACACATGTGCAAATATAATGTTGATGAATATGGATCTAAATAATCCAGAATTTATCACAGAAATCACAGTAAAGATGTTTACATTATTTAATTGAAACTATTCTGAATATTTTGTAATGCTGTTCTTTTGAGTCATAAATAATAAGGTTTCCATAAAATTATTAGGCGATACATCTGTTTTCAACATTGATAAAAACAATATAAAATGTTTCCTAAGCACCAAAACAGCATATAAGAATGAGTTCTGAAGGGTCATGTGACACCGAAGACTGGAGTAATGGCTGCTAAAAACTAGTTTGCCATTACAGGAATAAATTACATTTTAAAATGCATTACAGTAGAAAACTATTGTTTTAAATGGTAATAATAGTTCACAATATTACTGTTTTCACTCATTTAATTTTTTATTAAATAAATGCAATCTTGATGCACATGAGACTTTTTTCAAAAACATTTTTTTTAAATCTTACCAAGCACTAACTTTTGAATGGATGACAGTGTGCATATAAATATTAGATGCATCATATTCTATTAAATCTATATATATGTATAAAAAATGATACACAGCTGCAATCAAATGCATACACACAGTTAGTTAGTGTGACCCAGTGTTTTCAGCTACCCAGTAGTATTTGTGCTACAGTGCTTTGCCTTTAAACCGCACGCCTCAGATATCTGGCTGGCATTTGGCAGAGTTGGGCAGGAAGCTGAGCATAAGCATGGATACACTCTCAAAGCATTCTGGGATACAGCTCTTGGCTTCACTGACAACACCAGCAAGTGTTATCATCCTCATGAACCTCCAGAGGAAATGTTTGAACTAAAAAATTACAATATTGTTCAGTGGGGCCTTTAACACTATTTGAAATGGTGCCTGTAAATAGTGTTCCCAGTATGGCACAAACAAGCTTGCAGATTGGAGCATCAGCATTGATTCTGCTTGCACTGATACAGATCATGTTGCTCTGCTGCCAGCTATTGATCAGACGAGAACAATCAATGTGCTGTCTCACTGCTCATGGGAGAAAAGTTTGGTGACAGCAGCCTGGTTGCATACCAATAGCGGCACCCAGGGTGATTAATAGACTCACCTTTTTGGAGAATTCAGCCGCTCTCTGCTCGCTCTCTTCCACTTTGGCTTTATCCACGCACTGATCTGTCATACACAAACAGTCGGATGCATGAAAACGCACAAAACACACAAGTATATGTAAATTACAAGGTGCATTGTTAACAAGATGCTTAAGATTCCACATCAGACACCGAATAAAGACAATCAAAAGAACAAAAAACCGAACAGAATAAAATGAACCTGTCAGTGTCTCATTCCCCCCTCCCCTCTGGAGATTTGTATTCTGTTCTGGAGGTTTGAGATGTAAATTTAAAAACGGCGCCCCACAAAATCTGTTTTCATCTCATTAAAGTAAAGGAAGAAGTGAGAAAATCTAACATTTTTTTTGTTTCTGTAGATGGGTTTGAAACTTTTAATGAGCCTTTGTTGGCAAGTTACGAAAGTGTTAGTGACAAAACATAAAAGAGGGGCAAAGAAAAAAAAAATAGAGGACAAAAATGTACATCACCCTTATTTTATTAATTCCTTTGGTGTCCAAGAACTTGCATGACAAAACAATTGTCAACAAATGCTTTCCCCACAACATTTAATCATAAAACAAATGAAAAAAGTCCAGGACTGCAGATATAACCGGTACAGCTGTAGTCGTGTTGCGTTTATAAGACATGACATGCCAGCCAGGTTTTCCAGATAATGTTTTATTTATGCATAATGAGTGTACCTTATCTTATGTGTCAGGTGAGTGCAGGTGTTTCAGACAAGGCTCTCATGGGGACCGGGAAATAATAATTAGATCTACTCCAGGAAATCGCAAACTTTTATCAACTGCAGTTGCGCTTCCCTCAACGCAGCGTGATTTCACAGTTATGTTAGACAGAATGTAGTGCGAACCAGTGCAGGATTGTTATAATCATGCTCTAGACATCCCATTAAGCCCCAAAAATCTTTCTGGTGGATTTCATTGAAGTGATATAACTCAATACTGCTCTCTCGCTTTTACCTAAAGCTGCTTACCGAAACCTGAAACTCCTTTTTATTCATTCCGAAATGTTCTGGCCACTTTAACAAATGGCCACACAGTTCAAGACTGAATTGAATAGTCTGGAAAACTGAGCTGTACCAATGAATAATAACTTAAAAGGAACTGCGCTGAGGTCTAGTGTGGCGTTCAACACAAAGATGTTTTCTTCAAGACCCAGGAGACCTAATCTCAGACCTACCAATGAGATGACTGAAGTTCACATCCAGTCGCTCCCTGTAGGCAAAATCAGGGTCCATCCCACTGCGGTGGAGGACGATCTGGGACAAACACTCCTCAATCACCTTGTAATACTGAGGCCTGTAATAAAAAGAATGAGTACAGCGAGAGTGAGGGGGCAGAGTATGACAAGAGACAAAGCCGTTAACTTCATATAAAATACCGTCTCGTGCATTCCTGCGAGGACAGCTCTTCGTAAATCATCTGGTAAGACATATCTTTTAATGGTATTTCACGGCATTGAATTAAGGCTTCCTTCGTACATAATGAAATCACTAACGGCAAAGTGTGCAGCCAGAGAGCGGTTGGGTGACTTTGTCCATTCAAGGTGAAGACAAACCGACATCCTGGCCTCCATGGTTCCCTTTCTAATTTGCAATCATCTTTGGCAATTAAGGGCAGCAATAAAACCTGAGACGCAAATCTAATCAGTGTAATCTGTGTAATTAGTTGCACAATGGCAGGGAAAACACGGCCTTGTGTTTGGAGGGGTGACAATGACGGGACGGGGAGTAAATGGGTCTGGGACTAGCCACTGCCACAGCGCTTAGTGTGTGACCTTTTCCAAGTTATATTACCAAATTTAATTGCGAGTGACATTTAACAAATACAATGTCGACTTAAGCCGAGCTCCGTAGTGGCAAATAATTATGTTCCAAGCATGACCTTGAATGTCTCATGTAGGTATTCAATTTTCCTTCCAGAAATGTGTCGTCCCCTTCTCCCGGCTTCTCGACACAAAACAAGCTTTTGAATTCTAATGAACGAGCATGACTTTAAAAATGTCTCTGTGCTAAATAATTGCACCACAACTCTTAGCTAAAGCCACTTAATTATACAGCATTACATTTTTTAATCTCCAAATATTCTTGTTTGATAAACAATATTTGAGGGGGAATATAGACAAGCTACTGGATGAATGGCAGAGTTTGTTGACCCAAAGTAATAAATTACGCAACAGGTATGTATTTGCACTTATGTTTTCTTATTATCATATTTATTTGCTGCTGTTATGGTCTGTGTGCTGCTAAAAAGGAAAACCAAGATGTCTGCTAAATTCAGCCACAAAGGGTGACACATTTAATATTTTAGGTAATACACAAAAAAATATGCAAGCATTCAGATGCTTCCTGATCATTGCTGTTAATGTTAACTATAACTGTAATTATTAAAACAGTTATCATTAACTGAAATAAAGCCAAATATTAGATGGGAAAATGTTTTACTTCAGTTAGTTACAAAGGCAACAGATATTTATAAAATAAAAATATTTATATAAAAAAGTACAAATAAAATATGAATATTTGATGGAAAAAATACTTATTTTATATTTAATACATTTAAATACAAAATATTTATAAAATAAAATGAAAAAACATTTATAAAAAAGTACAAAATATTTATAACATTTTTATAAAAAATAAATATGATTAAAAATACTCAAATTAACTAGGAACTGAAAATATAAACAAAAGCTAATTCGGAATATTAATAAATATTACATTATTTTATAAATAATACAACACTGACTCTGATCGGAATAATCTCATTTAGCATACTGCAAAATGCTAAAGTACATATTTTTAAAAATAAAAGAGCTGACAGATTACAGCATCATAGAGGAATGCATCTCTTGTTGTAACATTTAAATATAAGAACCTGTTTTGAATAAACCAGCCATTAAGACATTACCATAATTGGATGTCTCTCCAAGCTCAATGACAAATAATATACTCAAATAACCAAACAAATAATCATATTCATACAATTTGCCAATTCGTGGCAATTGCAGCGATGTGTAATAAGCATGCAGAGGGGGCGGATGGGGTGGCTGAAACTGATAGGGCTGAGAGTGTCACCGAGCCCAGCTTAGTGGCAAGGCCTGAAGCTTACGCCTGTCACTGATGTACACCATTTCATTATCTCAATAAGCCGCCCTATTTTCTCAACATCCTGGCTACCACCACTGCCGCATGCTGGATAGAACTGGGAAGGAGACAACTGACCCAGAACTGTCACACCCCACCAGAGGAGACGGCATATGTCCCACTCATCGGCGCTGCTCTTTCCTTCTCTCGCAGTCTGGCACCTTCACTGTCTGCCTCTCATCTCCCATCCAACCCCTGCTCCACACTGTCCATCTAATCTTCACATCAGTCACGGCCAAAAGTAGAAGATGTGCTCCATATACTCTCCCTCTGATCTACCTTCTATTAGAGAGTCTTAGAGAGTTATTGCCCAACATCTTCCTTCCGCTGCTCTAAAAAGCAGTAAAAAGGAAGGCTGGAGGGCTGGAGGGCTGAAGGACATCGGTAACTGTTATTAAATCGTTCTGTTTATTTTATTTCAGGTTATTAAACAAATTGAGGGAAAACTTTCCATACAAATAACGAAGGACAGAGTTGAGGGCACAGAGTTAAATGATGATAAAGGTGTCTGGTTGTTTTGCTGGAATTAAAGAATGGCTTTAAATCAAACGGTGCGATCTATTGGCACGGAAAGCTCTCCTTTATGGCTGGCTTTGATCAGCAGAGTACCTCCCAACACCTATGAACAAGAGTGACGTTGTCGACTGATGCGGACTGAAGTAGAGAGATGCCACCAGCCTATTCTTCCCTCTCTCTCCTTGGAGACTCGGTCATCAAAGCGCACACTGATCTCAAGGGATCCCTTTAATCTAAAATTATAGCCATACAATTTCCCAACCAGCCAATCCAATCTACATAAAATGTCTCACCAGGTTCAAAAGCAACCAAAGATGTCAGTGATGAGAAGTTTATAGAGTGACCATGTAATGCAGATGCATATGAGGCAAACAAACAAAACTGTGTATCCATCTTTGAGAAATATGTTTTAATGCAGATAAAAGTGTCATTGCTCAAACATCGCTCTTAGCGATGGATCATGTACTTTATATCAGATATTTCTCATAAAAATTTTGAAATGGGAAAAAAACAGAAATCAAAATTCGAGTTGATATTAAAAAGTCAGATTTTTCTCTGTGGAATTACTAAGGTCTTTTTCTGAGGAGAAAAATCTGAAAGGCAGAAGACTTAATTTTCTCGTCATTTAATCTCATTGGCATCTAAAAGAAACAATTGGAGACGTTAAAGAGATTCCATTTGTTATTTTTCCTTCCTATGGGAGAGAGTCTTTAATAAGTGCATACATTTTTAATCAGCGTTTGTAGTGATCCTGTTTCCTGCCGACAGAGTTATAGACACAGGGGCGGGAGGGATGGCACTGAACGAGAATCTGCCATACTACTTGCTTAATGTGTTTTCTATTTCTCGCTTTTTCCAACAAGCCAGGCAATACATTATTCATGGCTCAAAGTGAGCAGCAACATGTCCATGGTAAATTCCCTCCCTTTCATCACTTCGCTCTTCCGTCTTTATTAAATATTTTACCTCAGCAACAGGTCTGATGCAACAGTGAACTGAAATGATCAGTATCATTTCTTCACTTTCTGACAGACACACAAACTCTGAGTGTGGCTGAACATGCAAAATAACTCTCTCTTTTAAATAAATTATCATTCAAGACATAGTTAAACAGCAAAAAACTACTAAAATCTTATATCTTGATATGAGTAATTTCATATTATTACAATGGCGCAGCTATACAGCACGATAAAGTTAATTGAGCTTTTTTGAATTATAAATAAAAATATCCCAAATTAAATTGTATTTGTTTATTTATTTTAATTTGTTTGACCATCACACTTATGGAATAGGATTTTAAGAAAACATATGATAGCACTCACCTGATATAATAATCATTCCTGATGAGCAGCAGGTGCTGGAGGATGGATAGGAAGTATGGTTCTGAGCCTGTGTCTTTCACCATGTTGGACAGGAGATGGTACACCTCACCCATATCAGTGCATAGATGGTTAAGGACATAACTGCACACTGCTTGCCATGTAGTAAAACAATGTTAATCAAAACATCCCATTTCTATACTACGTATGCATATAAAATTGTGTAAAAGACAAGAGTGACTGAAATTATTTGAAGTGCAGTAGTATAATTCTAAGATGAGAAAGAACAATAAAATGCAAGCAATACAACTAAAGGTGAATAGCCATCCCTCACTGGAAATCGTGTGCTAGTTTTAATTCAGAAGGAGGACTGAGTCAAAGGTTGAGTCAAACCAGAACTGATGTTATCTTCCTGCATTCTAAAGTATCTTCAGGGATCTAATTTGCTAACATATGTAAACACAAGTTTTGAAGAAAAGTGACAGAGGCAATACCTCTTCTGCCAGTTCATACCCTGGCTGTGGACATGAATCAAATGAAAATTCTTTAAGTTTGATTATTTAAAGCAATAAAACATGGATCAGTCACTTCCTTTTATATTCATTTATTTTCTGGACCGAAATCTCATCTTTAGTTTGTCTTGCTTGTCTCCAAAACAGAAGAAATGTGCTCTTAAACTTGCAGAGTATTGATTAAATGTCCAACATCTCCTCTCCCTGAGGAGAAAGGGCAGTGGCTTTCAATGTCTAAAATAGATGTAAGATCAGATAGTCATCATAGTCTTCTTTTTATATCATTATTATATCAAGAACTGATGTCCCAACCCATGTCCACTTGAGTTAAATAAATGACCGGCGATCTATTTTCAATGGTGGCAAGCTAAAGCATATGATGATTAATAATAGCAACTCGGTAGCTCATTAATTGTTTCTATTAATGGTCCTACAATGGAGTTAATATAACAACATAAATAATATAAAAAAAACAGTGTTATAAAAATACATTTAAAATGTCTAATAAAATAAACTAAAATAACAATCTTTGTAAATATGGGCAAAATTGTGTTTATATTTGTCATGCTGCACTGAGCAGAGGTGGGTGAAAAAGTCCAGTCATTACATGTACTGTAGGTTTTGACAATGTCTGTTGAAATATTTAAACGCTGACTGCAGGGTGATGCACTGGCTGGACTGGAGCACACTTTCTTGAGCCGCCACAATCACTCCTTCCCTTCCACTGGGATACAAATCAAAAAGCTATGGAGTCTCAATATTTAGAGGAAAACTCACAAAAAAAGTACAGCAGGTCTGTTTTCATTTAATTAAAGGAAATCTGTCTCAGGTTAGAGAACTCTATATCCTTTAAAATAATTTTAACTATAAACCGAGATACTTTAAAAAATCTATACTATATTGCATATATAGCTCTATATATTTATGGAACAATAATAAAATTGAACGTTAAGACTTCCAGCCACTTTAAAAACTCCCCTTGCAGCAAACCAATCTGCCCCAGCACTGCTGTACATTTTCTAATTAACTCATATCATTTCAGTTATTCATAAGGTTGTGAGTGTATCCCATGTTCTGTCAACTCAATGTGAGATTACAAGCATCTTCAGAGCATTACTGCTGATAACACAGGTGATCTGCTTAAGTGAATTATTTTCTCCACACTTCAAAACCAGCTAAATGCACCAGCAAGCCATTCTCTCTATTAAGCAGGGCCACGAGTGTGCACACAGACAGTCTGTGCATATTTGTATTTTGGGCATGTTTGCAGTAATATACTGGTGGGGAAGGTGATGCATAAACATGAGCTGTATCAGCATGGAGCTGAGCAATACAAAAGACAGAGAGGGAGGGTCAATCAATCACACTGCCCAACTTTCAATTAATATTCAACAGCTTCCTGAAGTCACTACAGTGGCCAGAACTAAACCAGACCAGAAGTGCTATATTTATACTACTACTACTACCACTACTAATAATAATTATTATAATAACTTACACTTTATTTCGATAGTTCACTTTAAATGCTATACTAAGTAACTTTGTAACTACATGTCAACGAAATCTCATTTTAGTATTAGTAGAATAAGTTGACATGCACTTACAAAGTTATAGTCAGTAGAATGTCTGTTTGGGGACCATCAAAATAAAGTGTTAGCAGATATTAAGATGACAGTCTACTAATACTAATACTCTAATGCAGCGATCTCAATTCCAGTCCTCGCGCCCCCCTTCCTGTTTTTTTTTATTTTTTGCATATTTGTCACACTTGAATGATTCAGATCATCAAACTAATGTTAATATTACACAAAGATAACCCGAGTAAATACAAAAGGCAGTTTTGAAATAATGATTTCATTTATTAAGGGAAAAAAGTTGTCCAAACCTGCCTGGCACTACGTGAAAAAGTAATTGCCCCCTAAAATCTAATAACTGGTTGTGACACCCTTTGCAGCAACAACTGCAATCAAGCGTTTGCGATAACCGGCAATGAGTCTTTCACAACGCTGTGAAGGAATTACGGCCCACTCTTCTTTGCAGAATTGTTTAAATTCAGCCACATTGGAGGGTTTTCGAGCATGAATGGACTGTTTAAGCATCTCAATCGGATTTAAGTCCGGACTTTGATTTGGCCACTCCAAAAGCTTAATTTTGTTTTTCTTGAGCCCTTCAGAGGTGGCCTTGCTGGTGTGTTTGGGATCATTGTCCTGCTGCATAACTCAAGTGCGCTTGAGCTTGAGGTCACAAACTGATGGCCGGACATTCTCCTTCAGCATTTTCTGATAGAGTGCAGAATTCAAGGTTTCATCAGTTATGGCAAGTCGTCAAGGTCCTAAAGCTGCAAAGCAGCCCCAGACCATCACACTACCACCACCATGTTTGACTGTTGGTATGATGTTATTTTTATGAAATGCTGTGTTGGTTTTACACCAGATGTAACGGGACACACACCTTCCAAAATGTTCAACTTTTTGGAAGGTGTACTGCATCAGTCCACATAATATTTGCCCAAAAGTCTTGGGGATCAAGATATTTTTTGGCAAATGTGAGACGAGACTTTGTGTTCTTTTTGGTCAGCAGTGGCTTTTGCCTTGAAACTCTCCCATGGATGTCGATTTTGCCCAGTCTCTTTCATATTGTTGAATCATGAACAATGATTCAACATTCTGACCTTATAAGTCAGAACCAACATTCTGATTCTGACCTTAATTGATGCAAGTGAGGCCTACAGTTCTTTAGATGTTCTTCTGGGTTCTTTTATGACCTCCTGGATGAGTCGTCGTTGCGCTCTTTTTGGTAATTTTGGTAGGCCGGCCACTCCTGGGAAGGTTCACCACTGTTTCAAGTTTTCTCAATTTGTAGATAATGGCTCTGACCATGGTTCGCTGGAGTACACACCTTCCAAAAAGTTCAACTTGTCTCATCAGTCCACAGGATATTTGCCCAAAAGTCTTGGGGATAATCAAGATATTTTTTGGCAAATGAGAGACGAGCCTTTGTGTTCTTTTTGGTCAGCAGTGGCTTTTGCCTTGAAACTCTCCCATGGATGTCGATTTTGCCCAGTCTCTTTCATATTGTTGAATCATGAACAATGATTCAACATTCTGACCTTATAAGTCAGAACCAACATTCTGATTCTGACCTTAATTGATGCAAGTGAGGCCTACAGTTCTTTAGATGTTCTTCTGGGTTCTTTTATGACCTCCTGGATGAGTCGTCGTTGCGCTCTTTTTGGTAATTTTGGTAGGCCGGCCACTCCTGGGAAGGTTCACCACTGTTCCAAGTTTTCTCCATTTGTGGATAATGGCTCTAACCGTGGTTCGCTGGAGTCCCAAAGCCTTAGAAATGGCTTTATAACCCTTTCCAGACTGATAGACGTCAACTCTGTTGTTTCTCATCTGTTCTTGAATTTCTTTAGATCACGGCATGATGCGTTGCTCTTTAAGCATGCTTCACTTTGTCAGACAGCTTCTATTTAAGTGATTTCTTGATTCAACAAGTCTGGCAGTAATCAGGCCTGGGGGTGGCTAGTAAAATTTAACTCACAGTTCTTTCATGATTTCACAGGAGGGGGCAATTAATTTTTCACGTAGGGCCAGAAAGGTATGGACAGCTTTTTTCCCTTAAATGCAATCATCATTTAAAAACTGCATTTTCTATTTACTTGCATTATCTTTGTGTAATATTAAAATTTGTTTGATGATCTGAATCTTTTAAGTGTGACAAATATGCAAAAAATAAAAAAACAAGAAGGGGGTAACACTCTTTTCACTGCACTGTGTATATATATATATATATATATATATATATATATATATAGCTTATATTTAAATAGTCATAAAGCAGCCTGACAGAAAACAAGAAAGGTGGTGAGATTGAATAAATAAATAAATAAATGCATACATATAGATATTATCTCTATAGGTAAATGTAGGAAAATATTTGTAAAGCAGCCTGACTGAAAAAATGAAGCGGGACTGAAAAACGTTTGTTGTTTAGAAAGAGAAGAAGGGGAAAAGGACTGAGAAAGACAGAGACCGTTGCTTAGACACGCATATTACACAAGGCACTTACAGATCAATGCCAAATTGTCCTTAGAGACAAATGTTGTGTCTCTTACACAGTTGGCTGCTCACGAAAATCATTAGTCCAGACAGCCTGAACTAAAACTCTGGCTTCTCCATCATTTCAGCGAAGCTTTCCCTCTGAGAGGTTATGGAAAGAGGGTGAAACTATAAAAACCATCAACAAAATCAGCACTAAAACCACAGAAAAAAATATGCAGCTTTTTCGAATTCAGCGAATGGCTTCAAGCTGCTTTATAAAGGGTACTGTGAGGATACACACAAATCCAGAAGCTACTGCATATGGCTGCCACGTACGCAGCTGTGGCCTAAAGGGTCAGATGCAGATGTAGAAACAGGGAGAAAATAAGTGTGAACGGATTTCCATAGCCGCGTAGCATAGTCTATCCGCAGATTTGAGGGGGAATGAAACAGAGGAGAGGTGAGCGTAGAGGTTGCTCTCTGTGTCTCTGGAATGTCAGTATAATGAGCTCAGGGCCAGAGGAGGATGCTGGGATATGTGTGCGGTGCGTGCATGTGTTGATGTGAAGAGGTTTGTTTACCACCAGAGTTGCCAGAGGCTGGACTGGAATTGAAAAAAAAAAGATTCTCAAATCCCTTCCGAATATACTGGAGGTCTTGGCTTTAGACCCATGAGCCACACCGGGTGCCCTTGCAGCTGCACGCATACACGAGGCAGCGGTAAAAAGGATATTCCATCTCTGCGCGGATGTCATCCAGTCTGTGAGACAGTTCGATGGAATCCTCCTCCTTATTTTCATTAAACACCTTCAGCTGAATGTCGAGCTCCTCCGTCTCCTTCAGCTCCTGTGATTACAGAGGTTGACATAAGAGGAATGAGTGACTGATGAACATGTGTCCTCATATAACATTGGTAATATAACAAAAAAAAGTCTGCTTTTTAGATACTTTAAACCAGGGATCCTCAAATCTGGCCCACGAGATCCACTTTCCTGCAGAGTTTAGCTCTAACCCTAATCAAGCACACCTGAGCATGCTAATCAATGAATTCAGGATCATTAGAAAACCACAGCTAGGTGAGTTTGATCAGGGTTGGAGCTAAACTCTGCAGCGCATTGGCCCTCCAGGGCAAGATTTGAGGAACGTTGCTTTAAACTTTTTGTACAAGGCTTTGAACTGACCTCATTATAGTTTTGTGGCACTTAGTTCATGACTTTGCTTTGTTAGCTTTGAAATAAATACATGCATTCAAAATTTACAGTTTATATGCATTAATATCCTCAAAACAAGCAGTGCAAATGGAAAGATAATAAAAATGTGTGTGGCCAAATTCCTGTTTAATAAGAAAATGAATGAATGAATGAATGAAAACCAGAACCCCTTTAAGGTGATGGATGAATGCCAATGTTAGGAGAGGCTTCAGTATGCCAATGATGAATCAACAGCCTATTGGCTAATTTTCAACATATTAGCCATTGAACATTCATTCTGGATATAATTTTGATGTTTACACCGAAAAAATGCTGTTTTATAAGAAAAGTTTTTGAAAGCTGTGCTTGTCAAGTGATTCAAAACTCAGGTGTCAAATAAAACCATAAGTCTGATTAGTTTTGTATAGCGCTGAGAGTCAATCTGTTTTTCTATGGTACACAGATTGTCTTGCTATGTATACCAGTAACATATGCGACAGATCTAAAGGGTTTAGAGAGGAAGAGACATAAAAAAGAGGGGATAAAATAGGTGTGCTTTACAACTCCACTATGAATCACTGCTGGTGTAGTTTATGGACGGTGAAAAGCCAAATGTAACCCAATTTCTGTAGTTATCAATCAGTGGACTATACTTCAGGCATGCCATCTGTCTTAAAGCAACAGCCAATCAGAGAGAAAGAGCACTCGCAATGCCGCAGTAGGAGGCAGGAGTCTCTCTCGGTCTCTCGCACACACACCAAACACACACTCACCGATCCATCTCCAGAAATGTGTATTTTCATTTCATCAGACACCATTTTCTATCTCTCCTTGAGGATTTAGTGCATCTCATTAGTCTTTCACTTTGTTTCTTTCCCTTTGCACTTGCCATTTTGAGGATACTAAAACCTGGAAACCCATTATTCACAATTAGAGAACAATGTCATATTTAATTGTCCTATTAAACTTTCAAATACATTATTCATAAATTACGATAAGCTCATCATATGCGGGGGTAGATTGAGATAATTATAATAATTGCAGCAATAATATGGGGAGCAGTCAAAATGACTTATTAAGAGTGAGGAAATGCCACATAAATGAGATGGTGAGCGATGTGCTGGCCTGGTTGTGGGTTTTGTGGCAGCGTGGGGCAGTGATCTGCGTGTTGATTGATAATGATGTATGAGGGGAATGGCCTTTATGAACCAAAGCTGTGCCATTAGGGAGGAGGACACTAAACCAGGGAACATTTAAGCAGTTTTTAATAGTTTTGTTCATTTGTTCAAAAGTTTTTATTTGTTCTGTAAAGCCATTTTTCAAACTTTTTTTTTTCTTTTAGCCTTCACTAATGTCATTTTAAACACAAACTCTTTCATTAGAAAAACAACATCTGTCATTTGATTACAAAAATGCTGTTGTACATCTTTTTTTTCTATTTATTTACTAACTTTCCTTTACCACAAAAGAAAAACTAATGAACATACAGTATATCCTATTATCCTATATAAAAGAAAAAAAATCAAATAAGCAATAAAAGTAATGAAGTACAAACATTTTTTTTTTAAAGAATGAAAAAGCAAAAGATATACTCACTGGTAGGATCTTCTTGAGGCCGCAGCGCAGAAACTCATTTCTTAAGTGTATCCTGAAGTCTAAATCATCTGGCGATGTAACGAGGGCATTGATCAGCTGCATGCAGGCCACCTGTATTCACACACACACACACACACACCACCATCATTTAATGCAAGCAAATTCTTAGAATCATCCCTTTGGCGATAAATGATTAAAATGTAGTACCCTGCAACAGCCTCTTATTCATACTGCTCTCATCTCTCATCTTAAAGAAAAAAATCTATATATCACATTACATAAAATAAAATGAATTCATAAGGATGGAACAAGGCAGTTGCCACTGTGAAGGACTGGGAGAGAAAAATGGTAAAATTGCAGGGAAAAGACGCAAGTGGATTAGTAAAGATGTCCAGAGGAAGGAGGGATGAAAGGAGGGAGCAAGCCTGGCTGAACAGATGTGTATTTGCAATTGATTTATCAGATCAGGGCAGTGGGCAGGGAGGAGTGCTGATGGTTCTTAACATGCTATAAGGTGGCTCGAGGGAGACGGCTAGGATGAGAAGCAATACTCTTCACTTGGTTGATCAATGCAGAGTGGAAAGATCACTCTTGATGGACATGTGAACAGTCTTCCTATACATTCACCAGCCTTGGCCTGGGCTTTTGGAGTTGCTGTTGCTGTACATTTTATTCTTCTACATGATTTTATTTGTCAGTAGCCCTTCCGTCATTCTGACTCTTGCTTGTTCGGCCTTCAAAGATCGGCCTCAAAAACAGAAACCTGACTTGAGTCATGGGAGAGACAGTTCTTGATATGATATTTAGGCAATGGCAGCCATTTAGAGGAGATGCATAGTCTTGACTGACTTGAACATTTTCATTAACTGAAATAAAATTAAAAAATAACTGACGGGGGAGGGGGGGGGGGGCCTAAAATATAGCCATTTTTTTTTTTCAGATTGCTGGCATTTTTCAATTATACCAGAGCATTAACTTGGGCCGTCCTAAAATACAAATAAATAAAAAGTATATGAAAGTGAAAATAGAGTGAAAATCTAGTGAAAATAGACAACTGAAAATGGGGAAATTAAAATAAACTAAAACTAAAAATCTAGTAGGAAAAAAATTATAATACTCTAAACAAAAATAAATCAAGGCTTAAAAATGCTGCTTTTCACAGCAGTAGCCTTGGGTTCAGGAGCAGCCCAATGGCATCAGGAACCATAACACTATTCTCGATTCCTTCTCTCGAAGTCCCAGCTACCCAGGAGCTGCAGCAGGCAAACGCAACGAGGCCTAGTTTGCTCCCATTGTGCAACATTATACCTCCAAATCACCAAAGTTCTTAAATCTTCTCGTATTCCCATTTGAGCAATTATTTAAATTTGAATCATTGAAGAGGCCCACTGAGTGAATCTAGATCGTTCATCGAGTTCTCCGGAGGGCAAATGCATTTCATCATCAACACACCAGCCTGTTTGGAACGATGTTGCAGATAGGGTGCTGGAGCAGGTTGAGGAACTTATTTTTCGTTTATGGGTTGCGTGTGCAATGATGAGCTTCTGCAGCACAGTGCCGGAGGTAGATTCCAGCAGAATAATTAAAAAACGGCACTGCTGGGACGGTTTTAGGTTTGCGTGCTTGCGTCACTGAGATGGCGTGACGGCAAAACACATTTTAATCAGGTTTAAAAAGTCAGGCTCTGCAACCCATCGCAGGTTTTAAAAGTGTTTAATTTCTTTTAACCGCCAGCGTTGGTGAGGTGTTTTAATTTACTTCACAATTAGCAGCGGTTCTTTTCATTAAAAGCCTTTTTTCAAGGAGGAAAACAAGGCACCAAATCAAAGGGATTCATTCCTCCCTTCTCCTCTCGCTCGCCCTGGATCATATCGTCATTTTCACTACTCTCTCAACAGCAACACAAAGATTAGGGATTTGGTTAATGAATGTGTGAGAGGGGCTTGTTGTGCTTGGTCACAGATCACTGCAGGCTGAGGAGAAGCACGGAATGATAAATACAGGTGTGGTGCAGCATCCTTGCCCTTTTGATTCGGTTCCTCTGAGACCAGCCTGGAGAATACAGAGGAAAAAGTAAGACGAGAAGATGATAAAGTAACCATCTCTCAAGAAGAGGGGTTTTTTTTGGTTGTTGTTGTCGCTAGTTTCCAGAGCTTTTTTGTGTGACCTGGTTGGGGCTGATTAGGGTTTAGAATACACCTCCTGTTGCATTAGAATAGCCAGCAGCTAGCTTCCTTCTTGTGGCGTAGGTGGCAGGGTTGACAGACGACCACAGAACACAGTGAGAAGAGGGATAGGGAGACTTGTTTACACACGTCAAGCAAGCTGAGCCGGGGTGCAGAAGAGCTTTGAGTGACAGATGTGCCAATTTCTACCTGGCTCCAGCATCAAAAAAGAGCATTGGGAATGAAGAGGCCTCACACATTGACTGACACTAAACAGAGCAGATCTATACCTGCTGCCCTGGGCAAGCAGAATTCTACTAATTATTTGAAATTAGTCAAATAAAACATGAGAACATATAAAAATTTCAACAAAAAAAAAAAAAGTTTGATGTTGATGTGTGTTCTACTTAAATATTCCTTGCTCGTTCTAGAGAACAGACGCAACATCTAAATTCAGACACGGGCTAAACAACATGCCCAAAGATATAAACCTATCTAAAATAATAAATAAAATAAAATTATAACAGCCATTAAAATGTGATTAAATAACAGATAATATAGCAAATTAGTAATATAAAAATAAATTTAAATAAAATGATAACAGCAATGAAAATGTGAGTAAATAACATATTGCAATTAAAAATAAATAAAATGTAAACCAATAAAAATAACGGAGCACTGCAAAAACAAAACAAAATAAAATAAAAATAAATAAAATAAAAATATTCTGTGACATGGTTAACTTTTCTGAAGTTCTAGAGGAGACACATGTGCAACTAAGGTTATTTAGAAAGAAATCTCTATATTTGATTCACATTAGCAGCTTTTCAACACTAAATTCTGTGTCTTATTCTCTAACCTCCTATAACTCAATTTAACAGATTGCTAAAATAAGTTATATTTTATAAAATATATAAAATAAGGATACTGCTGTATTATTCTTTTTAGAGAAAGCACATCATATTCTTTGTCTTTATGTTTGTCTATTAAAGAATGATTCTTATTCTAGACAAAAGGCAAAACTGTCTTCTGAAACTATAGGTATTAACTTTGCAACTACAAAGTCTGGGTTAACTGAGCAAGAGTGTATGTGAATATTTGTATAAAGAGTGTGATGAATTTTAACATGAATGTAATAAGGGGAAGTGGCAGGTATGGAAGGCCAGCATTCTGACTCTCTTTTTCTTGGAAAGGGCACCAACTCTGACCTGTAGCTGCTGGGCTTCGTGGTTCTCCAGCCCCTCCACTATCGGAGCAAACCTCTCCTTATTATTCCTCTCTGCAGCAATGGTCATGGCTGCCAGGATCTTATCCAGACTAAAGGAAAGCAAGAAGACAAAACATTGCATTTAAGTAAACAAGCTTTTTATCAAGACATGGTCATGACATTGGTTTAGAATGTTCACCCGAGTTGGTCTAAGCTTGTAATCTCGGTCTTGGACGTTTACGCTGGGGAACTGGAACAAAGTCACAGACTTTAATGTAGAGTTATAACTCACAAGGGTTTTGAAATACCAAAACAAGCCTAATGTTCAAACATAGCAATAAGAGAAATCCTTTAGTCTACTCTACAATATGTGATGCTGTGTCAGAAGCAGCAACACAAGAGAATCGAAGAGATGCGTTTGGACAGATTGTTGTTGTGAAAGCAAATTAAGGACTTTACAAGGTCCCATGTCTGTTTTGCTGACTCACTTAAATTACCAAGCAAACAAGATTTTATAGGGAGATGAGCAGTAGTCAACACTGGATAGAGCTGTTCAGGCAATTCATAGGACAATGTGAAAAGGTTAACTCACCACCTGATCCCTCAGAATTGTTTTTTTTTTTTTATGAGTAATTTACGAGTAAAATAGGAAATGCATTTAACACAAATATCAATGCACAAATAATAAAATTCTTGCCAGTAATAATTTTCATATTATGGTTGATATTACCAGTCTACACTATTGTCAAAATAAATAAATATTTTGAATTGATACAAGTGCATTTAGGCATCAAAACATTATAATGTTCAGTATGAAAAAAGGATATATTATGAGATTTTAGATTTTGAATGATTATTTTGTGTAATTTACATTGCAGTCCTATTCATGAAAGTCTCTTCAAGAAATGTTAACCAAATTTAATTCATAAATCAAAAAAATTTTATTCTATAAACTCATTAGAAATCCCTGAGGGAACACATGGCTCGAAAACGCTCATTCTCTTCCAGGTTTTAGGACTACAAATTGAACAGCTCTATAAACTTGTAGTGCAGATAATTCAAATTCAAATTAAGAAATCACATAAAGCTATGCTCATACCACTAACAAGCATGAAAATGAGAGGAAATCGCTCTTTCAAAAGATAACCATGTCAGTAAAAGACAATTTAATTTAAAACACTAGCATGGAGTGCTATCAGATGTTTTTTCATCACTCTTTAGGCATCTTCTCTCAACAGTTAGAGGCATCATGCATCAGTTTAATATGTTCGAGATTCATTAAGCAAGATATAAAAAAACTAAAATCTTCACCTGTCTTTCTGTCTATCAGCAAGTCCATCTTAGATTACCTGTCAGCTTTTCCTGGAAACCCCTGAGTAAACAACGCATCATTTCCTGTCAAATCAGCTCATCAGTGACCTACCCACACTTCATGGCGTGGATTCAACTATTTGACAGACTTATTCATGAAATATTGATTGGGATAATCCTGGAGTTAAGCAGCAGCAAGAAGCCAGCAGTTACTTGACACGAGCAAATACATTTTCTGGGTTAAATGAAACATGCATGGCCTGTTAAAGAATACATGTATTTATAATAACAGTTGTTACATAGACATACTGCTTAACAATCAATAAACTGACATCGCTTAACCTTTCAGAGTATAATGCTTAAAGAAATACATAAAAACTGTTGTCTCTGTGATGGTGAAATATGCATGTTTACTGTAGCAATGACAAAATATTATCAAGCCAATTAAATTCAATAAAAAAAAAAACGGCAACAGTTGTGACAATGCAAGTTGTAGTGCAATCGTAATTAGGTTTGACATTCAATTTGCAATCACAGAGACATTATACTGCTATCATGAACATCACATAATAAATTGCAAATGCATGTGAAAAGTCATTAATGATCATCAGCAGGAGTGTATTGTATAACACCACTCGACACTCTAAAAGTCGGTTAACTGCTTTACGACAACCGCAGGTTATTCCTCTGACCCCCTGCCTTTATTTTCAGAACCCTCTAATGTCAACCAAAAGCCTGGCAGTTGAGTCTGACATTGTTATTGAACTTGAAGAAGCTCTAGAGTGTTGTGTCATTGAGAACACTCTATGAGAGCAATGCCTTTCAAATTGTATTAGGGCTAAGCCATGGACGGTCTCATTCGGCTGCCCGTGGCCTATTCAGCACTGCTCTATTCCACTCGAGGCCCCCTGCTCCTAGCAACAAATTGCTCTCAACATTTCAACCCACCACTGAGCACCAGAGCAGTTAGTCACTGACTAAATATTGCAACTGAGGCCTTTCTGTTGTTCATGACAATGTCCATGACACTGAGTGATGCTGAAATCACAGGAAGGCTAAAGGCAAGGCTGAGAAGAGATTGACTTCCACGGTTTAAGTACAGTATCTTTGTAATGTCAGGAATGCCAATGAATGAATGAAGGAATAATTAAATGAATTAATGAAAAATTTATGAACGAATGAATGACAAAACATTTTTAAAAAATAGATAGCAGGTTACTCATTATAATGTGGCACATTCATCCTTCTAGAATTATCTCAACCTATTCTTAACTTGTCTTCTGTTAACTGTGAAATCTAACATGGATACGGCACATTCATGCTTAAAGGCCATGATATACTTGAGGAACCAGATGAAAGGTCAACATAAGCGTGCAACGAAGATTAGACTGAAAAAAGAGCAACACATTTTAATCAACACAGTTATAAAAAAAAGGACAAAAGGTCCACAAGTACGAGCTACCAACTTAGTAACCACAACATTTCAAATTAATTATATTTTTTGGAACATTTCCAATCAGTTCTTCATTCTGCTCTAATGAAGACATTGTTTTCTGCTCTTCTGTTTATCCCATGGTTGTTATTTTGATGACAAGGCAAAAGTTTGCTTATCACTCCCCTCCCTCCATTTTGATCTGTCTCTTCGAATGAATATGCCAAAGAAAAGTCATAATTATCTGTGCTGGGTAGTGAGTGATGGAGAGGTAAAAAGAGAATGAAAAAAATGCTTGGCTGATTTCATCACAATTGTGAAGTGGACAGACACGGGCGGCCTGTCTTCTCACAGAGACTTTTTCAGACGCATGACATATACTGGGTTTTGGAGCATTAAACGGGGACTGAACCCAGTGGCACGCTCAAAGAACAATATCCCTGGTGTCAGCGTTCTGTGATGTGTCTGCCACACACTTTAGAAGTAAGGCACTGGGGCAAGAACCTGCTCCGTTTTAAAGAGCCGATGTTCCCTCTAATGGCATTTGGATCCCAGCAGGAGTCTCAATACAGCCACAATGACTGCACATCAAACCACATCAACGCCAGCTCCGCTTCTCTCTGGAATTGTAGGCTGTGAATATAGGGTCAAAATAACAAAGAAATAGGGGAAAATAGCAAAAGTGTGTGTACGTGAGAAAGGAAGGAGCCGTAGCAGGAATAAACACATTTAAAATTGTTGGGAATTTGCTTAAGTGATGACTGATCAACTGCATTAACCAAATAAAAGGTTTAAAACACAAAACCAAACCAAACCAAAACAAAACCAAAAAAAAAAAAAGGAAATGGATTTTTACATATATGAAGTAAATACAAACATATAAAAACAAAACAAAATATATATGCTTTGCAATTGCTTTTTTGTATATTGTTTTTGTTTCCCCTCTGTCTGCTGCCTTTGACGTCACAGCTCAGGATTGTTGCTAATGCAAACAGATAGCTTTCACCAGATATTAAAAACCTTCTTGTCCATGTCTCCCGGTCTTCCTTCAACACTTTCTCACGTTAATGTGCAATCATTTTAATGATCATTTTAATCATTCTTGTGTTAGTGCGAATCAAATCAGAGCTTCGTTTCCTGTGTGCTAAATTGTTCGCTTGAGCTATGAGGGAGCTGACCCGATCTGAGCCGTGCGGGACAGTTTAACTTAATTCACCAGAGGCCATAAATATTTTAGACTTAAGTTCAAACATCTGGTATTATTGATCTGCTGGTGAAGTATGTCAGAGAGCGGGCAGACAGGGACAAGGGAATCAGTCATGACAGTCACCTCGCATGCTAATGGATTAGCGATTCCCTCGTTCAGAAGTCAATGGCGGCGTGTGTGTGCTCACTGCGGCTTTTCACGCTGCCAAAGGACTGATGTGGGCTGTCACTCAGAAACATGTAGGTCACCTGCTCCTCAATCTCCTGACCCAAATAACTCAAAAACATCAGATACACAGTGTGCTAGAGGAAAAATCAACCTAAAAATACTCTAATATGGAGCACTGACATATAATCTATCACACTTGCTTGTAATGCTTGTCATGGAATTACAGAATTGTAATACTTGCACCGAAAATAAAAAACACACAAAAGAAATCCATATTATCAGATCACTCTACCGCAGTATGTAATTTCAGCGTGAGACAAGCCCCCAAAACCTCCCATAAAAGGTGAGAAGGCTTGACAAAACAATTAATAACGAGAGGATGCGGTGAAAATCACAGACAGCCCAAAGATATTGAATTTAGCGTGGCAGAATACTAATTTTCCCCATGTACCTGTGCAATACCATTTCTCACTTAAATCAATATGGAATTCAAATCAGATATCTGAATTATGTATGCCTTGCTGCAGGGCTCCACAGATACGGCTAGCTTTGAGGTTAACAGATGGTGGCATAAAATGAAATGGGCATCCCGCTTAAAATATACCCAGTCACGAAGGACATCAGGATTGGTGGGTTCCTTTACTGCCTTGGAAAAACCTCTTCTGTAGCGGCAGATGTGGCCACTGCTTCTATTAGACTCTCTACAACAGTTTCAAGTACACCGGCACAAAACACAAAAGGCTTGACAGGGTGTGCAGGGCTATGACGGCTAAATGCGTGGTCAATAATCTTCACGAAGAAAATACAGCATCTATTTTTACAGACAGCTTAGCCACAGTGGCAGAAGGCCGAATAAAAAAAAAGTCCAATCAAACTCTGGGTCTTACATGGTGATAAACAACATAATTAGTAAGTAGCATGTATTTGCACAAATGAAAGCCAGAAATAACTTCACTTAAGAACACTGCAGAAAACAGTTGTTAAAAATGGTTACTTTCTTCATTAGGCCACAATGAAATCATTGAATCTCACATTGTAGCTGTGCAAGTATGAATTGATAATTTGTCCAACTTCAGTCCTTTATTTCTCCTTGACGCCGGCTGGATCAGGGGAGCTGATCCAGAGCCTGAGGGCCAGAACTAGGTTTCTAATAACATTTGGAGTCTGTAGAGAGAGAGAGAGAGTGAGAGCAGAAACTAGCCGTACGGCACAGGAAAAATGACCTTAGCAGAGCGCCGCAAACTCTGCCTCACTCTGCTGCTACAACGATGCAGACAATTTATTTCATGGACCAACAGGTGAAGTTTTGATAACTTTCTCGGGGTAACTCAACATACAGTAACTCTAAAGATGTTCAAAGTTTTACCTCCAAAGACTGTAGCCTGTCTGCTTCCACTCTTCTGACCTTGACAGTGAGGAAACTATACATCCCAGGACCACAAAGTAAAAGATGATCAACAGACATCACCCAGACAGTTATTTCCCAATACTTATACACTATTAATCAAAGTTGTCTTCTGAGACAGAATTGTCCAATAATTCAAAACGTATTTTATAAAATAATGAACACAGTTTCACTTCACAATATCAGTTTTAGCAGTACATGAGTGCATTTCTTTCCTTTATACCAGCCATCAGAATTCAGTTGGAGAAAAAATTTCCAGAATGTCAAAACACATTTAGAAAATCAATTATGTATGATGGACATGTGTGTCTAGCCTGGTGCGCGGAAGAAATAAAAGTTTAAATGGCGGACTTGCATTATAAACAATAGTTGACAACCTGCATTGGCATGTCTACATCTCCAGCCATTATCCATCACGACAATTTTGGCTGCCCATTATATTAATACAATTGCTTTAAGCAGCCTCAGCAAAACAGACGCCATGCCCACAAACACGTGCACACAAATCATTCAATATGGAGAAGTAATTGTATTCTGCTTTGTTTTAAAGTAATCCTTTTTTATTTTAGTAAGCTCTGTTCCAAAACTTGGATGTGCCTACATCCTATCCATCATGCATTCTCATAAGTGACAGACTTGGAACAGTAACTTTGTGCACCACACAAAAAGTGTTTGACAGATAGAAGACACAACTCGTTATCGATAACTATTTTAAAATCAACACTTTTCCCTATTTAAATAAAAATTTTGTCTGTCAGAGCTGTGGTACAGTGATATCTTGTTGCTATAAATAGATATATGTTGCTATAAAACTAAAACAACAAAAAAAAGCTCCCAAAATATAATTATAAAAAAAGAAATTTAAAATGGCTTATAGTGTTTTCCAAAAGTACTAAATGCCCTAAGCAAAAATGCAAACAAACAACAAATTCCTCCTTTTCCCCCTTATTACATCATAACAGCAAATGAAACCATTTGCATCTGTGATGCCTGATTACCTAAAGAGATTTTAATTTAAAAATTGTATTTAAAGAAATTAAGATTATCGGTTCGGCACGCCTTTATAGATTTACTGGTCGACAGCAGTGTTGTTAGTGTTAAATAATTACTATAATACGATACTATAATTATAATTACTATAAAAATGAAAAAATATATGTTTTCATTAATTAAAAAAAATCTGGAATAAAATACAAATATTTTTTTATATATATATATAAAAAAACATTTGTATTTTATTCCAGATTTTTATATATATATATATATTAAGTTTAACTTAAAATTAGAAAAAAAAAAAATTGGCAACTGAAATAAAATATGTTCTAAAATTACTAAAACTAAAGCTAAAATAATAATAAATTAATGCTAAATAGAAATATAAAAAAAAAATAAAAAGACAAATACAAATAGAAAAATTACTAAAACTAAAATTAAATTCAAAAATGAAAAATAAAAATAAAAAGGTTATTCAAAAGTATATTAATAGTACTAAGATGCCACTGATTGATAGCTAATTAAGGTAAGGACGTAGGACACAACAGATGAATTAGAACACAATTTAGAGATGGCTTTGATGCATGATTTGTTTTTATTATTTACTAAAATGTGTTTTCATAGTTTGTGTTGTCCCTTATGCAATCCATATAATAATAAAGATTTATGTTGACATTGTCCAAAACCCCACTTTGCCTAGGGCATTTCCAAACTTTTGGCAGGCACTGGATCATAGTTATTTCTCTCTCCTTATCCACCATCTTGGACACACAAGCACGCAGTGCATTATGGGAGTGCCAAATAAGAATGCATGTGCTGCCTTTAAGAATCTTTGCCTAATTTAATTATACTGCTTCCTTGCCTCTTTGGAAGCAGCATAATTAAGATGCTTACCTTTTGGAATGGACAGAAGCCCTGATGCCTTAAATGCTGCCTCCATACACATTCACTGGGTTTTGGAAAAGAGAAATAGATTTCCATCATACAAAGCAGCAATACAGGTGGATGTGCGCTTCTAAGCAGTCTGGTGCTTAAAAGAACGCACATCGTGACACCTGGAGTGTGATTGTTTCATAGTCTACCATTCGGTACTCGTTCAAAGCCTCGAGTAGGGCTACAGCCTTCAGGATCTGAGGCTGAACGGATTCCTGTTA
Organism: Sinocyclocheilus grahami; assembly: GCF_001515645.1. Classification (NCBI taxonomy): domain Eukaryota; kingdom Metazoa; phylum Chordata; class Actinopteri; order Cypriniformes; family Cyprinidae; genus Sinocyclocheilus; species Sinocyclocheilus grahami. The sequence goes on along the minus strand of NW_015505346.1, from coordinate 444,325 downwards.
AGGAGTATCAAATCTTCAAAGGCACTAATAAGCCCATTACCTCCTGCACATGTGTCCATGGGCGCTCAGCGAAGGACGGCCGCATAGGCAGAATGATGGATTCACAGGCTCTGTGGGGCGGCTGGTAGTGTCAGCACATCTTCACTCCAATACACATCTCTGCTTCCTCAGGCTCATGTCCCACACTGCTAACTACAACACACGGCTAGTTTGCATTCAAACCCTACACTGGGAAATAAATAAATAAAGAAGTACTACTACTTAAAAAAAAAAAACCTCTAGGGAAAAATGCAGCAGCTCCACCATGAAGATTTGGACATAATGAAAAGTTGGAGCCAAGTTCAGGTTTGTCTGATTTTCTCCGGCGCATATCTTTGAGCCTGCAGATTCAATACGGAAGTCACAGCTGGGATTTAAAGTGGAGTGTAAAAGTGGAGAGCGTAATACCGAGGGCTTAGCACAAGAAAGTGAAAAGTCAAGCCCTTTAGACGTTCTGAGGAGTGTAGTGGGGCCATGTTGTGGACGAAACGCAAATTCCTATTGGTGGTGCATTGATGAAGAATCAGCGCAGACTATACGCCACTGGAGATCTCTCATTGCTCGTCTATGTGCGAAAGCGCAAGATCCATCAGAGCTGTTGGAATGGATGACAAAGCTGGAGGGTTTTATGCATGAGTGGGTGTTAAGAAAGTTCTGGATTACTTCTTGCATTGTAAAATTGTTTCTGCACTACATTGCAAGCCTGTGGCACTGTTTGTGCAGCTGCATCAGAAAGAAATAAAAACAGAGAGAACAAAAGCTTGAGAAAGGCAAGAGATGCCATTAGTTACAGTGCATATTAACTCTCCATAAATGAGGAAATAAGACCAAATGATTATCTGTTAGTCTGCATTTTGGCAAGTCTGAGAATTCAGAGTTAATGAAACAAGACTACAAGTGTGAGAGAATGATGGATATATAGTGAGAAAAAGCCAGAAGAAGAAGAAGTGATTTTAGTCTACCAAAATGAGCAGTAGAGGATTGGTAGAAAAAAAAATGTATATAAAAAAAAATGAGAGGAAGGGGGGGAGAAAAAAAAGTGAAATGTTGAAGGAAGACGCTGTATCCGCCCCAAGCACAGCCATCTGTGTATAGATGTGTGAGGCTGTGAGCTCCACACCTGTGAGGAACCACTGGGAAATGAGAGTCTTCTCCAACCCAGCAGCCACCTGGACAGCTAAACAGGTGCTCAGACCAGACAATTAAATGATTACATAAATACAGGCCAACCAATGAGAGGAGATAAGCAGACAGTGACAAGACCTCAGTTCTTCTTACTTGCATTACATTACAATTACATTGTAATTGATCAATGTACAAAGCATATTTGATTATTAAAATGTATAAAATTAAGAATTATTTTAAAAGGATATCCCATACAAGTTAGGCTCAGTTGACAGCATACCTGTTATAATTCATCATCATTATCATTTGGCCCAACCTTTTGGAGGATTTAAAATCAGAAATGTGAAGCTTACATTACATTACATTAGTAAGCATTACATTAATTCTGTTAAAACTTGTGTATTATTTGAGCTGTATTAAAAAACAAATCGTTCTACAGTCATTTTAGATTTCTAGGGCTTATGCCATTGCATTGTCATGGTGGCTAGTATTTTTTATTCAATGTTCATGTCTATTGAGCTCAACTTGAATTGATCACCGAATATCATTTTCTAATATTCAAGGACAGAAATCCGAGAGAGATAATAGCAGCCTGAGCCCCATGACTTTCTTTACGCACATTCACATCGTATGTTTTTAACATTGTTTTTTTATATATATACTACTACAGTGTATCCCAAATGTAACAAAAAGATTGGAATAGAAACCTGAAATGCAAAGTCAAAACAGAGCATGTTTTTCTGGATAATCCATACAGAACAACAATAGATTTGTCCTGTGACAAACTTGAAGCGAAATTCAAAACAGTCTGACATTATTAATATTCCATTCCATTAAAGGCCACACTTATTTAAATGAATGTGATAATTGTATCATTTTACATCCATGAATAAACCATCTTCAACCCCATTTCTGCATTCCTACGAGTGCAGTTTGATTATTATGGAACAGAACATGTTGCAGGAATCATGACATAAAATGAATTCACACTCTAACATATTTCTTGCAGAGGACAGAGATAAGGTATGAACAGACTCATGAGTAATTGCACCTTGGCAAAGTGAAGGAACTTGGGGTCATTTTCATCACAAATTAATTTCTCATTCAGCACGTACTGTGGCTTTATGTCCAAACATTTCAAACTTGGACGTAGTCTTGTTGAAAAAAAAATGACCAAAAGTTTCAGGAGAAATGAGTTGGGTCCCATAGGAATTAAACTTTAAGCAAACACCTAACTTTCTCTCATCTGTGTGGGATGGAACAAGTCTAGCTATTCTTTGATTTCTTGATCTAAAGAAACTACTTTTACAATATGTAAACCTCCACCTCAAATTGTCTTTAGATGGTCCTTGCAAATGGAATAAAGCTGAAACTGCACATGAAACTGTCCACTTATACAAACAGCACTGCATTATGTTCTTGTCATTGGGGCGAATGTCTCAACTACATAAACCCAGAACACTGTAAAGGTTACATTAACATACAGTATTCAGCGCACGGGCAGATATTGTGTTTTGTGATCTGTAATAATTATCTCCACTCATATTAACTGTAACACAAGCAAGCCGATGAGAAGCTTCTTAAGAGTATTCTTTCAGTGAGCTTAAAAGACAAAAAAATGCATAAACTGAGGTAAAAGTTGAATGATATCAGCACGTCGAGCATCTCCAAGTATCACATCACCCCAGGGTGCTTCTCTCCGAGCAAGACCTGACCTTCAGTGGGTGAGCAAGATACCACTCGGCACCCCTCTCTGACTGCGTTCACAAGTTCAGCCATTTGCAAACACCCGGAGGGTGGTCCTGGCCTCGCTGGCCCCTCAGCACAAACTGCCCTTTTACGGAGAGGAAGTGCTGACGCCACTCGTCTTCAGCCAACAAGTCTGATCTTTACGAACAACCTGTCCTCATGGGGGTACGAAGAGCGGGCTTCCCAAAGAACAATGCTCTGTATCCATTTCCCATGATTAATGGCTAACCGTGGAGTAAATAATTGGATGCACGGGGCCCCGGCGCCACACTGCGATGATCTGATAAAGACAACACAACGAGATGCCATCCCTTCATTTAATTAGGGCAATAACAAGAGATTACCTTGAGGCGCAGTGTTCTACAACTCACATTCTAGATTATGTGTTCTGTGACAGGGAAACAATAGCAAAGTCATTCCGGTGTTTGTGTTCCTTTGACTCACTGCACTGTACCGCCATCTGGGGAGAAGGGCAGGGAATTAATTGCTTTCCAGTGCAAAACACATCTGTTGAGAGTATGACACGTAATGCCATTGGATCAAATGGCGGTTACGCTCGAGTCCTTTCTCCCACTGCGCAACAGTGGACCTAAAGAGATCGTCTGCCTGCCAATTGTGTGATGACCACTTTATACACTGTGCTCATTGATTCACATTAAGAGCCATCTCTCAGACAGTGCTCTGGTAAATAATTGAGAGAGTCTGCCGTCACATAGTGTTCCTCTGAGCTACTGGTACCAAATTAAATTTGAAAAGGGAGGTTAGATGACTTTTTGGGAGTGCAGGCTGGGGGAACTCTTATTATGAATGAATGAATGAATGAATGAATGAAAGAGAGGAGAGGAGAATTTGTTTTTTAATATTAGGGTGGGGGAGAGGAAACGGCAAATAATTGTAAGTACTACATTAGGCAAGATCAGAACAGATTAACAAAGCAATCGAGAAACGACAGGATACACACTTTAGTGGAGCGACTTGAAAGCGAAGGCGTCTGGTCTTGTAGTGGTGGTTGGTGTGCTTATTACCATTTCAGAGAATAGCTGGCTGTCTGAAGTGTAGGTACCAAATTAAATTTGAAAAGGGAGGTTAGATGACTTTTTGGGAGTGCAGGCTGGGGGAACTCTTATTATGAATGAATGAATGAATGAATGAAAGAGAGGAGAGGAGAATTTTTTTTTTAATATTAGGGTGGGGGAGAGGAAACGGCAAATAATTGTAAGTACTACATTAGGCAAGATCAGAACAGATTAACAAAGCAATCGAGAAACGACAGGATACACACTTTAGTGGAGCGACTTGAAAGCGAAGGCGTCTGGTCTTGTAGTGGTGGTTGGTGTGCTTATTACCATTTCAGAGAATAGCTGGCTGTCTGAAGTGTTAAAAAAGGATTTCCTATCTATTAGAGCTTAATAGATAGAGAGGGGGAGATGACAGGGTCGGGTTTAAAGTGACTGGTGGATACACTCATTTAGCCGGCCCATGCTATGGGCTACGCTCATTTAATCAGAAATGGGGATCCATACAAACCCGAGGTTAAAAGACTCATTGACAGATTTCCAATTAGCATCTTGAAAGAAATCCGCCAAGATTGCCACGTGCAGACAGAAAAGGAGGTTTAACTTTTCATTTCACAGTGAGAAGGTGGTAGGAGTTTGCTGAAATAAGTGTTGATATGTCAGGTTTCTCATCAGAATGTGGAGAGAATGGAATGGTTAGTGCTGTAGACAGAGTGTGTGAGGAAAGACTGACTGACCTGACGGGGTTGCTGGTCAAGGACACGCGCAGGGACTCCAGGCAGTTAAGCAGTTTGTCTTCGGAGATGCCCGAGCGCAGCTCGTGCACATACTCCTGTGACGAGAGGGTACACTCGTGCTTGCTGTTCCTCAGTCCACCCTGCGGGAACAAGACACATTAAGGGATCAGCCACTGCACCGCTGCGCTTTACACCCTGTTAGGCCTGTCACACGTTAATTACAACATCTGTATTAGACTTGATCATCGCTGGAGTTCATGAGCTTCCTAAGAAAGCTCTCTCTGCAGCTACTTGCAATCTCTGACTCTGTTTTTCAGCTTTATTTTGACAATAAATGAGCAAAAGCATTGGAATCCATATCATTTGACGACAGGCAGAAAATAGTAGGAGGGGGAAGCAGTTACCAACACCTGATTTGTGGATGAGGCAGCGCCCCTGTGCTCCCAGCTGTATCCCAGTCTCCAGCAGGTGAGAATGATTACTAACACTCCATAACTGCAGACTCACTTCCTCCCTAAATCAGCACACTGCCCACCCACAGCACTGACTGACACAGAGCTACCAGCTAGACTAGTCAGCAGGAGCTGCCTCATGCTAATTCTACAGTACACACACAAAGAGTAATAGGAAATGCTCCACACACAATATAAAAACAGCAGCATAAAATGCTTATTAAAATATTATATTTTTGTGCTGATATGGAGAGAACGCTGTTGTTGGGCACTCAATGGCTATGTTCACACAGCAGCACAAGAATACAGCTGTCGGTCATGTTGGGGAAAAATTGACCAATGGATATAATTTGCTCATATGTTAAAATGAATTCTGACACTGCAAGCCTTTTTCATTATTTAAACCTTATTAAAAACTGTTTAAGTGATTACAGAGACTGTAAATCAGAATCTAATCCAAATGTTTTGCACAATAAACTGAAAATAGAAAATAATCATTTGAAAGTGATTACAAGTTAAATAATTATTGTAAGTACACAATGGTTGCTAAAGTTTCTACAAAGTATTCCCTATGGTTCTGTGACCTATTTAGTTAATATTCACATTAGAATGACCTAAATCAATATATATTAAATGGGATTAACTTGGTAACATTAATTTAACACATTAAACTTGGTAACATTAATTTAATTTAACATAAAACAAGAAACTAAACAATATAAAAACACAAAATAAAAAAGTAAAATTAAGAATAAAATAAATTCTAAAAATATACTGTTGTATGCATATGACAATTTTATTCACTGACTGTTTGTGCTGTACATCTCACACATTGCTTTAATACATGCTCTACTCACAATCCCATACTTATGAGAGGTATACAGACAGTAAATCTTTTGCACATACATATGCTACATTTTTTATTGTCTTATTCCTTTACTTTGTGGCTCAACTTTTTGCTTTGCACAGATGAAGGACTTTAACCAAGCACCGGCATATAAAATAAAACATCATTATGAACAGGAAACTGATAAAATACTAAGAACAAATCAATATAGTGACAGGTGGGATGTCCTACCATCCCCTTCTACCTACATAACCAGGCCTAGGTGGATTTATTCATGACACTCGCGCATACAAAAATCAATTTCCGTGCAAGCTGCCAAGCTCGTGGGTTTTTGTGACTACTTTCTTCACTCTCTTGCGTTAGACAGACAGACAGAGTGAAGATTGTCAATCTGTTACCTGCACTGCACCCCTTGAGCAAAAGAATCGAAATAGTGCCATGCGTTCCACTTTTTATTATTATATTATTCTTGTCATTTTACTTGGGTTTCTTTTATTTTTATATTTTTTTTCCACAGTTGTGTTCTCTGTTATCCAAGTCATCCATGTCTTTCTTTTTCTTTTGAAGCTGTTTTCCATCCGTATGTTCTGAAAACAACAACCTGCCAAACGAGGCAGAGGAAAAAGAAGAGGGCGGCGGAGCACAGGGTGGGCTGTCAAAGTCATCCGTGTAGACGGAGGGATGAATTAATGCAGACAGAGAAGTATGTAGGGTAGTATGGAGCGAGTATTAGCGGATTCTTCCCCGGTACGAATGCGCTTTAATGTCATCGTCCCAGGATGTGGCTTCCCCAGCAGGCAAGCTGCACTAATAGGCAGTCTTGGAGAAATAAACAGGGCATCTTTTTGACGGAGTCCCATTTCTGCTCTGTCGAGGCACAGCGAAGAAACTCCGACACGGGCAGCAGTGCTGGTTTATATAGCAACAGGAAAATAAATGAGCTATTACTATAGGCAAGTAGGGGGTTGCAATGGGGAGACACTGTACGTGTTGAGTCTGCAGAACATGTAAACATGGCAGACAGTTACTCTGGTGCGATCAGCAGGTGTTAGCATTAGGTTTTAAGCAGTTGTTTAAACGTAGGCGGTGGTTTAGAACGACATGACGGGTCGTTGTTGCAATAAAAGCGGCCTTGATGTTGACTGGCAGCTGTGAATCTGCACTGACCTTGTGTATATTTTGGTACCATCATTTGTGTGAATAAGATGTTCAAAAAGAAGCAGTGCTCTGCAGAGTTCTTGCATGCCTTCTTTTAAAAAAAAATGATATCTAACTACTGTTTAAATGGATGCGAACTCACTTAGTCCAGTTTTACTCTCTCTCTCTCTCTCTCTCTCTCTCTCTCTCTCTCTATATATATATATATATATATATATATATCTATATCAGAGGATAAGAACGACTCTTTTTTTCCCCCCAAACACATCTGAGGCACTCAGGTTGAAGCGATTCGGCTCTTTCTTCTCAGGCAGGTCCTCATACTTGAATTTGTTTTGATCTGGATCCAACTAAAGATCACTCGGTTCATCTGCCTCTATAGTTCAGATGAGGGAATCTGAGGGACCAGATATGACTGGTGTGCTTATACCTGCTTGATAGAAGTAATGGGGTGTGTGTGCAAGAGAGGTTATTACTTCCCTCATTACTGTCTCTAGTAGCTGTAGTTGCCCCTGGCTCTTTCCAGACCTGCTGCAGACAGCTATCTCAGATTCACTGAACCACAGGCAGAGCTGCTCTCTGTCTCAATATGAGAGGAACCAAATGATGGCTGCGCAACTATGACTATCTTTAAAATTATTCAGAATATCCTTGGGTTGGAAAAGCAAAAGGTACCTGTAACTTTTCTGTCTGCATAACATGTACTTCTCATTCTTATTGTTAGGTGTTTGTGCAAATCCCTAATACAAAGTATTATACTTTGGCACACTACTCATTCCAGATGCACCAATATTCAGTTGTTGTTGTTTTTTCTTTTTTCCATTTTATGGCTGATAACCAATTAAGTTATTTAATTAATATAATATTAGTATTATATGTTATTAATACTATTTTGTATAAATAAATGTAAACAATAAATGCTATTATAAATGCTGTTTTAAATGCTACAAGTACATTTAGACATCAACACAAAGCGCAGTATAAAAAAATGTTAATTTTGAGATTTGCCAAAGTTTAAATTTAACAGTGTTATAAATTTAAGTAGTTTTAAAAAAAAATACCTTTAAGTGTGAATGATATGATGGCAAAAGTAATCTAAATTAGAAAAACATATACATATATACAAACAGGCTTTCATTGAGAAAGTGTAACATTAAAATTAGGCAATAACAATATTAAAAATAAACGAATTATGTAATATAATATATTATTGTTAAATATATATTCAATAAAACACTAATGTAACATCTATATAATATCTAAAAATGTAAAAAATAGAGTAAATGAGTATAACACAATTAAAATAACCAACACAGGCTATTTTTACCCTATTATTATGCAGAACACCTTAGCAACCATATAACAAAGGCCCTGCCTGAGCACAACGCCCTATAGCATCAACAACACCACTCTAAAATTTAGTGTCAATAGCCTGAAATGCAAAATCCCTCGGATTCTGAGTATTACAAACAGATCAAGTTTGCTACGAAAATTAAATAATGAAAAGCAGGGGCAAAAGTGCTCTCTGCATTTCTTTCCTTGACAAAAACAGGCAGAACCCTCAATCTAACCCACTCTAGAAAGAGAGTTTCTGCTTTCACTATCCATTGACCTTTACCACTGGAAACCAAAGACAGGCCATAATATGCTGCTTAATGACCCTGGCCAGCTCAATCCATTGGGATGATATCAACATTACACCAGACCACACTAATCATGCAGACAGCCACATCCACTGGTTCACTGTAATTGGGTTTCTGCTGTTGGCTGAAGAGAACATGGGGGAATGGTCTGTGTGCGGGCATAGAAAGAGAGAAAAAGAGAGACAGAGATAAGGAGGAGAGACCAACCAGCAGACGGATCGAGCGCTGGAAATATAAAGAGAAGAAAAAGAGATAGATTTGGAAAGGAAGGGAGAGAGAGGAGAGAGAATCAGAGCTCAGTGAAAAGACCAATACAGTCCTTTGACCAAGCCCAAAGTGTTCATCTCGGAGTCTTATTGAATCCTTATTTGTCAATAACAGCATTTCCTGCCAGAAACAATAGTGCAGGGAACAATTACTCCAGTGAGCCTGTCAATTTTACTTTGGTACTGGGGCACTGGCTGGCTATAAGTGTGTATGTGTGTTTTCTTCCTGACTGTGATATGGCCTTGGCACGATCTGATGTGAGAGAGTGCAACTATCTAAAGGAGGGGATGGGCCCGCTGCGTTTCTCTGCACCCATTGATAATGAGACAGCAGTAAACTGACAGGCTGCATGGGGACCAGCCATTGGGCGCCACATGCTGTCACAAACAACTGTTTACTATGATGGGGACAAAAAGGGGTCTTCCTCAAGGGGGCGCTAACTGGTTTTAAAAGTCAAATCCTCCAGTAAGCCACATTCAAATCCTAGGACTTTTTTTTTTAATCTGAAATGAAAATGTAATGTTTGTTTGAAAAATGTTTGTTTAAACCTATTAATTCTAAAAACTGGTAACTAAGATACAAAAGTAAATTTAAGAAAAGAAAAGTATTAAAAAAAATCTTAAACCTCTAATCATCATCATCAACAACTGTGAAGTCTCATCAAGGCTGTTTTTTTATCATAATAGTAACAGTAAAACAACCTAATATTGTGAAATATTATTACAATTTAAAATAACCTTTTAATATTCTAATATGTGACCCTGGACCACAAAACCAGTCATAAGGGTAAATTTTTTTTAAATTGATATTTATAAAAAAAAAACTGAATAAATAAGCTTTCAATTGATGTATGGTTTGTTAGGATAGGAAAAAATTTGGCTGAGATACAACTATTTGAAAATCTGTCATCAAGGCTGTTTTTTTTATCATAATAGTAACAGTAAAACAACCTAATATTGTGAAATATTATTACAATTTAAAATAACCTTTTAATATTCTAATATGTGACCCTGGACCACAAAACCAGTCATAAGGGTAAATTTTTTTTTAATTGATATTTATAAAAAAAACTGAATAAATAAGCTTTCAATTGATGTATGGTTTGTTAGGATAGGACAAAATTTGGCTGAGATACAACTATTTGAAAATCTGGAATCTGAGGGTGCAAAAAAATCTAAATATTGAGAAAATCACCTTTAAAGTTGTCCAAATGAAGTTTTTAGCAATGCATATTACTAATCAAAAATTTAGTTTTGATGTATTTACGGTAGGCAATTTATAAAATGTCTTCATGGAACATGATCTTTACTTAATATCCTAATGATTTTTGGCATGAAAGAAAAATCAATACTTTTGACCCATACAATGCATTGTTGTCTATTGCTAAAAATATATCCGTGCTACTTAAGACTTAAAGGGATAGTTCACCCAAAAATAAAAAATGTATGTTTATCTGCTTACCCCCAGGGCATCCAAGATGTAGGTGACTTTGTTTCTTCAGTAGAACACATATGATGATTTTTAACTTTAACCGTTGCAGTCTATCAGTCGTATAATTCATGGCAATGGTAACAAAATCTATGAGAGTAAAAAAAACATTCACAGACAAATCCAAATTAAGGTCAGGTAAAAAATGATATAAATACTGTTCGGTTTCTGGCACAAACCGATCGTTTCGTGTCTTAGGACATCAATGTGTCGTCACGAGCCACAGGGTTTAATTTGGATTTGTCTGTGCATGTTTTTTTTACTCTCATAGATTTTGTTACCATTGCCATGAATTATACGACTGATAGACTGCAACGGTTAAAGTTAAAAATCATCATATGTGTTCTACTGAAGAAACAAAGTCACCTACATCTTGGATGCCCTGGGGGTAAGCAGATAAACATCAAATTTTCATTTTTGGTGAACTATCCCTTTAAGGTTTTGTGGTCCAGGGTCACATATATTGATTTGGAGCTCAAAAAACATTTCTTATTATCAATGTTGAAAACAGTTGTGCTTTTTTCTAATTTTTGTGAAAACATTGACACTTTTTTCTGGATTCTTTGATTAATAGAAAGTTTCAAAGCATTTATTTGAAAAAGAACACTGCTAATCTACCACTCTTTCCTATTTCTATGGAAACAGCCATTTTTTGCAATGACTTCCTGAATGATGTCATTATCCAGCTCTGTGCACACAGGATGCTCCACAGTAATCTGTGTCCAGATCTGGATCTAGATCGGCAGATGCGCGTCTGTTTGCAGTCAGATATGCGCAGAGAGAGCATGATTACGAGCTGATGGAGGAGTGTGATAGCGGTGCGTCACACATTGTGGATGTAATTTATCTCTGCGTGAGGTCACCGCAGCGGAATAATTCTGTTAAATTATGGTTCGTAACTGAGTGTCACTTTAATAGGGAGTAAACAGATAACCTGCTGCCGATACCCCTGTGACTCTATCTCTTCCACACATTGTGTGACCTTGTCGAGCATCTCAGTGACAGCAGTAAGGGACCATCAAAGTAAGAGAATCGGTTATCATCAGCGTGCACCCATGAGCATGACCGTAAGGCGCACACACAATAACAGGATGTGACTTAAAAACTCAAACTACTACAGCAAATCTCCACGGAGAGAGCCGATATGCACACTATGAAACAGCGGGACCTTGAAATAATCTTTTGTGCATTTAATGTCTTGTGTGAATTAAATTATATTAATATTCGGATCCCTCTATAAACACCCGAAATGATTGGTGATAATGGGGTTTTTAATTACCTCTTCTTTGTACATGATTAATGAAAATTACTGGAGTGCCCCACTGATCTTTTTGAAAAATAATACAGATATAATTGTTGCAATTAGTGCACATGAAGCCATATCAATGCCAAGTGGTTGCGAATGTTTTATTCCATAATTTACTGCTCATTAGTGCATGATTGACAGATTTACAGAGGGGGAGCCAGCACCTTCTCCACAGGAAAACAAGCAAACCTACAAAACAGAAGCTCACAAGGAAAACACACACACATAAACAAAAAAAGCATCCCGCTCTCTGAAGTTGCCAGAGTCTCTCTGCTCTGAAAGGTCAGCTGAATGCAGCATCAGTTGTGATGCATGGACAATAGCACCCATAGAAAGACCCTGAGGACATCCCCTGCTACTCAATGATAAGTCTTTTGATGTGTCCAGGGAGCTGTACTCACTGGGTTATTTCCCATCAAGACATGCAGTGTTGCACTTTCTCTCTCCTTAAGAACACACAGGAGTGGTGTCCCACAGGGTGGTCTACGTTGTCATAAAGGAGAAGAGCCACCCTGCTTATGGAATAGCCAACTGCTCATTTATCACCTCAGGAAACATGGGCAGATGTTGAGATATTTACGGGAATGTTCTGTGTTCAAAACAAATTAAGCACCCCTGCAGCAGCTGCAACACGCTTTGTTTGAGCAGCACATGTTTTTGACTCACCCCTAAGACAAATGTGTACAAAGAATAATGTAATAAAAAGTGCATTTTTAACTACAATAACTATGTGTCATATGAACAACCACTCAGTACATCATAAAACTTGCATAATTCCATGACTGGTATTACAAAACCTTTTTTTTTTTAACTATACATATAATCATGAATCAAACTACGTGGGTCACACTGTATATTTATAATTCACTAAAAATAGCCAGTTTATGTGAGTTATTTGATCATGAATCAGACTGTGCTGGTCAGACTGATTTTGATTCACTTAAAAAGGGGGTTTATAAGAGTCATTTAAAGGGTCATGAAACCCCCTGTTTTAGCACCAGTTAGTTCTCACCACAGTTTTGAAAAATTATACAAAAACTGGGCGTGGTGCACTGCAAAGTGGAGGGGGAAGAGGGGAGACAGACAACTTTAGTTTCAGACAGTTTCATTTCTCTCCCGTTGCGTTAAAAATATATTTGCACTCTGCATCGAAAATATATAACGTGCTGTTGCACCTCTAACACCTGTTACGGCTTATTTTGCGGCGTTTATATAAGCCTTTTGATTAGTTGCATCAAGGAGCTGTAAAAACGACTCACACTCACTAAGTAAATGAATTGCGTTTGTGCCGAACTCTTACAAAACAAAAACAAACACTTTCCTTCGATCCATGAACGTTTCTCTCAGTTAATGTACACAATCTCACAGTCTGAAGTGTCTGTCACACATGCTGTTGTGAATAATTAAGTGAGGGATCTTCTCATAGGATAAGAACACGCAGCCTCATGAATAATTATTACACCAACGTGTCATCGAAGTCCTTTGCCTCATCACAAACTGTGAAGTCAACACGATGTAGATTTTAAACCCAGAAGACAAATTAGCACAAAAAAACTCAAAATTAACCAGTTTTCTCCAACAATTAAAATTAATGGATTCTAACATTGTCTTCTATGATGTGCAACAAAAACACCTCTGCTAAAATCTCAGAAAAGTAGTTTGGTGTTTCGTGACCCTTTTATCAAGAATCGAACTATGCTGGACACAATGTATATGTGTGTGTGTGTATATAATATATATATATATATACAGTGGGGAAAAAAAGTATTTAGTCAGCCACCAATTGTGCAAGTTCTCCCACTTAAAAAGATGAGAGAGGCCTGTAATTTTCATCATAGGTATACCTCAACTATGAGAGACAAAATGAGAAAAAAAATCCAGAAAATCACATTGTAGGATTTTTAAAGAATTTATTTGCAAATTATGGTGGAAAATAAGTATTTGGTCAATAACAAAATTTCATCTCAATACTTTGTTATATACCCTTTGTTGGCAATGACAGAGGTCAAACGTTTTCTGTAAGTCTTCACACACTGTTGCTGGTATTTTGGCCCATTCCTCCATGCAGATCTCCTCTAGAGCAGTAATGTTTTGGGGCTGTCGCTGGGCAACAGGGATTTTCAACTCTCTCCAAAAATTTTCAATGGGGTTGAGATCTGGAGACTGGCTAGGCCACTCCAGGACCTTGAAATGCTTCTTACGAAGCCACTACTTCGTTGCCCGGGCGGTGTGTTCAGAAGAATTAAGTTATTAGAGATTAAGGATGTCTACGAAGTATATGTATGCAATGAATATAATGTTAAACATTCAGTATTATTAACGCCTGTATAGCTGATGTGCGTGAGTTGATAAACAAAGCACTCTGAGTGGAATGAGCGCGTGGCGGCGCAGATGCGCGAGTTTGTCGAGTGAATATATCTTTCTCACAGACATCACTGGAAAGTTTGTAGTTCAGTCGGATACGTCAAAAACAAGTAAGTAAAAGTTACTTAACGATAGGGAGAGGGAGAGAGAGGGAGAGAGAGAGAGAGAGAGAGAGAGAGAGAGAGAGCGCGCAGTTCTTTTTAACCTTAGGCATACATGACTTTCTGGCGAAAGTGAAACTAACAGCCTGTATGAAATGCGCTAGACTGTACTACTGTCCTCTCATTCTGGACCAGTACAAATACGTGCACGCGTTGCGCGTTTTGCTTGCTTGAGTGTTTCTGCATTATATGAGTGGCTTTGGAATATAAATCGCAGCACGTTTCAGATTTAAAAAAAAACCTGTGACTTCTATTTCTGAAAATATCACAGTTAGGAGATTTATAACGAGTGGTTCCTTGCATTATTACAGCAAAGCGTGTGATTACAGTACTATGCCGCTGCAATAGAGCAGCTCTAATGCTATTAAATTAAAGAGAAAGTAACAAAAACTTGTAAAATACATTTTAATGG